>NW_027555958.1:421504704-421859294 GCF_003287225.1 Phascolarctos cinereus | reverse complement strand
ATGGTCCCATCAGTTAGAAACTAATAAAGGAATCCAATGAGAGAAGTTCAACAGCCTGCTAGAGGAAAAAGATAGAGGCAGCTGCATACTGGAGACATGTGACATCACTTCGACACATTAAACCTACATAATAATTAGTCCTACTGGTTTTTCTAACCAATTAAGTATTTGTTAAATGGCTATTGATTGAATATTAGTGATTTACTATGTTCACAGTATGGTGTCAAGTAATGTGTCTTCAAATAGTTTACCAAAATAATTTGTTTTCATTTCGCCAATATGCCTTTTCCCCCATCAAAAGTGGGGGATTGAATGTGGAAATAGGTGTGTGGAATGGGGATGAGGAGAGAGAGGAGCCTTCCTAGTTTCAGAATGAAGCTTCCAGACAGAGGTGAAAGCAGATCATGTGTACAGAGATAAAAGGAACCTGTTACCTATTGGCATTCACCCCAAATGAATAGGAATAGCTCACATTTTTACAGCACATTTAGAGGCAGTTTGGGGTAGTAGACAGAGTGCTGATGTTGAAGTCAGAAAGCCCTGGGTTCACATTCTGCCTCTGATATATACTAGCTGGGTAACCACAGATCTCAGTGCCTCCAGGTGACTCTAAAACTAAGTTAAATGGAGTTGCTGATCTGCATCTGTGAGTTTCCACACCATAAGTTCCCTATACTGAGGAAGCTGTATTTTATATGGGTAAAAATCAAAAATCTTTAAAGTTCATAAAACTCTATTCTCAAACAACCCCATGAAGTAGCTCATGCAAGCACCTGTATCCTCATTTTACAGATGAGGAAACTAAGGCATGAGGAAATTAAGTGATTTGTCCCGGGAGCACACAACTAGTAAATGTGAGTGCCAGGATTAAAACCCAGGTCATCTTACTTCAAGACCAGTTTGCTCTGTCCCTTATGCAAGCCTAGTTTTTAATATAATGGGATTTTTTTTGGGGTGAGGCAATTGGGGTTAAGTGACTTGCCCAGAGTCACACAGCTAACGAGTGTTAGTGCCTGAGACCTATCTTGAACTCAGGTCCTCCCGACTCTACTGCCGCCACCTAGCAGCCCCTTTTTAATATAATGGAGCTTTGAATAAGTATAAGTGATTATCTACAAAAGACATAAATAAATATCCTTGGTTTCACAGGATTTAGAGCTAGAAATTATCTTAAAGTCATCTTTTGTGGTTGAGTTGTATCTGACTCCTTGTGACCCCATTTGGGGTTTTCTTGGCAAAGATACCAGAGTGGTTTGCCATTTCTTTCTCCAACTCATTTTATAGATGAGAAAACTGATTAGCAAACTAGGTTAAGTGACTTACCCAGGGTCACATATGTAGTAAATGTCTGAGGCCGGATTTGAACTCAGGAAGATTCTCTTCCAGACTCCAGGCCCAGCACTCTAAACACTGTGCCACCCAGCTGCATAAGATCAGGTTCCCAAACTTATTTGGTCTACCATACCTTTTTCAAAAAAAAATTACTCTGCTCCTCCCCACCCCCCAGAAATCTACTTTCTTTAATCCTTCAATGGCTATTTTTTTTAAATTTGTGTCATTTCAAAAAATATATAATTTTTTAAATGATGCATCTCAAATTTAATAATTTATTATAAATTTGTGGGGTTTTCCTGCATTGGAATTTTGACGATGCAATATTATGTCATGTAACTGTATAGCATCACCTGGTAAACAAGTCATTACACGCACACATTCCTGCTGATGCATGCTGGACTTCTTGACAATGCACAACACACTCACCTGCCAACACTTGCATGTTAAGGCCTACCAGCAGAATTAACCACTGATCCATTATAACTTGCATTTTGTGTGTTTATTTGGAAAATAAAGTAATCACTATGACTTTAACTGCGTTACACAACAGATGAAACATGTACCAATAGTTTTTCAAAATCTTATTCTCTTCTCTTCTTTCCTTATGCTTCCATCTCCCCCTTATTTTTATTCAACATCCCCCAGTTGCACCCAAGACTACTACCTTCCCCCCATCAAGCCAGTACGCTTCAGAGGGTAGTATCACCCACTTTGGGAACTTACGTGCAACTGAAATATTTGCAGATGAGGAAAATGAGGCCCAGAGATGTTAAGTGACATATTGTAGAGTCAGGATTAGTACCTAGGTCTTCACATTACAAAGACATTTTTAACAAAATAGGGATGGAAGGCTTTGAAAAAGAATAAGAGACAAACAAACTACAAAAGGTGTGAACATCTAGTACAATGTAAATTCCTCAGGATGGGGATTTGTTCATCCTTGTCTTTTTATGTCTCCCACCAGACCCATAGAAGATATTTAATAAATGCAGATTGATTAACTTTCTACCTGTTATAAGTATTTTGTTAACCCTTTCCCATAACTCCATTCAATTGGGTTTTAATAAACGGCCACGAATCCTTTAGGCGGGAATCATGTCTAATCTGACAACATTCTTCCATGGTGGCTGTTGTCCAATCAATTTATAATAATACTGATCAAAATTAATTGATTCAAGGTCAACTTCCCTCATCATTTAATTTGGCATGAAAATGTGGAACAATATGAAATACAAGAAATGTTGGCATCATTTTCTGGCTAAAATATGATACACATCATTCCAGATATTAAGAACATTTTATTCCAGCAGTATATGTGAATGGATTTTAAACATGTACTCATCATTGATGGCCCTCTTCGATCATGTTTAAAAATAAATAGCAAAATCATCACACATCAAAACAAATCCAGAAGGCAGAAAGTAAACCTCTTAAATTAAAAAGAAAGAAAGAAATCCTAGTCAGAACAATGCTTCCAAAGAACAATAAATTTGAACTTAAACTATGGAAAGAAGAAAATTCTCAGAATGAAAACATTCTTTTAAACATCTGTCCTTCTTTCATCTCCTCTAATCAAAATCTGGAAGCATGCATAACTTGGTAGCAGCTGATCTTGATAGGTGCACTGGCAGAAATACAGAGAAGGGAATTAATTATAAGGTAACTTCTCATAGGAAATATTAATCCAGTGGAGTAATGCAAACAGCTTGTTCCATCAAACTACTCACAAATGAGGTCTAAAGCTTTGGAAACCTAATAGTAAAACAACAAAAGGTAGCATCCTAGAACTCTTAAAAAAAAAATTTGTGAACAAATGGGAGAAATTACTGGAGACAAAATATAGTGATAAAAAATAGAGGTTTATATAACAAAGCAATGCATGTAAAATTCTGAAAAAGATTGGGAGAAAGATCGATATAGTTTGTAAAAAACCTAATACACATACACTATAAGGAACTGGAACAAATTTAGAAGAGTAATAACTCATTTCCAAATTAGATACATGGTCAAAAAATATGAATGAATGTAGCATCCACTCCCATCCAGGCAGGGTAGAGGAAGGACAGCTGTGTGCAATGTATATGGGGATGTGACTCCTGATTATCTGAGGGAATGTTAGGCATAATAATGGATATACGTATAAGAGACTTATATCAATTACACCCAGACACTCTTCCAAGGCATACTTGGGGGAAGAAACAACTAGCTAGTGAGTTATCTTCCAGATACACAATTTCTGAATGTTCACCATGGAAACAGGAGCATAAGATCTGTCTCCAGACATTTTCTTCACCCTTAGATTGCAAGCTTCTTAAGGGCAGGGACTACTTTTTGTCTCTTTTTGTATCCCCAGTGCTTAGCACATAGTAGGCACTTAATAAATATTTACTGATTGGTTGAATGTTTATTGATTCATTCATTTTTATTCATGATCCAAATTTGATTAAGTTATAGGCTGGAACTCCAACCAATCTAGAATTAAGTACCAGAAAACTGAGTAAGCTGTGCTGGCCTTTGATCTGAAAAGATCATAGAGATTTAGTTAAAGTGAATTACTTTGAGTGGGTTTAAATTCAATTTAATTTTTGGCTCCATTATTAATTGCTACCAATATATTTTTTAATGTCTTCAAGAGTGAATTACTTCCAACCTTAATCTCTAGATTGAAAGCCAACATCTGCAATTGGTAAAACGGAACTCTGAAAATCCATCCCCTTGCCTCTCCCAGTTGGAGGTGTTTGTCTCCCCTCCCCCACTCCTTTTTATCACATATTGATACTTCAGGACCTAATATTTTATAACAGCTTTGCTCCTCAGTTAGTTAAATTGTCAAAAATGTCCTGGAAGATCTCATAAGATTATGATTATATAAATTTATAGACAGAGAAATTAACCTCTTAGTCACAGAGAAGGGCACAGGACCAGGTATTCTAGCAACGATCCACCACAGACAGCTGATTATGTATAAAAGGAACATTTTAACAAACTGCAACAACAAAAAAAAAAGACGAATTTGGATAGACTCAAAAGATTTCTTTAGGCACAATTCTAGCCTCCCCTTCCCTTCACTAACCCCCCTACACAATACACATATACCAAGTGGGAAGAGCACTTATGTTTCTGAAACCAGATAAAATTGATAATATAGCAATCTTATTATTCTAAAGGTAACTTGAAATGATAGCATGGCATATTAGACAGAGGATGAGCATTGGTATCAGAAAGACTCTGCACCAACACCAGGAGTTCCTTACACTAATAAAATCATAAGATCAGATTTTTTAAATTACTTTAGAATCACAGAATCTCAGAGTTGAAAGGGACCTCTTAGAGGACATGGAATGTCCTCCACAGTGTCTCAACACTAGTTCATCCGGACTTGACTTGAATACTTGCAGCGAAGGGGAATCTGCTACCTCCCATTAAATGGAAGCTCCTTGAGGGCAGGAACTCTCTTATGACTCTTTGTAGCTCCAGCCCTTAGCACAGTGCCTGGCACTTAGTAAGTGCTTAATAAGAATTGACTGAATGATTACACCCAAAGATAACCCAATCCATTTTGGGACAACTGAGTGTTAGGCATTTTTCCTTCCAACAAGTTTAAATTTTCCTCTTTGCAACATCCACCACCCATAGCTCCTCAATTCTCAGTCAATTAACAATCACTTATTAAGTGCTTACTACTTGTCTGACACTGTGCTGAGCTGTGGAAATACAAAAAGAAAGACAATTCTGCCCTCAAGGAGCTTATATTCTAGTTCTGGAAGACAAAAAGCAAGTTAGGGTAGGAAGAAGGGAGGAGGAGGCTAGGAAGAGAAAGTCCTATGGAAATGAGTCAGTAGTGCAGCCTGGAGAGGGATTCTGTCCTCTGGAGTTCCATACCTCTACCTACACAGACAGAACCGTCTCTCACCTACCACCAGAGCTGCTTCTGATTTTAGAATTTTTTCATCACCTTTCCTTTCTTCATGAAACTTTAAGTAGACGTTAGTTCATAGTACACTGTTGATCCCTTCTTTGCTCATGTGCATTTCCACACTAGCCTCACAGTCCATGAATGGGGCTTTCACATAAGGGGATATGGCAATCAAAGAATGCTCAGTACTACTGATAGGGTACTTGGGTGCTTGTGTTTGGGTGCTTGTACTTGGACCCTAATTTCTCCCTGGCCTCAGAAACGCTATCCCTGCCAGTTTCTCCCCAAGCCAAGGACACTGTGCCTAGCAATTACTCGTGAGTGGGCCCCAGCAAGATCATTATCTCTCTTCTTGGTGCAGTTACAAACAGCACCTGAAGGAATTATTAGTTTGAACTGGCTTTGCATTGGGTCATAAAGACATTCTTACCCACTACTATACTATCCTACCGCCCTACCATATTATCTACATCCTGGGCTCCTCATTAACTGTATTCTAGACTTAAGACATATGTATATTCCCTACATCTATCTTGTCAAACAAGACATTGACTGATGGCAGACTGGACAACTCTCAGTTACCCCTGAACTCTAGTTAACTTAGTGATGGAGCAGGCCTAAAACCACACCTCCATGTGGCCCCACCTTGTAGGCTTTTCCCAGTGAACTCTGGGTAAAACACCATAGGTACAAGGAAGTACATGTTCTTTTAAGAACTAACCACTCCTTAACCACTCCCTAATCCCACCCTGAATGACCTAGTTAGCATATTTGGCACATGTTTTATTATATTTTATCCTATATAAACTTTAACTGTACCCCTCTAAGATCACAGGGTCCTTAAGAATCCTTGCCGGCTGAAAAGTGTAACAATAAACTTTTTGCCAACTTAACTTAAAGAATGCTTGAGTCTGTGAATTCATTCCAGATGACCCCGTCTTATACTTCAGTCTTTGAAGGGTCACAGCCTCTTAGACAGCAATACTATCTATACAAATTTCTGTTTTGTCTACAATAGTGCAAGTCAAACATTAAGCATTCCATAAATATTAGCCATTAATGAGAATTAATCTCTGGATTCTCATTCTTTTCACAGAGCTGAGTTCACACAAAGCCATGTCTCATTAGCCCATAACAGTGTATTTACTTTGTCTAGGCAACTAGAGGATCTTGATAATTCAAGATATAGTAAGTAATATAGTAAGAAAAGTAGAATTTAAACATTGCCTTCTAAATCTAGGGAACACACTGCTATACATAAACAAATGATAGGTAAACTAATTTTATACATATCAAGAATATACATGGAAAGACATACACAAAGGGCACATGTATGGCCAGGGCACACCCATGAAGGAGCAGGCCCACATGTAAGGGAAAAGGGTAGCAAAGGCCAATGAAATAATTCAATCAGATGGACTAAGAATTGATTGGGTGATCAGACCCAAAGATTCATTATTAATTGTTCAGTATCAATAGGGACTGCAGTAAAGTAACCCCATTATCTCTATTTGGCTCCATGCTATTTAATGTATTTTATCAATGACTCACATAAAATCATAGACGATCATCAGATTTGCAGATGACACAATGTTGGGGGGGATAATGAGAGAAATAATAATTTCTCTCATGTATTAATAACTAATTCTTGAATTAGGACCAAGGTTTCTTCCTTTTCTACTTCCTCATTCAGAAATCAACCAGTATGGGAAATCTTGGGTAAAGACTTACCTAGGCTAAAATCTAATCAAAGATAGTCAAAGAAATTCTAAGTTTAGGAGAATGGGTAGATTCCTGCTTATTGTGTTTACTCAGAAAGATCTGGGAAAATATGGATTCTCCCTTTTGTCAGATAGGTGATATGGAAATTAATAAGTCTCTTTGACCAAGACTTGAATGATGCAAGACCCTAACTAGAATGAGCCCATGTCTCATTATAATATTCATTTTCTCATTTATTGTTAACCATTTAGAGTTGATTGCCACCCTCAGAAACACCCACTTTCCCAAGGGCATATAAGTTGCAAGCCCACCACCATGAGGGTTTTTGGCATTCAATACAACCACTGTAAGGTCCAGAATTCCCCTGGCTGAGGAACACTTTACCTCCGCCATAACTGTGTGGTGAGTTTGATACCAAAGGAAGAGGCCAACAGGCTCCAGATTGATTATAGGAGTTTAATCAATCATTATAAATACTTACAAACAGGGGCAATATGGGGCAGCTGCCAGAAAATTCAATGTGAAGACCCCAAAAATCCCCATGGAAATTATAAAAATCAGACAAAGGGAGGAGGAATCCTAGAGGGCTTCACTGTGGATTAGTGGATATTTGGGGTTTTTTTGCTCAGTCAATATTTTGACTAATAGTTTATACTTAGTATGAACCTGATTCCCAGACATCCAGGTGTTTGTTTACCCAGGGTTCTGGATAAATGCCCAGGCACTCAAGATTAGGTACTGGTCATATACCAGCCATGTACCAGTCATAGTATCTAAGTTATGATTTAATATCTAAGTTATGATTTTTTAACAGGTCACCATGTCTGGGCTTCCACCATTCATAGAGTTTAAGTCAATGGCTTTTCACTTCTTACTGTGTATTATGGCTTTTCTTTAATTGGAACCCCACAACCATTGACCTCTCTTATTAATAAAATGCTAGCATTATTAATAAAATGGCTAATTACCCAGAAACTATGTCTTTTGAATTTTTTAAATGTCATAATAGCTTATATAGTAGATGACAGTTAGGATCCAAAAAGATCTTAATAGGCTATGATAGTGGGTTGAAACTAATAAGATGAAATCCAATAAGGATAAATATAAAGTCTTATACTTGGGTACAACAAAATCAATTTCACAAGTATTAGACATAGAAGTCATATATTAGATACTAACTGTCTTAAAAAAAAAAGATTTAGGTGGTTTAGTGAACTGAGAGCTCAATATGAGGTAGCAGAACGATGTGGCAGCCCAGAAAAGTCCATGAGATCTTGGTCTGGCTTCCAAAAATAGGATGGTGATAGTCCCACTGCATTTTGCTCTCATCAGAGCTTATCTGGAGTGCTCTGTTCAGTTCTGGACACCATGGTTTCAGAAGGACATGACAAGCTGAAGGATGTCCAGGGACGGACAATCATGACGGTAAAGGGTTTTGAATCCACATCATAAGAGAGGAAGTTATATGGACAGAGAAAACATAGAGAAAAGAAGAGACAAGAGAAGCATGATGACATTTCAAATATTTGAAGAGCTGTCATGTGGAGGAAGAAGCTGGCCTGTTCTGTCTAGTCTTAGAGAGCATAAGCAAGAAAAATGGGCAAAAGTTGCAAAGACGCCAATTTAGATCTTGAGGGCAGCAAAAGCTTCCTAAAAATCACAGCTGTCCAAAAGTGACTGGACTGCCTCAAGAGCTAAGGGCTTCCTTTTCTCCATTGGTCTTCAAGCAGAGGCTGACCGACTAATTGTTAGGAGTGATATGGTGGGAATTCCTTCAGATTTTGGGTAGACTAAATGATTGTTGAAGTTCCTTCCAACTCTTAAATTCTGTGACTCTGTAATGCAACTCACAAATCTGGTGGTGCAGTGCCAGAGATGTCTTCTGGTGATATCATCCTCCTAGATTTGTTCCCTACAGGTCTCATGGGACGTATATTCAAATGTGGCCTCTGGCAAGCTGGTGGGCATGGAGTTCCTGGAAGATATGTATTTTCTTTCAGGCATTGCTCCTTGCTGGTCTTATGAGGCCAGTTCTTGAATTCCACTGATATCATAATCATTGTCAGGGTATTCTACTGGGCATAAGATTATGAAGTTTCTCTCTGCTTTCAGCTTCTGTCTTCACCTGGAGTTTACAGGTAAGATCTTATCTCTTTTCTGTAAAGGGAAGAGTGGGCTCTGTCCTGTTTTTTAGTATAAAACCTTTAAGAAAGGCAAAAGCCTAACTAACACACTCAGTCTTTGGACTAGGGAGAAACCTTTGTTGGCTTTTCCTCCCACAAAGAGGATCTATTTGTCCTCAGGGCCTTTGGCTGAAATAAGTGTTTTACTCTCCAGAAGGAGATTTCTTACCCCAGGCACAAAGATCTTTTGTACATATCATGGTCCCATCAAACCAGAGCATGCAGATTAAAATATATATATATTTGCTTCCATTTCCTATGTTTATCAGAAATCTCACTCTGACTTACAGTTAGAAAATGCTTGTTGCTTCCTATTTAATATCCAATTGCTGAAGTACATTCAGTCAATATCAGTTTTACCACAGGAGTTTTTTTTTTAATCTGGAGTCACTCAGTTTTTCAATCCAAAAATGATTTTGAATTTCCATAGAAATTAGTTAGAAGGTAAAGGCACAGGAACAGATATTCAGCAGTAGGGAGGCGAGGAATTTTCTTCTCTTCCTCAGCCGTCAGTTTGCCTTTATTCTGTATCCATGGTTAGAAAAAAGCTACTTGATACTCCAAAGGAAATGGAATGATTTAATTAAACGATTAGAAGTGGCCAAAAAGGCAAACACTTTATAGAAAAAGATAAAATTGGTGAGGCAAAAATAATAAAAATCCAGGAATATTGATGCAATATAAAAATATTTATTAAGAACCTACCATATAGAGAGCACTGTTCTAGGCACTGGGAAAAATACAAGCTTTGACAAAGACAAGAAGTTTATCGTCTACTGTAGATACTAACCCAAACTGATATACTATAGAACATTATATCACTTTCTCCTCCCGGATACTCTCTTCTCTGTAGGTTTTCATTACATTGTTCTTTCTTTGTCCTACTCCTTCCTACCTGACTACGCTTCAGTTTCCTTTGCTTGATCATTGTTCATGTCCCACTAAATGTAGATATACCCCAATTGTAAGTGTAGTAGAGAGTTATAAAACCAAGTGTTATATGAAGTCAGAAGGGGAAGGTCAGTGGGAGGATAAGGGAAAGATTTCTGAAAAAGGGGATACTTGAGTATGTAAAATAATCATATGCACAGTCTTTGGAAATTAGGCCTTGGAAATCCAAAAAGAATGGTGAATATATAGGCATATCAAATGCATAGAAAAATATAAATGCTTTTAATAAAAAGTCTTTGAGGACTAAGTGCAGATTCAACCTTATTTCATATCCCCAGAATGACCTAATACGGTAACTTCCGTAACTCTTCAAAAATACCTTCAATAACATCTCCAAGAAGGGGTTAACCAGGCTCTTCCTGAAGATGTCTAATGAAGATTTGACTCTCTCTCTCTCTCTCTCTCTCTCTCTCTCTCTCTCTCTCTCTCTCTCTCTCTCTCTCTCTCTCTCTCTCTCTCTCTCTCTCTCTCTCTCTCTCCTCACTATTATGAAGGTTTGTGTAACATCCAATCTGAATCACCCTCTGTACAAATCCCAGCCATTGCTCTTAGCTCTGCCCTGAGGACAAGTAGAACAAATCCAATCGCTCTCCCACAAGACAACTCTTCACATACTTGAAGATAGCAATCATATGATCATATCCACCTGAAGTCTTCACTCTTCTGACTCAACATCTCCACTTCTTTCCATTGATCCCCACTGGTTACTTAATTGTCCTCTCCTCAAGTCTCCCTCTTGCCTCCACTCTCTCAACACAAGACTTTGCCTTATGCTTCCCTGAGAACATTCACCATGAACTCCCTCTTCTTTCTTTCTCCCCAACTCCTCTATGTTTACCCTTAATCTCCCCACCACAATCATCTTCCCCACTCTAATCTTCAGTCTATCCTGTTTCCTGAGTCATTATCTGTTGTCTACAAACAAACTCAGGTCTTACTCATTCTCAAAAAAAACCCTGTATTTTACCCTACCATTGCCTCAAATTCTCATTGTATATCTCTACCCTTTTACACAACCAAACTGGTAAGAAAAAAAAAGCTTATTTTTTTTTCCCCTTACTTGTCAATCCCTGCAATCTGCTTCTGACTTCACTCGACTTAAACTGCTTTCTTCAAAGTTACCCTCAACCTCTTAATTGCCCATCTGGTGGCCCTAATCTTGTTTGCTCTTGGCATTCTCCTCCTGGGAACTCTCTCCTTTCTGGGTTTTAACAACTTTGTTCTCTCTTTGGCCTACTTCCTGCCTGCCTATTCTCAGTTTCTTTTGCTGGATTATTATTTATGTGAAACCCACTTCACATGGATATAGTCCAACTACTATTCTCAGGTCCTTTTTTTCTCTACATTCTATCTTTCAGTGACTTCTTCAGCTCTCCTGAGTTTAACTGTAATTTCTATGCAAATAACTGCAAGATCTCTTTTTCCCAGCCCACTTGCTCTCCTGACCTCCAATCCCATAACATCAACTATATCTACTGTGAACTGGATGCCCCCAAAAGGCATCTTGAACTCAACATGTCCAAAAAAAGGAATCATTATTCCCCTCCCAAAGAAAACCCCTACCCTTCTTCCAAATATCCCTATTTCTGTTGAAGGTACCATCATCCTTCAAGTCACTTGGGTTTGCAATCTCAGAGAAATCCTCAACCCCTTGCTTCCTCAACCCCATATCCATATCTTTTCAAATATGTCTCCCTGTCTCTCTCATCTCTCCCCTTTGTCCACCTAAATAGCAGCCACTCTACCTCGCACCCTTATTGTCTTTTACCTGGACCATTGCAATAGGATAACCTTTTAATCTGTCTCCCTGAATCCAGTCTCTCTTTTTTCCATTCCATCCTCCATGCAACTGCCAAAATGATATTCTGAAAGCACAGGTCAGAACATGTCACTTCCCTGATCAATAAGCTTCACTAGCTCCCTATTACCCATAGAATAAAATGCAAACTCTTCTGTTTGTCATTGAATGTCCTTCACAACCTGGTTCCAACCTATCTTTCCAGATGGCTTATATACATTACTCCCCTTAATTCATTCTTTGCTTCAGCCTTTTACTCACACATGATATTCCATCTCTCACCTCAATGCCTTTTATAGACCATCCCCACACCTGAAGTTCATTCCTTCTTCTTTCATGCTTTTTAGAATTTTTAGTTTCTTTCCAAATTCAGCTCAAATACCACCTATTTCAAGAAGTTTTTCCCTTAGCTGCTAGTGCCTCGTGTTTATTTGGTATAGATTCTGTACAAACTTATATGTATAAATGCTTTCTCACTTCACCATCAAAGTCACTCATCTATATTTTCCCTGAACTATGGTGAAGTATGAAGTATGAAAACAATATTTCAGATATATTCCAACCACAGCAGAGAAAAAGAAAACTGTGACCAACATCATTCTGGACATACCTCTTTTAATGTATCCATGGATAACATTTGTTTTTTTTTTTAGTTGCCCAGTCACACAATCATGTCATGTTAAGCTTAAAGTTCAATAAAATCCAAGATACTGTTCTCATGAACTGTATCTCCCCATTTTTGCACTTGGGAGGTTGACTTTTTGAGCCTACATGTGGAATTAGACATGTATTCATATCAGATTTAATCTTATTTTTATCTCTCATCATTCTAGCCTGTCAAGATTTTAAAAATCTGAATTCTGTCATTCAACACTCTAGCTACCCCTACAAGCTTCATAACAATCTACAAATTTGACAAGAATGACATTTATGCCATCATCTAGGGCACTGATAGAAATATTGAATAGCAATGTCAAGGACAGTCACCTAGGGCAATTCATTAGAGAACTCCCTCTAAATTGAGATCAATCCATCAACGGCTACTCTTTGGATCCGTTCATTTAACCAACTCCAAAATCACATAACTATACTATTATCTAGCCTAGATCTCTCCATCTTGTTTACAAGAATAGCATGAAAGACTGCTGGGTGCTTTGCTGAAGTCTGGGCATATTATGCCTACAAATTCCCTTGACTTGCCAGCTAATTTGTTCTTTCAACAAAGGAAATGAGGTTTGTCTGGCATAACCTGTTCTTGATAAAGCCATGCTAGCTTTTAGTAATCACCATTTCACTTTCTAAGAATTCACAAACCATCCCTTTAATATTATCTTCTAAAAATTTGTCAGGACTAGAGATCTAGTTCACTCTCTTACACTTCACAAACTATGCTCTGAAAACTATGTCATACCATTCTTCCCCTCCCAAACCCTTCTGGAGAATCAATAGGCTGTGCTAATTTGGGATTCTGAGTTTTATATATTATTGACTTAAAAGTATTAATTCTGCTTTGCAGATATTCAATTCCTAAAAGTTGTCTTGAAGGTTTTCCTTCTTAATTATCCCCTAAGAAACATTTACTTTAAGATTTTGATAGAGTTGTGATCTTCTTAATGTGGGTACTCTTCCTTTTGGTGATCATGACGCATTCATGCCATCCCATCCTATACAACTCCTGTTCATGTCCTCTCATAAATTCTCTATAGGATAGTCCCGCCAATGTGCTAGGGGACCATTATTTAGGCTTTTTGAAAATGGATAGATATAAATGGGGCATAAAGACTAACCCCTGATTATCTGTTGTCCTACCTAACCAATTTTTAGTCATACAGCTCTCCAAACTGATATCCTTTATACAGCTTCACTTCTACATTTATTCATTTGTAACTCATATTCCACCAGGCTATTCATGCCCAACATTGCACTCTGGGTGATCCCCAATTTTACTTCTTCAGAGACTTCAATATATAGTCATTTACCACCATTACCCCATAAGTATAACGGTATTATATTAAAAATATATTATAAATACACCCAATTATATTTAAAATATGGGTCTTTGTTTGAAGAAGAAAGTTAGAGTCATTAAAAGCACTATACAGGTTTCCAAAGTCAATCGAGCCTCTCTTCCCCAGTTTCAGTGCCATGCCCAGTTCACTATCCTTCTGTGGTGTCTGCCCAAAAAAGATTAGTGCTATTTTGTGTCTATCTACCCAAAGATTACAATCTGGAAAAGAATGAACATTCCCATGCTTGCTTTTCCCTGTGTGGATAGCTAGGCCAAATTCTTTTGCGTGATTATGGATCTCATTTTGGAGTATCTGCAATGTTCTTTAGTTTGATGAAATCAACAAAACATTATTCAAAAACAACAGGATCTGGAGGCCCTTACTGCCTTTTGAGAATTCTTGCTCTGTCTGGATTCCTCCGTGTTCATGTCCTCTCATAAATTGCCTACATGGAAGTGGCAAATACCTTTGGCGACCATATTTCCCTTCCTTTATGCCTCAACTGGTATTAATAATCAGAGGGACCTTGAATAAACTCCCTTTTGTTGAATCTTTCAAGGAATTTTGTGTGATTTTGACATATACACAAAAGACACTGTTGGGATGCTTTAAGACAGCATTTTACTTTAACAAATTAAATATTTTTTAATTCAACAAACAGTGGGATTTTGTAGTCTCTCAGGGTTAGTGTAAGAATAACAATGTAAAGATATGGTCTGTTACAAAATATCTTTTATAAAAGCCTGCCTTTTCCCTTCTTATGCCATCTTCAAGAATTCATAACCTCAATATGTGTGTAGATTATACTCATAAGGATTTTCTAGTGATGTGACAGGAGGCAAATGGATAGTAATGGATACTTCTTCAATTGTCTTTTCCCAGTAATAAAAAGATCTGTGAATTTTCCCCAAGTCTTCCCTATGTTCTCCTCTCTTTCAGATATCTTGAGAATCAATACCTCAGTATTCTCAAAACTGCATCACTTCCAAGTGATCCAACCATTCTGGACAGCAATTTGGATCTATACACAACGGCTTATAAAACTGTGCATACCCTTTGACCCAACAATGCCATTAATAAATAGGTCTGTATCCCAAAGAGATAAAAAAGGAAGGGGGGAATGACCTATATGTGCAAAAATATTTATAGCAGCTTTTTTTTTATAATGGCAAAGAATTGGAAATCGAGGGAATATCCATCAATTGGAGAATGGCTGAACAAGCTGGGGTACATGATTGTAACATAATACTATTATGCTACAAGAAATCATGAGTAGGATGATTTCAGAAAAACCTGGAAAGACTTACACAAACCGATGCAGAGTAAAGTGAGCAGAACCAGAAAAGCATTGTACACAGTAATAGCAATACTGTAGGATGATCAACTGTGAATGATTTAGCTATTCTCAGCAATACAATGATGCAAGACAATTTCAAAGGCCTCATGATGAAAAATCCAAAGAAAGAACTGATGGAATCTGAATGCAGATCAAAGCATATTATTTTTCACTTTATTTTTTCATGTTTTTTTGTTTGTGTCTTCTTTCATAACATGACTAATATGGAAATATGTTTTGCATGATTGCATATGTATAACCTATATCAAATTGCTTACCATCTCAGGGAGAGGACGGCTGAGAAGGAGAGAGAGAATTTGGAACTCAAAATTTTTAAAAATGAATGTTAAAAATTGTTTTTAACATGCAATTGGGAAAAAATAAAATACATTTTCTAAACTGCATCACTTCCAACACATACCTTCTCAGTGTGTACTTGGTCTAGTCTTGCTGATCTTCCCAGCTGGATTTTATTTAGTGTTATTTCTATTTCCTCTCATTCTTCATCAGGAACTGTAACGTGAGAGTCCATTGTCACTGACAGAGAAAAGAGTTTATTATGGTGAATTGAATTTTTTTTCACTTTTTATCTTTTTTTGTCCTCCTTGTAGTCAACCTCAAAAACTTTGGGGATAATCTATCTTAAACGGTATCTCATCAGAGACCATTCTTTCTATAAACTTATTTTTCCCTTCATTGCTTCGTACTGTTATGTGAAGCACTATTGCTCAAGATTTACCATCATGCTCCTCTGTAAGATTTTATAAATTAGATTATACTATAAACCAGTGCTTATCTTGGTTGTCATGCCTTTCTAGTTAGCTAGGTGACTAACTGGTTGTTTTCAAAGAGAGTTCATAGGTTCTTTTCATCTCTTCATTGTAATGATTAATTTACATTGGTTGAATTTCTTTAAGAAATGGTAATAATTTGTGTTCATATCTGTTATTTCATTTTTTTCCAATTTGGGGACGTGACTATTTTAAAATAGCTCAGGTTGAAACTACCTTAATTGAATGCTATATCGAAAAGAATTTTTTCTTTCTTCTAATTTGGTATTGATTTTGATTTTTGCCCTACCAAGTCAATGGTCCATCCGAATATACAGACAGCTGATTCACAAATAATTCTTACAACAGCAGCTAGTCATTTTCTATCTGTTGGAATAAAATAGATTTCCTTTTTGTTATTGTGTTTGGTGCTTGCCATATTCATTGTTTCATAGATCTGAATGAAAGCAACCCTTATGTGCCAAAGTTATAATTAAGCCAGATAATTTAAACTTTTTTTTATCTTATCAGTGACTTTTCACTTTATTTTCTTAACAGTGAAACAATTGACCCGTAGACATGTTAAC
Organism: Phascolarctos cinereus; assembly: GCF_003287225.1. NCBI lineage: Eukaryota > Metazoa > Chordata > Mammalia > Diprotodontia > Phascolarctidae > Phascolarctos > Phascolarctos cinereus. Next base: position 421,842,687 of record NW_027555958.1, on the reverse strand, counting down.
ATTTCCTGACCAATAGATTCTGTAGCAATCATAGCCCAAACTCAAGTAGCTTTTGGTCTTACCACTTCCACTGTTGAACTTAGGTTTTATGGAAATACTAAATTCTTCTTTCTACATGCCTCACTCTACCTACTTCTCCTCTGGAGGATGTTAACAATCTACTCAGACTTCTCACTGCAGTGAACATAAATTCTCAAAGTCTGTGCCAAAAGAAAATAACCTCTATAAAATTGGAATTTTCTATAAAACTTCTATAAAAATAGTTCTATAAAACTGGAAAGGCTTCCGTTATACTCTCAGTGAAAGCCCAGGCTTGCTGTTTTAGGATTAACTAGCTAAATAAATCTCCAGTAAGTGGGGCCCCTACCTTGTGGTAGTGGCAAAGATGGATTCTTTGGCCATGGAAACCAATAAAACAAAGAAAAGGAGAAAATAGCCTTCAATCCCATGAATATGCTTTCCCCTTTTACAGTGACGGTGATAGAGAAAAAAGTTCAAACAATTTTAGACCATCTATAATCATTAATTTAACTGCTAAATGTGAGATCTTTGTCCAGTGGCCAATGAAATTATATATATTAATGCATTTCAAAAACAAACAAAACCAAGAGACAAAAGTAAGTTCCACCTAAATGAAGGATGGATCACAGGTTCTCCTTGGCAAGTATACAAAGAAGTTGGTAGATCTAGCATCATGATGTGCCCAAAGGCAATAAGAAACATGATTTCATGACACTCTTGATTGCTTCATCATTGAGCAGAATCAAAATTACCACGTTAAAGACAATTGTTGTAAGTATCAATATTTGTTGCTCAGGATGAAGTAGAGAACATCTACAAAGTACACGACAGGGCCCTCAAAACCAAATTAATAAATAATTTGACATTCAATCACTTCCATGTGAAGGTAAGCACAGAGAAGGATGGTAGCAAATATGTTGGAAAAGATGATTTGGACTTAAGAAACAAGCCAAAGACTTGTCCTCAAAAGTGCACATATACACACGGTATCCCAAAACCATTAGAGCAGTTTTAATCTTTAATAACCCAAAATATACAAATATACATATATATGCATATATATTTATCAGGAATATTTTCTGTAAGAAGACAGTTAAAAAGTGCTAGACATATGAAGCAGCCAATGATATCACACATGAAAAATGGGACTGTCTTAGGGAACAACTACTGATAGAGAATTTATTTTAGAGTTACCAATAACTCTGTGTGTGTGTGTATACATATACATATATATGTGTGTGTAGACAGCCAGGCTGTCAACAGTTTTTTTGTAAATAGTATTTTATTTTTTCCAATTGCATATAAGGATAATTTTCAACATTCATTTTTTATAAGATTTTCAGTTCCAAATTTTTTTCTCCCTGCCTCCTCTCCCCCTCCCCAACACAGCAAGCAAACTGGTATAGGTTATACATGTGCAATCATGTTAGACATATTTCCCCACTAGCCATGTTGTGAAGGAAGAAACAGAACAAAAAGGAAAAACATGGGGAAAAAACCTAAAACAAAAAAAATTAAAATAGTATGCTTCGATTTACATTTAGACTCTATAGTTCTTTTTCTGGGTGTAGATAGCATTTTCCATCACGAGAGCTGCTGTAAATTATTTTTGTACATGTAAGTCTTTTCCCCTTTTGGATTGTCAACAAATTAAAGCAGATGTCAAAGTGAACCTCAAATTAAAAAGAAGAAAATAAAGCAGAAGACTTTAAGTACAATTCAGACAGCTTTAACCTGAGCCATCAATGCCAAAAAATGAGAATTGGAAAAAGGCAAACATATTGATTTTGGTCACCACTTTTTCCAAATGTTTAAGTGATGTAAGGCAATTCCCCCAACAAAGATATCCAAAGAGCCCCAAACTGCCTTAACCAGCAAACACTGATCTCTGCTTACCAAACAAGGAGGTACAGAAGCCAAGGGCTGCATCATTTTAGAATACAAATGATTTGTAAAATGCTAAAAGAAGGAGCAAGTGGGAAATTATGAGCAATATCACCTCAGAAGAGGCACCTTGGAGTATCAGAGAGTTGGCCTCAAAACCAGGGGAGACTTCCATTCAACACCTCTGACACATTTTTACTTACTGTGTGAATCTGGATAAGTTGCTTAGCTCCTCATTGCTCTAACCAACTAAGACTTTTTTTTTTTAGAGAAGGGGCTGACCTACATTGAAAGAGGGAGTTTCCCTACCCAGGAGTCCTCCATACCAGTGAAATCACAGGTCTAGGCAGCTAGATGTAGCAATGGGTAGAGTGCTAGACTTGGAGTCAGGAAAACATGGATTCAAATCCTGCCTTGGATAATTATTGGCTGTGTGACCCTGGGCAAATCATTTAACTTCTGTCACCCTCAGTTTGTTCATCTGTAAAATGGGGATAATAATAGTACTTATTTCATAGGGTTGCTGTGAAGATCAAATACAGTCAAAGCATTTAGTAAACCTTAAAGCCTATATAAATGCTAGCTATTAGAAAAAGCAGAGTTCAAATTCGGCCTCAGACCAAACACTTGACACTTACTAGCTATGTGACCCTGGGCAAGTCACTTAACCCCAATTGTTTAAAAAAAAACAGCAGAGGAGGTGAGAAAAAAAAATCAGTAGGTAGTTTAACATAAGACCCCACTAATCCATATCATCCTAGTACCCTTCACCACTCACAGACTTCCTGGGATGGTTTCTGAGGCAAAAGCAAAAGTCAACAATAAGCAAAACTATTAAAATTACATAGGAATGGTTGTTAATTGACATGGACATGAGTCTTCCTAGGGAATGCTGACTCTTAAACTGCCTGGCCAATGCCAAACGTAAAGCCTTCAGTTGTTCTCTCTCAAGTGAGGCCTTATGGAGGTGATTAGGGCTTTTTTTCTTGGGATTCTACATAGGAAAAGAAATTCAGATTCTGTAATTATAAAGATGACATAACTTGCCAGAGTTTGTGTTCCATTGGCATAACTTTCTTTTCTTTTTTTTTAGGCATTTGGGGTTAAGTGACTTGCCCAGGGTCACACAGCTAGTAAGTGTCTGAGGTCACATTTGAACTCAGGTCCTCCTGACTCCAGGGCTAGTGCTCTTTCTGCTGCACCACCTAGCTGCCCCCATTGGCCTAACTTTCAAGAAGAACCCAGAGTCATCACCACACCATGGTTAGTCATCAGAGGACTTTAGTGCAAGAATATTAATCTAAATGGATTGACTTGATTTTTCTGTACCATAATTTCAGCATTGTGAAAAATTCCCTCCACCAATACAGATCAGAACCTGCCTATGACTTAGTATGCAAGTCCTAGAGGGTTGCTTGAGGCATTGATAAGTGTCAGAGGTGAGATGTGAAGCAAGGTCTTTCTGATTCCAAGTTCATCACTACACCCACTACATCATGCTGTTTCTATACTCTACATTTGTTTGTGAAATATAAAAATGAGTCCTCTCTCTTTGAAATGCTAAGTCATTAATCTAATGCTGTCTTGAAGGGCTAAATTGGAATTAGAATCACAATCATATCTATCTTTGTGTAATCTGGTAAAATATTTTGTTACTAGGAGAACATTGTATACAGTAATCTGATATTCATAATTCATAAATAGCTAATAAGAATTACAAGACTAATACCCATTCTAATGTGTAATGGTCAAAGGATATGAAGACACAATTCATGAAGAAAGAAAAACAAAAAATTAATAATCACTGGAAAATTGTGCAAATATTTGAAAAATATGAAATTTAAGACAACTTTAAGGTACCATATCACAGCAATCAAATGGGGGAAAATTAAATGATAAAATTCAGTGTTGATGGGAGTGTAAGAAGTTAGGAACTTTTTAGTATTGGTGGTGGAGCTGAACTTTCTTGGAGAGTAATCTGGCAATATATTATAAATTACAAAACTTATCATGCACTCTAACTCAATTATCCATTACAAAGACTGCATACTAAGGACATTATTTTAAAAGGAGATGCCAATTGGTGGACACAAATATGCATAGTCACCCTGTATAATATTTTTAATGGATATATGCCATGAATGGGGAATGGCTAAATGAGTTTGTGATATATTAATATAATAAAATATTGCCTTATGAAATAGGACAAGAATGAATAATATGGAAATACTGGAGTGAAGAGAAGTAGAGAAAAAAGAATTAGAAAAATTTCATATGTATTAAATCTACTAGATGTTTTTTAAAAAACCAGCAAAAAACTTTATGCCATACTTAAAGCATGAATCCCTTCTCCAGTATCCCCTATATGAGCTCACAAAGCTGCTGAAATAGTGGAATTCACTATGTCAACTCTACACTGACCTGTGCTCGCAAATCCCCTTGCCCTCTTGTCTTATAACCTTTTGTCTCTCGCTGAACCTCAGCCCCGGATGATTTCACTTCCTCTGCTCCTACATACAAGATGCTAAACACAGCTAAAAGAAGGCTCACAATAGTGCTGACTAATACACCAATAAATTCATGTCATTCAACTTCGACTGGGCCCTCACTATAGCAAGGCAGTCCTTTTATTCTTCCTTAATTGATTCTCTGTCCCAGAGAAGCTATTCCAAACCTTTTTTTCCTCTCCTCAAGCCTCCCACATCTCCTCTTCCCTCTCTAGCTCAGCTGAGAATCGTGCCTCTTTACTGAGAAAATTGAATTACTTCTCTCATTCTCTTCATTTCAAAACCTCCTGACATTGCCCTCCCACTTTCTCCTCCTTTTTCCTGTCTCTGACAGAGGTGACCTCTCTCCTTGTGAAGGCCAGTTCCTCTGAATCATTCTCTCTGTCTCTCTGTCTCTTCTGGGTGTGTGAGTCTGTGTGTGTCTGTCTGTCATCCGTCTCTCTCTCTCTCTGCCTTCTGTCTCTCTCTCCATCTCTGTCTCTCCTCTCCCTCCCTCTCCCATTTCTCTCCCCTTTCTCTCCCTCCCCCATTTCTCCCCCCTTTCCCTCCCTCCCTTTCTCCTTCATATTTATGATATATGTATTTTTATATGTTGCTATCTCCCTCATTAGAATGTAAGCTCTGTAAGAGTTGAGATTATTTCAATCTTTGTACTGAATCCCCAACACCAAGCACAGTGCCTGGCACATTGTAACAGCTAAATAAAAACTTGTTGAGTCATATTTCTTAAGCCAAATGCAGAATTTTACATTTATCCCTTTAAGGTTTCCTCTTGTTTGTCTCAACCCACAATTCTAAATTGTCAAGATCTTTGTGGACTCTAATTCTGGCATCCCACACATGACCTAATTAGCTAACCCTTCCAGTTTCATGCCACCCATATATTTAATAAGTGTGCTACGTGTATAACCTTTATCAGATTGTTTGCCATCTTAGGGAGGGGATGGGGGAGAGCAGGGAGTGAGGGAGAAAAATATGGAACTCAAAAATCTTATAAAAAATGAATGTTGAAAACTATGTTTACATGTAATTGGAAAAATTAAGATACTATTTGCATTTTTAAAAAAAAGAAAAAATAAGCATGCTACCTGCACCTTCATCCAAGTCATTGTCCAACTTACCACCTCTGTGACTTTGGGCAAGTTATTTAATCTCTCTAGGCCTTTTTACCCATCTTTAAAACTAGGGGGTGGGTCTAGATGACTGCTGAATAACCTTCCAGCTCTCTATATATGATCCTATGAAATTAATAATTTCCTCCTGTTACATTTAACAAAGAAAGTGGATAGTAAGAGTAGTCCAAGAATAATTCTAAGTATACCATCCTGTGACCCAACATTGACATGGGTCAAAATCACCACTCTTTGGTTCTGGTCATTCAAAAGTAGAGTATATCTTTCTATCTTTTTCCAGAAGGATACCACAAGAGACTTTTTCAAATGCCTTGTTGAAATCCAATTACGTTATGACTACACATTCTCCTGATTAGTAACTGTGATTTCTTTCTTTACAATGCTTACAGGTTTAGCATCTTGGCTTTTTCCGTAGTTTTCATTTCTTAAGTAGGAAGACTGTCCATTTACCAAGGCCCCAGAGGAACATGGGAGCTTTGTTTTCCCAATGCTTTAGTGGACTGCTTGACCTCCTCTAGAATAGACAGCAGAGGGAGCCCCTGATTTCCAGCCACCTCTCCATACAATCTAAGGAGCTAGACAGCTCAGTATAGAACCATACCTAGAATGTTAAGAGCTGGAAGGGACCTTAGGGATCCACTGGTCAGACCTCCTCACTGTACAGATGAGGACTTTGAGACCTAGACAGGGGAAGTAACTAGGTGACATTGCTGAGTAAGACTCAAGCCAAAGTCTTCCCACTTACACAGGTAGCAGATGTTTAATTAATGGTTGTTGAAAAATCGTAAAAGAAATCAACCTTGAGAGACTTGAGAACTGTGATCAATGCACGACCAAGTAGAACTCTAGAAGTCTGATGATAGATCATAAGTCCCTCCAAGTGCTCAGTGCTTGGATGCTTTGGTGTTGCTGCAACTCCTGGCTCCTTCCAGCTAGAAGAAAGAAACCTAGAGAGGTGATGGTTAGGCAGCTTTCCCAAGATCACACAGCTGCAATTTGAACCCAAACTCCCTTCCCTTTCTATTATTCTGGAAGTTTCATTACCTATTATGGGAGATAACATAGAGGGATTCATTATTCAGGTGTTGGGGATACAGTATAAAGATTGAAATAATCTCAACTCATACAGAGCTTACATTCTAATGAGGGAGATAGCAACATATAAAAATACATATATCATAAATATGAAGGAGAAAGGGAAGGAGGGAAGGGGGAAGAAATGGGGGAGGGAGGGAGAGGAGAGACAGAGAGATGGAGAGAGAGAGACAGAAGAGAGAGAGAGAGAGAGAGAGAGAGAGAGAGAGAGAGAGAGAGAGAGAGAGAGATGGATGACAGACACACACACACACACACACACTCACACACCCAGAAGAGACAGAGAGACAGAGAGAATGATTCAGAATATAGTAGAGCCACTGTGCATGAAATTGAAATTCTGTTTTTTTCCCTCTGAATCACTTCATATGTCTTTGTATAAATAAATGGCCATATTAATCCAAGTTGATGTTTGTCAAATTCTTAACAATAAAAAAGAAAAATTAAGAAAATGTTTGTTGCATTTAATAGAATTAAATCAAATTGAATTTCTACTATATTATTTTGCCCCTGTACTACCCAGGGCTTCCTAATCTTTCCTTTTCCAAGGGGGTTCATCTTAGGGAAATATTTGAACTTGTTTCTGTTTACTTTTTCTGTCCTCAATAATTCCCCCTTTTTCCTTTTCCTGTCCCACAAATGGGGAAAATTAATGGGAAGAGTATGTTAGCAGCAAGAGAAATTGGGGTGGGGGGAAGGAAATCAATATTTAAGAGAGAGGCCACGTAAGAGAGAGCTGGGCAGCAAAAATCAATCTGGCTTGAGGCAGAGATGGGATGTGGGGATGGAGGGAGAATGGTGATTAGCTGCCAAAGACACAGGAGATCAAAGATTTATAATGGAAGGAACCTTGGGTCATTTAGTCCAAATACCTCATTTTGTAGATAAGAAAATTAAGACTCCAAAAAGTTAAGTGATTTGCCCAAGGTCATATTGGTAATAAGTGTCAAGCCTGGGATTTGAATCCACCTGCTCTGACACCAGATCCAGACACCATGGCACCTCCTTAGTTGTTTATGAAGGGGGCCTGTTGGACGAGAATTTGGATAGGTCACATAGAAAGGCTCAGCATCCTAGAATTTAGAACTGAACGTTAAAAATCATCCAGTCTAGAGGTATCAAACACGTTGTGGTCAACCTTTGTCCACTATGCTCCTTAACAGCCCACAAGTTTAAAATGGGATTGGGAAGTATTTAATAAAATAAATAAAAATGCAATAGAACAGAGATAATGTCAATATGCACTCCTCCTTTCCTATTTGAGTCTGACACCATTGTAACCCCATTCATTGTACAGATGATGAAACCAAAGGCCAGAGAAGTTAAATGATTTGCTCAAGGTCACATAGGGAGTAGCAAAACAGATTCTAACGCAAAGGTACAAAGAGAATGTTGCCATAGTGAGGAGACCCTGAAGAGGCTGCCAGCTTGCCCTTCCCCCTCCACTGTTTTTAATCCTTTCTAGGGGGTTATTGAAGTTTCGGGCCAGTTTTACTGGAGGGACATGTTAAAAGCTGAAGACAAACAAAAAGAAACTGGTTGTGTTTATCCGAGCCTCACAAAGACTCAGTGGGAGGTGTTTCCATAATATGTGGAGTTGAGGGTTTGGACGTGGGGCTGGGCTCCTGCTTGTACCCTGAGGTCTGAAAGAGCCGAAAGGAATACAACCTAATTCAACTAAAACTGAGACAGGAACGTTGAAGTCTTAGCTTGACCTGGGTGTCGTTTTCATGTGTCAATAAAGGCTATGGAACTGTTTTAACAACAGAGCTGAAGATAGTGTGACAGTTCATGCAGAATGGAAACACTTTCTTGACTTAATTACAATGGCTACATGCAGTAAGAATAGGGCACAGCCTCTGTGGATTGCAACTAATAAAGCCTTGGGTGGTGAAAAAAAGGTGACATGTAGCAAGCAAGGGATTGAAGTTTCAGCCAATGACAGCAAGGGCTTTGGAGCTTATCAGCAGAGCTGGTATCCTCATGGCCTCATCGAGGGAGGATGCAGGAGAGGAATCCCACTGGACTATGCCAAAGGATTGCAGCAGTGAAAGCTCTATGGACTCTCACCGTAGAGCAGAATTTTCACAAGTTAATGGGAGATTATACTTATTTGCTAATTGTCACATTGCTTGATTTTCCCTTCTTGTTTACCTTGCCCTCCTATCCCCAATTAAAGAGTCTGCTATTTGATTTATATTTTCACCTGGTCTAATGGTAGACAATGCATTGCACTGTACTAAGAACTGAGGATAAAAAAAGAGGCAAAAGACAGTTCATCCCCTCAAGAAGCTTACAGTCTAATGGGGGGAGCAACATGCAAACAAATCTATATAAAGCAAATTATATATAGAATATATGAAAAATAATTAACAGAAGGCACTAGGATTAAGAGGGGTTGAGAAAGGCTTCCTGTTGAAGTTGAGATCTTACTTAGAACTAAAAGGAAACCAGGGAGGTCAGTAGGCAGAACTGAAGAGGGAGAGTGTTCCAAGCATGGAGGACAGCCAGAGAAAATGCTCAGAGCCAAGAGATAGAGTATCTTGTTCCTGGAACAGCCAGGAAGCCATTGCCCCTGGATCGAAGTATATGCAGGAACTAAAGCAGAATAGAAAAATCAATGTTTCCAAGAGCCAGCCATTATAAGCTGGTGCTCTAATGAGACTGCCTCAGGAGAAAAGCAGACTATAATGAATTGATATATCATACAGGAACATTTTATAAGTTCTAGTGTGACTATTAATATGATTGTGGAACTATGATGTGGAAACACCTTTATCAATTTGATGCAGAACTCTGGGCTACTTGAATGGAAGACCTGGATTTGAATCCTGACTCAAATACTTGCTATGTGACCTTGAGTAAGTCACTGAAGTTTTCTGAGCCTCAATTTCCTCATCTGTAAAATGAGAATAATAATAGCACTTGCCTCACAGGATCAAGTGAGATACTACATATAAAGTGTTATGTGAACCATAAAGTGTTATTATATAAGCTGGGGTATTGTGATAAATGTTTAATAATCAGCTCTCCCCCAAAAAAGTATGCTTCTAAGTTTGATCTGCATTATTAACATTTTCCATCACTTTCTTAAGTCTAGATAATCAACAAAACAACAAATTAAACTCTGATGTGTAACATTTGCCAATTTCTGAGGTATAAATACTCACCCTGAGAATTTAACATTTGATCGTCTAGAGCTAGAACCACCTATCCCCAGCACACGCTTGTAAAGGTTCTTTTCTCCAATACCAATGCTGGGAAATGGTTTTTCACATGGAGAAGACAAGATCATGTGGGTGAATTTTAGAAACAGAAAAACCCTGTTATAACCAGGCTTATGATTATAGACTTGGCTCTGGTGAAGGTCACATCCCTCAGATGGTTCAACTACATAGAGTCAAAGCCTGCTGCTAGAGGCTTAGTCTATAAGGTGGGCGTTACATCCTGTCTCCAAACACAAGCTAAATAAAAGGCTTCTCCTGTACATGACAGTGCTACTGACAATGACTGGTGATAATGACAATTATCTAACTTCTCTAATAACTTCAATTTTTTGGATGAGACTACCATCCTCCCCAACCCTTAGTCTCCAATCCTTGGAAGTCATCTTTACAAATGCCGTGGAGAGTCAGAGGACCTGCGTTCATCTCCTAGCTCTCCTCACTTCCCATTTCTGGCCTCAGTTTCCCCATCTGTAAATGGCAGAATTGACTGAGATGGACTTAGAGATCTGCTCTATCTCTAGGTTTCTGCTCCTAAGATTCTTCCCTCAACTTCACCCTTTACTTCCAATCAGTTATCAAGGTCTGTTTGCCACATTCACAACATCTCCCACAGTTATTCTTTTATTCCAAGCCCAGTGAAGCTATGTGGACTATTTTAACAGCTTTTATATTGGTCTTCCTGCCTATAATCATTCCTTCACACTGCTTTCCATAGGATGCTCCTAATTCATTCTAATAGGCAAGACAACATATATAGATCTATATACGTAATATTATATATATAATTAATATAAAATAAGTTTGGGGGAGGGAGTACATTAGCACTTGGAGGGATCAGGAAAGACTTTATGGAGAAGGTGGCAATTGAGCTAAGTCTTGAAGAAAACCCAAGACACAGAGATGGGATGGTACTGTATTTCAAGTATAAGTTGGATACAAAGACGGGACATGGTAAGTCCTGTATGTGGAACATAGAGGAGGCCAGTAAGCTTAGATCATGAAGTATATAAAGGGGAGTATTATATAAGAAGACTGGAAAGTTAAGAAAGGGCCAGGTTGTGAAGAGCTTTAATAAGAAATAGAGTTTATAGTTGATCCTGGAATTAATAGGGAGTCAGGCAAGCTTATTCAACAGGGAAGTGACATGGTCTGATCTAGACTTTAATAAAAATCACCTTGGATGGCTTGAAGCGGGGAGAAACTTGAAGCAGAGAGACTAGTTAGAAGGTTATTGCAATAGTCTACCTAAGAAGTGATGGGGGCCTGAGCTAAGGTGGCAGCAGTTTAAGTGGAGAGATGACGATGTAGTCAAGAGATGTTATGAAGGTAGAAATGACAAGATTTGGAAATAAATAGGATATGTGAAGTGAGTGATAATAAGGAGTTGAAGGATACACTGTGACTGAAAGGACAGTCAATGAACATTATTAAGCACCTACTACGTGCTAGGAATTGTGCGAAGTGCTAAGGATATAAAAAGAGACAAAAGAAAATCGACCCCCCCCAAGAGGTTCACAATTTAATGGGGGAGACAACATGTAAACAAAATGTTCAAATAGGCTATATACAGGATAAATAGGAAATAATTAATAGAAGGAAGGCACTAGAACTAGGAGGGATTGGGAAATACTTCTTGTAGAAGTTGGGATTTTTGTTGGGGTTTAAAAGAAGCCAGGAGACAGAGATGAGAAGACAGAGCATTCCAGGCATAGGGAACACCCAGAGAAAAATGCCTGGAAACAAGAAGTGGTTGTGTCTTGTTCCTGGAATAGCAAGGAAGCTAGGGTCTAAAAGTACTTGTCAGGGAGTAATGTATAAGAAGGCTGGAAAGGTAAGGGGACAGGGATAGGGTGTTATAAAATTCACTGAACGCCAGAAAATTTTGTACTAGATCCTGGAGGCAATAAGAAACCATAGGGGTTTATTGAGTAGGGGGTAACATGGTTGGATCTGCGCTTTAGGAAAATCACTTGGCAGCTGAATGGGGGATGGATTGGAGTGGGGAGAGACTTAAGGCAGGCAGACTCACCAGCCGGTTATTAAAACAGTCCAGGCATTAGGTGATGAGGGCCTACACCAAAATGGTAGTCCCGTCAGAGAAGAGAAGGGGGGCATTTATAAGAGACGTTGCAAAGATGAAATCAACAAGCCTTGGCAACAGATTGGATGGGGGGGGAGGGGGGAAGAGAAGGTGAGAGATAGTGAGGAGTCCAGGATGACTCCTAGGTTATGAGCCAAAGTACTGGGAGGGTGGTGTTGCCCTCAATAGTAATAAGGCAGTTAGGACTAGAAGAGGGTGGGGTGGGGAGAATAATGAGTTCAGTTTTGGACATGTTGAGTTTGAGATGTTTATGAGACATCCAGTGCAAGATATTCAAGAGGTAGTTAGATATGTATAACTATAGTTCATCAATGAAGTTATAAGTGTGTGTGCTTATGTGTACACACACATACATACTTGGGAATCATCTGCATAGATAGTGATGATAATTGAACTAATGGGAACTGATATTACCAAATGAGAAATATAGAGAAAAAAGATAGGGATCAGGACAGAGCCTTGGGAGACACCCAAGGTTATAGATATGACATGTGTGAAGAACCAGGGAAGAAAACTAAGGAATGGTCAGACAGATGGGGAAGGTACCCATAGGGAAAACTTAGAGAAGAGAAAGTATCCAAGAGGAGAACATGATCAACACTGTCCAATACTGAAGAAAGCATTTGGAGGTGTAAGCCATTCTAGCAGTTTTGAAGCTCCTTAAATAAACCATCGTCCAATCCATTTCCATAGGCGTATTATGACATATTTTACCAAATGCTCTGCTGAAATTCAAGTATATTATTTAGGCAGCATTTCCTTAATCTACTAGTCTAATAATCAATCCTGTCGGGGGAAAAAATGTGGCTAGCCTGGCAAGACTCCATCGTGGCTTACAGAAATCATTGTATTCTAAACCACCCAGTTAATAATCTAATTTTTCCAGAAATACTAATCACAGGGCTCAGGTAAAGAATTCAACTTCTTCCCCTCACCCTCCTTTTAAAAATCAGGCCACCTGTCCTGTTTCAATCCCATAGCATATCTCACATTGTCTGATTCCACAAAAAACATGGTGGCTCAAACATCTCATTGCCCAGGTTGTTACATGTTATAATTTGTGTGGGTCAGGTGACCTGAGCTCATTTAGGGCAGCTAGGCTCTCCCTGACAATTTTCTCAGGCAGTTAGTGGATAGTGGATAGAGTGCTAGTAAGATCCCAGTTCAAATCCAGTCTCAGACACATGCTTGCTGTGTGACCCTGGGTAAGTCATTTCATTTCTCTTTGCCTAAGTTTCCTCAACTGTAAAATGGTGAAAATAATAGTAGTTATCTCACAGGGTTGTTGTGTCAGTCATATGAGATACTGGTTTAAAAAAAACTGCTTAGCATAGTGACTGGCACACAGTAGGCGATAGATAAAAAATTATTCTCTTCTCTTGTCACATCTTGGGTTTCAGTTCCTTGTTAATCATTTTGGTCTGTGCTTTGCAACCTGAAAACCATATTCTGTGATAGGGGGAAAAAAAAGGACAGAAAATAGTAGGTGATTAGTTAGTTCTACCTTCTCCCTTTGTCCACTATCATCGTTTCATCTATCCCCCAAGCAGCCTGACTTGTCATTCCTGGTTCCTCCTCTGGTCCCCTACTTGACTTTAAAAGATCCTCTCTGTGGTAGTGGCATTTACCAGAAGCTCACAGTGGGTGTTAGCTCTCCTGGCATTATTCTTCTCAGAAGTTAGTACTTTTTGCATCTCTCCCTCCCATCTTTTGTCTATTTCCTTTTAACAACTGAGCTAGTGAATAAGCTTCCTTAAGCTAGAGGGTTCTTTTTCAACACTTCCTCTTCCTTTCCTTAATCAGAATTTTGTTGAGTGTTTAGAAGTCCCTTCTTAAAATCCTCACGTCTTTGGATTCCACTTCTTCCCCAGGTAATTCCAGTTCATGTTTCTTTTTCTTATATTTTCTTTAGGTTGAATTTCAATAGTGCTCCAGGCTTAAGGATGCTACCTTAGAATTCTCTAGTTTCTGAACGTCTCAGTCACTTGAGGGCTGGTACTGTCAGCTATAGGCCTGAATCTGTACTACATACTCAATAAATACTGGTTGAATTAAAGAATGAAAGAATCATTTAAAACATAGTTTACTATTTCTGCTACTACTAACGAATCGGTCAGTCAGTCAACTAGCATCTGCCCCTACCAAGTACCAAGCACTGTGCCAAGCTAGGAAACAAAGAAAGGCGAGAGACAGTCCCTGCTCTCAAGGGGCTCTCAGTCTAAGAGAAGAGATAACATGCAATCAACTATGAACAAATAAGATGTACATAAACAGGATAAATTGGGGGAGTCTCAGAGGAAAACCACTAAGATTAAGGTCTGAGAAAGGCTCCTTGCAGCAGATGGAACTTTAGCTGAGACTCAAAGAAAGCCAGGGAAGCCAGGAGGCAGAGGATGAGGAAAGGAGATCTTTTCAGGAATAGAGGACAAACAAAGAAAACGTTCTGCTCAGATTCTGGAGAAGAGCGGTCAGACTGCAGGAACAGTAAGGAGGCAGGGTGAAGGGAGGGGAGTACTAGGATGTTGGAAAGGACGTTGTTCCTGGAGCAAGCTGAAGATCTGGGTGTAAATCCTGCTTCAGATATGTACTTATTGTGTGACATTGGGCAAATTACTTAACCTTGGTAAACTTCAGGTTTTTTATAATCAAAATAGGGAGGATGACCCTAACAAAAGTATCCTCCCACCAGGGTTGTGAAGCTCAAATGAGATAACATATACAAAAAGCACTTTGTGAAACCACGAAGTGCTAAATTAATGTCATTTTTTAGATTCATGAAAAATGTTTATACATACATATTCTTGGAGCATGGGCAAAAATTTATACGTACACAACAGGAACGAACTCTCACTGAAGCCGACTAAGTAGTCATCCCCTTCAGACAGCCCAACCACCTTTGGAAGCTATACAACCAAAACCCCAACCTAGCATGGACACTCTGGGAGTGAATTTTTCCCCCCCTTATTCCAGTTTTTGTTGCATTGGACAACACGGGTACGATTTTAAGGTTCAAACCCTTTCTCTTATACAGCACTAGAGTTTCAACGGGAAGGACCTTTCCGTACTCCAGTTAGCCAATACATCAAATGTCTTGAATTCTTCTTCATATATTAATAATAAGGATCGTGATGATAATGCAGGAAGGTCTTTCTATATACTGTGTACCAAGGTTTGGCCTGAACCTCTGGGCCTGTGGCTGCCTCAGCTTTCAGGGTTATGCTGTTTTTGTTCCTGTAGCTAACTTCTGAAAGCTAGGTATGCGCAGGCTTGCTAACTGCACAAAACACATACTTCTACATTTGTGAATAGAAGAATGATTTTTTTAAAGACCTTGGTTTCTTCAGCAGCTGTCCTGTCCTTTCATGCCTCGCTCCAAGCTCACAGTAGAATTTGAGGGGAGCTGGGGGAGGAGGGGTGCCTAGAGAACTAAGGGCGGGATTTAAATCTCCCTAGTTCCCAGCCCAGGGATCAAGTGCTCCTGGCGCAGGTGGGAGGGGGGGGAGCAGGATGGAGCCGGGCGGAAGCCAGAGAGCAGGAGGAGGGTCTTGGGCAAGAAGGAGCCCCGGGCTGTCCATAGGCGCCGCAGCCAAGCGGCTGACATCAGCAGCGCTCCTCCCCTCCGCCTCCCAGTACCCTCAGCTCCCGGCCGGACCCTCCCTCCTTTCCACCACGTGTCCCTCCCTCCCTCTCTCCCGGAGGGGACGTGAGGACGGGTAAGAGGGAGAGGATCGGAAGGACCGACGGAGGGAGAGGAGGATGGTACCCTGACCCTGCCGCCTTCACTCCCACCTCTCCAGACACCCACCCTCACTCACGCCACCCTCTCCCAGTGCCCGCCTCCGCCCCGTGCGTGCTGTCCCGTCCTGCGCCCAGAGCCCCGCGCCCCGCGTCCTGCGCCCCGCGTCCTGCGCCCCGCGTCCTGCGTCTTGCGGTGAGTGAGCGGGCTGTGCGCGGCCCCGGGCGGCGCGGACAGCTCCAGGCAGGGAGGGGCGTGCACCGAGGGCTCCTCCTCCTCCTCCCCCAACCCGGAGCTGGCCCCGTCCCCCCTCCCCATCCCCGGCTGCTTGGAGGGGAGGGCGGAAAGGGGCGGGGGCTGGGCTGGGCTAGGCTTGGGGGGAGAGGAAGGGGGGCGCCGATGTTGCAGCTGCTTAGGGCCGCAGCCGAAGCCACCGCCTTTGTTGCGGCCCTGCCGGCCCGCAGCCGCAGCCGCCGCCCCTGGGTCGCAGGTGCATCGAAGGCGGAGGTCGGGGCATGAACGCAGGGAGGAGGCCGGCGGGGAAGCGGGACCATGGGGGAGCCCAGCCCGGGGCCTCAGCCCGAGGAGGGGGGAGGAAGGGGACAAGATGGCTGGAGAGCTCCCAGCGGGCAGCCGCGGCGGCTGAGGCGCGGTAAGAGCGGTCGGGTGGGCCCCGGGAGAGGCCCCCTGTGCCGCTCCGGCCACTCCCACCGTCACCCATCCCCTATCTGTCCATCCATCTATCCAGCCATCCCCTGGCCCTGCTTCACTGGGTTGGGTTTCCTTCTATTTCTTTTAAACAGTCCCAGAAATAAGTTGCTTTCTTCTTACCCACTCCTGAACACCCCCTCCCCGCGCCATAGTAGTAGCAGCTAACCTTTATATAGCGCTTTAAGGTTTGCAAACCCTGTACCTATGTTAATCTCGTTTGATCCTCGCCATCCCCTGGGAGGTAGGTGTGGTTATGTTCATTTTATAGATGGGGAAACTGAGGCTGAGAGAGGTCAAGGGCTTGCCCAGAATATCTGAGGTAGAATTTGAACTCGGGCCTTCTCCACTTTGAGTCCAGTGCTAATTGTGGGGCAGGTTTCCTAAAGGAATCCAGGAATCCAACCAATTAGGATTGGGATGCAGCTTTTAAGAGTGTGTTGCCCTTAAGGCACAGATACAGGGTGTCTCCAAAGTCGTTGTGCACAACTGACTTGAGACTTTTGGGGGCCCCACAGCTGGCCAGTGAAAGTAGAAGGACATAGAGGATATGCCCATAAAATTGCACTAAGACTTTTGGGGTACTACCACATACGTCCTTTCACTTTTCCTGCACAGGTGTGAGGTATGGCTTAGAGAGAGTAGATTCCCCAGCCCTCTCTGAATAAACTGAGTTAATTGTGGGATAATTCATAATATGGTAGAGAGAGGGCAAGATTTGATGGCAGGGGACTTGGGTTGGAATCCCTTGTTCTGCCGCTTACTAACTTGTGTGACCTTGGCCAAGGTATTTCAACTTTCTGAGCCTCGGTGTCCTCATCTGTAAAATGAGGGTCGGACTACCTGAGATCTAAGGTGACTTCCCACCCAGTCTATGATTCTAAAAGCTATATCACCTCTCCATCCCCCCTGGAGTTGGGTGTAACACCTGGTATTCAGAATACCATCTTTCTGGTATTCTAAGCTCCTCCTCCTCCTGAGCCTGGCTCCTCTTAAAAAGCAGGTGATTTGGAGTCAGAAGACTTGGGTTTGAATCTCAAACTTCATAATCGTCCAGCCAGTGACAAGCCATTGAATTTGGTCGAACCTCAGTTTCCTCATCAGTAAAATCATGGATTTTGGACTAGGATGGTCCCTTAAGGGCCCTTCCCACTCTGAGTCCTTTGATCCTGTCCCCTCTTGCTTAAAGCTACGGCATTACCAGGTCCCGTATCACCCCTCCTGTCCCAGGCCACAGAGTGGAACTCCCTTTGGGGGACAGCTCACGGTGAAATTGACCACAGCCCTGAATCTTTCTGAAATGAATCTTCTTCCTAGACATGGAGTCCACTGCTTTCCCCCTCCCTTTTCCCCTGAAAGAAGAGGAAGAAGAAGAAGAAATTCAGACCAAGGAGATAGAGGATGGACCCATGGATATGCAGAGAGTGAGGATCTGTGCAGAAGGCGGTTGGGTGAGTAATGAGATCATAGGGACCATTCACTAAAGGGATTAGATTTGGTTTGAAAATCAGGCTTTATTTTGACTGTTAACCATATTTAGTGAGTAAACAGTAGTCTGGTATACATATATTCCCCCTAACTCCCCTCCCCCATCCCCCAAAAAAAGGAATTATTGAGCTTTTCCCATTCTGTTTGCTTCCTATGTCACTCTGAAAGCAACAGTGTTACAGTTTTGACAGCTCTGTAGTGGTGAAGGATCTCTCCATCAACAAAATGTTTGCTCTGCTTGTGACTGGGACCTCAGCAGTTCTTTAGGATTTCTGTGTGTACTGCAGTATGTATTCTATTTATATGACACACCAGCATACTTTGGGAGAGTCTTCTGGATCTCTCCCCATAGCAATTATTTTCTTAATGTTGAGCAAGGAAACAAACATACATCTGTGACAGTAGGGGTTCCCACAGCTCCCTTGACCTTTGTCTGTTTTCCTGTGTCATAGCTGTCACATCACCAGCACTTTTGTTGAATGTTGATTTTTGTGATCAGGTCTTTGTGACTTGACAAGAGGTAGCCATTCATTTATTCATTCATTCAACAAGTGTCTGCTAAATTCTTCTCATTTCCTAAGCCCTCTGAGTGATATACAGACAAGACCTAAGAAGTATGTATCTAGGAGAGCTGATCATCCAGTAAAAAAAATATCAGTGTACTTCAGGCCTTGGCTGGCAGTGAACAGTCCATATAAGCTATGTAAGTAGGTAGGTGACCGGGTTATTGGTTTAAATTGGGATACCCTCCCCCAAAAGTTCATTCATTCCTCAACTCCCTCTAAGTGGGCCGAAAGGGGACCTAGTGGCAAATACTATAAATAGGTAGGACAGGCCTGTTGAGTAAGAGGCATCAGATGATTTAAAGGGTACCAGCTGGTATTCCCCCACACGTGCCCAAAGCAATAATTCCTAAAGAATGACTGAAATTATCATCCATTAGTTGGGCAAAAGCACCAAAGGTCTCGGTCAAAATGCAAATAGATGATTTGGAAGGCCTGACACATTTAAATCATAAAACCCCATTAACAACTTGGTATGGATTCATTTGCTACTTCCCTGTCAGAAAATCAGACCTGAGGGGTTGGGGCAAAAGATGGAGGAGAAGCACAGGGAAGATGTAGGTATAGGGTGTTTGAGTGGTATGAAGGGACTTGAGCAATGGACCAGAAAAACTGGCTGGCCTCAGTTTCCTCAAGTATAAAATGATTTTTGAGCTTCCTTCCTGCTCTCAATCTATGATTCTTTAGGACTTTGAGCAGCCAGAGAACAACATGAATGGGCCTGGGCAGAGGGGGGTGGGGGTGGGGAAAGGCAAACCTGAGAGGGGAGAGAAGAAGGGAAGCTAGAGGGATTTTGAAATCTTCATGTCACCTACAGCAGCACATTCCTGCTATTCCTACCCTTCATGATTCTTGGTTTAATTAAATTTCCCTTTGGTAGACTTTAAGGCCCTAATATGTGATGTCTTTTCTCCAAAGCTCAATGTTTTGGATGGATAGGGAGGTTAGAGAGGCCTCCCCTCTAGTTCCTATTATTGCTGGCTCATTGGAACACCTGTTTTCATTGACAAAGGCACTACACTTCAAATTGACCCAGATTTGGTGCAGGGCATGGTGGGGCAGCTCTGTGGTATGCACCAAACAACTTCTGTGCTGTATTCCATGAGGCACTGTTCAGTTCTCACTAAATTTTAAAAATTGTGAGTAGTTAACTGTCCCATCTGTTCAAGAGACTGTGAAGACTGAGCCTAGAGTGTTGGAGTCAAATAGAACTTAGAACAAAGTTCATGTTGCATGTAGGGAGTGATTTAATGCCTTCATTGTTTTGTACCTTGAAAATCCAGGCATAAATGGTGAATAGTTCATGTAAGTGACTATAGTTGAAATTATTGTTTACGTAGTTCAAGTTTTTACAGATTTCTCATGTTCCTTGGTATCTAGAATCAGCAACAATGCCATTTTTTCCCCTGGTTCTATGTGTGTTTCATTTAACACCGTCCACCCCCCCCCCCACACACACACATGAACACAGGGTGGGTGTACATGCTCACACACTCATGCTCTTTCTGACCCTCTGATAGATTTAAAAGCAAAGTTCCAATATTCATCTCCCCAGAATTTCCAAATCTTTATTCTTTCTCCTCATCCCTGTGCCCACCAACATTGGTCTGAGTATCCTTTGCTTGCCTTGATCTTTTTGCCCTAACCTCTCCATCCCTCCTCCTAGCATAGGGATCCCTAAGCAGGAGATCTGTCTGTTCCTTGCCCCCAGACCTCCTCCAGGAAGGACTAAGCCCAAAGAGCCGGAAAACAGATCATCTCTGCTTGGTCCTGTGCTGTTCAACATTTTTTTAAAATCAGTGATTTGAGTATAGGGGTAGCTGTCACACTTAACAGTTTTGCAGGTATCACAGAGCTGGGGGATAGCTAACTTGTTGGGTAACAGAGTCACAGTGCAAAAAGAGTTTGACAGTGTAGAGTGAATATTGATCTAAATCTAAGAGGAAGAACTGTAATAGAGATAAATTTAAAGTGCTACATGTGAGTTCCGAAATATCAGCTGCAGAAATACACAGTGTTCCAAAAGTCTTAGTGTGGTTTTAAGCCATTAAAACTGAAATTATTATTCATTAGTTGGGTAAAAGCACTAAAGGCCTTTATCAAAATACAAATAGATTTTTTGGAAGGCCTGACACATTTAAATAATAAAACCCCATTAAAGTTTAAAACTGCCCTAAGACTTTTGGGATGCCCTGTAAAGGAGAACACATGACTGTAGGTAGTAGGTAATCTGAAAAAAAGATATGGGCATCTAGGGGGAACTAAAAGGTTAGTGTGAGTCAAGTATGAGTTAGTATGAGCCCCCAAAAAGCTAAGGTGTGAGGAGTTGGTGATTCTGCTGTATGAATTGTATATGCCCTGGTCCAGTCACATCTGCAATATTGTGTTAAGTTCAGGGCATCCCATTTGAGAAAGAGCATCAGTAAGGTTGAGAGTGTCCAAAGGAGGACATCCAAGATGGTGCCACAAGTGAGTTCAGGCCATGGGACAACAGCCGAAGGTCCTGGGAAAGTTTGATCTGGAAAAGAGAGGGCTTAGGGCAGAGTGGGACAAGGTCACTGTCTTCAAGTATCTAAAGGGCTACCAAGTAAAAGATTGATTCAGTTTGACTCCAGAGGACAGAAAGGTGGAAGGTGCACCTAGCACCACCGACAGCAGCTGTCAGGCAGGACTGCCTTAGAGTTTACCCTAAATTGACCTACATTAGAGGTCAATTTAAAAACAAAGGCTGAATGACCAATTTTGTCAGATGTTGTGGAATAGGTTCATTTTTTCAGGTATAAATTGGTTTAAATGGTTGCTGAGTTTCCTTCTAACTAAAAGTCTGTGCTTCTGTGAACTTGGGGTGAACAGGGAAGAGAGAAGAGGTACAAATGAGAATGTACTTTAGGTTTCCAGCATCTGGAAGTCTTGGAGTGATGGAAAAGAGACAGGATAGAGGGACTGGACCCAGAAAGAAAAGGAGGGGGGTGGGTGGAAGGGAACCAGCCCAATAGGCCAGCAGCAGACCACTGGGATGGCCCCAAAGAAGAGAGAGGCGGGACCTGCCTTATCCTTCTTGGCAGAGATGGATTGTGGATGTGTAGAAGTGCATGTCAGATTTTTCCATTTGTCAGTTGGTTTAGCCGAACCATTTTCTTTTCTTATTCTTTGTTATAAGGATTGGCCTTCTTTGTGAGAGATGGAGGAGGGAGAGATAGGTTGTCAGGGATATAAAAAGATTAATTATTTTTGAAAATCAAAAAAGAAAAGATTATACACATTTATGATATTATTATTAGAGAAAAGGCTTAAAATGCTAAGAGATAATTCATTGATTGGAAATCAGACAGTTAATTTGCAGTTGATTAGATAAGTTTTTCAGGGAGGAAGGGCAGGGAGAAAGACCAATACCATCTGTATACAGTATATCTGAAATGAGCCAAAAGGGTGGGGAAGGAAGAAACCTAGGAGCTAAAGAAACTTCTTCAATTTCAAAATTGGTATGGCACTAGCCCTTTTTTACCTTTGGCTACACAGATAAAAGCCATTGGAGGTCATGTCTGGCTTGTGGACTTGTGCAGCTTAAAGGAAATACTACTTTGGAATTAGTTTCTGAGCTGCTGAACTATCTTCCTTTTAAACATCATGTGAATTGTTTGAAGATCGTCAGATCTGTTGACAAAAGAAAGGGAGCAGATGACAACTGTACCAGCCTCTAGCCTTTATCATATCTTCAGTACATTCCGTTTCATTCAGTCCAACAGTTATTAAGCACCTGCTCCTTGTATAAGATACTGTGCCCTGGCACTTTACTTCTCTGGGTCTCAGTTTCTGAACCTCCGTTAGATTGTAAGCTCCTTGAGGGCAGGTACTGTCTTTTGCCTCTTTTTGTATAAACATTTTTATTGATTGATTGGTTGAGGGAGGTGGAGTGAAGGGTTGGACTGGATGGCCCCTGAGGTCCCTCAAAGCTCTGGATCTGTAATCCCCTGACCCTAGACTAGGTCTCAGTTCAAATCTTTCCATTACTATGTGTGTGGTGTAGCTGTTCTAGGTACTGACAGGGCCTTTTAAGGATGCCTGCAGCAGGCCCTGGCCTCAGGACCACAGATGGGCCAGGCAGCAAACAATTAGAACTATCTAAGTGAAGGAAGATAGAATAGAATGACTCAGGAAGGAAAAGAGGGAAGCACCAAATGGCACTGTATGAAGGGGTCTGGGGAGGCAGAGGAGGGAGGTCTTACTAATAGATCCAAATGCCTACCTAGAGAGCGGTTGTTTTTTTCCACCTAGAATTCCATCTATTCGTATTGCTGTCCAGTCACTAAGAGCACATGGATATCTCTCAGCTCCCAAGCCGCATAGGTTCAATTTCACCACAGGCAGAAGTATCTATTAGAATTCAATTACAGAAAACAAAGGAGCTACAGTAAAGAAGACAGTTATTAGGTATTGATAGGAGAATCAGAGAAGTGAATTAAGGAGAGATCAGTGAGGCAGAAGAGTTCCTTTTTTTGCGGGGGGGGGGTTAGTACTGGTCAGTTTTCACTAGCTGGGTCATTACAAGAGTCATTGAGAGTACTTGGTTCAGTCTTTAGGAATATATATATATTTTTAAGATAATGCAAAAAATACTTCTTTAAGTAGAAATGTGATTTAAAAGTAAAACATTTATTTCTAAATATTTAGAAATTAATTTAGAGCATTTACATTCAAAAAATCACATTTCTTTTTTTTTTTCGAAGTGTGATTTTAATCAAGTTTATAATTTAAAGGCAGTGTGAGTATGTAATAGAGAGCCAGCCTCTAAGTCAAGGATCTCAAGGTTCCAGTCCTGCCTGTGACACAAACAGTGTGCTTCTCAGTACCTCAGGCAACTATCGAAGATTATAAATTGCTGAGAAAGATGTAAAGCTGAAATTCCCTAGACCATTAAAATTGCAGGTTCAGAAAAATAAAATAATAAACATTCAAGCAGTGACACAGTGAGAGAGGGTCACCTTAGCTAATCTTTATTTTTGTACTTGAATTTTTTTTTTTTGGAGACAGTCGTGGTTAAGTGATTTGCCCAGAGTCTCACAACTACTAAGGTCTGAGGCCAGATTTTAACTCAGATCCTCCTGACTCCAAGGCTGGTGTTGTATCCACTGAGCCTAGCTGCCCCATGTACTTTAATATTTTAAGAGTCTGTGGTTTCATTATCATCAGAGGTACACCTTCTAACACAGGATAATAGATGGAAAGAGAGAGAAGGGATCTATCTAAAAGGTCATTTGTCCAGTCCAGTTTATTTTTTTTGATGAAAAAAATGAGTCCAAGGTGGAGAAGTAGCCTTTTTAAGGACACATGGAAAGGAAAGTGGTTGAGCTGGAATTACTACCCAAGTTCTCCATACCCAGTGCTCCTTACACTACCCCACCCTCATCAGTCCCCATTTTGTCCCCATTTTCAGTTTACTGACTTTTGGGACATAGTTCCAGATTGGTTTCCAGAATAGATGGGCCAATTCACAGCTCCCCTGACAGCACATCAACGTGCCTGTTTTCCCACAGTCCCTTCCACATTTGTCATTTTGGTGGGTGTGAGGTAGAACACCATAGTTTGTCTAATCTGCATTTCTCTAATTATTTGTGCTTTGGAGCATTTTTTTTTCACATGACTATAAATAGCTTGAGTTTCTTCCCTAGAAGACTGCTTGTTCATATCCTTTAAATATTTATCAGTTAAGGAATAATAAATGCTTTATTTATTAAGCACCTGCTTACTAGATGGGATTGGAATGAACTGGATGAGTTGCTGTGGAAGGAAAAAGTAATATCCTCAAGTGGTCAGCCACCTGGTAATGAACGTCAGCCCCTAGCTGGGCTGTTTGTCTTAACAACAGACACAATGCTATTCAGGCCTGTACTTGAATTCTTTCAAGTTTAGTATCATGCCAGAGCTTGTACTCCACTTGAATAACCCAAGGTCACCTCCACACACATCAAAGGAGGACTTGACTGTACCAGCGTAACATTTTAAATCACTCTAGTTGGTGCACATGTATCATTTGGAGGTTTGGGGGTTTTTTTTTCATTGTGCATTAATTCCTATAGGCCTTTCCGTATTTCTGCCTGGGCCTCACATTTGTCATTCATAGTGGCCATATAATATTTATTACCTTAACTTATACCCAGGCATATGATGAGCTTTTCAATATGGTATAGGTAGTAGGCATTTCTTAAGCTTGGGGGGTGCGTGTGTGTGTGTGTGTGTGTACGCGCGCGTGCGCACACGCGCTCAAGCTCCTGCGCTCGACTGCCCTTGTGCACATTCATGCCAAGCACTGGGTATATACAAAGAAAGCCAGAAGATAGCCCCTACTCTCAAGGAGTTCACAATCTAATGGGAGAGACGACTTTCAAACTGCTATGTGTAGATATAATATATACAGGATAAACTGGAGATAATGAACAGAGGGACTGCAATAGATTTAAGGACTTCCTGTAGAAGGTGGGATTTTTGATGAGACTTGAAGCCAGGAGGCAGAGATGGTGCTGAGGGAGAGCATTCCATGCATGGGAAGAGAAGAGACAATCAATAAAAATGCCTGGAGTCAGGATGTGAAGTGTCTTGTGTAAGAAATAACCCAGAGGACAGTGTCACTGGATCACAGTTGTAACATGAGGGGGTGTTAGAAGACTGTGAATGTGGGAGGGGACCTTTGAAAGTCAAACAGGATTTTATATTTGATCCTAGAGGTGATAGGGAACCACTTGAGTTTATTGCGGGGGGGGGTGGGCATGATCAGACTTTTGCTTTAGGAAAATCACTTCAGTGGCTGAATATATAGGAGGCCGGAGAGTCTTGAGGCAGGCAGACCCACCAGCTGGCTATTGCACTAGTCCAGGTGTGAGGTGATGAAACCCTTCACCAGTGAGGTGGCAGTGTCAGAAGAGAAAAGGGGGAATATTCAAGAGATACTGCAAAGTTGGAATTGACAAGAGATGGCAAGGATGTGACATTGACAAAAGATGGTGCAGAGGTGAAACTGACAACAAATGGAGAAGAGGTGAAATCAACTAGAGATGGTAGAAGATTTGGAATTGAGGAGATGGTGAGGATATGACATTGACAATAGATGGTACAGAGTTGAAATTGACAAGAGATGGTAGATTTGGAATTGACAGGAGACAGTGAGGATGTGACATTGACAGGAGATGGTGAGGATGTGACATTGACAAGAAATGGTGCAGAGGTGAAATCAAAAGGTCTTGGCCACAGCTTGGATATTGGGGTGGGGGGCAGTTAGAGCTACTGAGCAGCCCAGGATAACTCCTAGCTTGTGAGTCTGAGGGTCTTGGAAGATGGTGGTGTCCTCTCAACAGTAGTAGGGAAGATAGGAAGAGGGGTAAGTTTTGGAAGCAGAGTGACTACAGTAGAAGAGCACCAGTGTTGAAGCCTGAAGACCTAGAATTCAAGGTCTGAATCTTCTATTTAGAGAATTGTTTTTGTGTTACTGGGCCTCTGTTTTGTCAGCTATAAAATGAAGCAATTGAACTAGATAATCAATCAGTCAACAAGTGCCTACTATGTACCAGGTAGTGTGCTAATTGCTGGGAATATAAATATAAAAGTTAATTAGTCTCAGCCCTCTAGTTTACATATTGCTTCTGGGTGGGGATAGGGGAAATGTTCACTAATAACAAAAGGTTACTGATACACACACACTCTAAATACTTAGTGATGGCTGAGGGGCATCAGGAAGAGGCTCCTGAAAGAGGTGATATTTGAGCTAACCATTGAAGGATACTAGGAATTCCAAGAGGTTGAAGTGAGGAGGGAGAGAATTCCAGGCATAGAGAAACAGCCTGTACAAGGTCCCAAAGTCAGCAGATGGAATGTCACATTTAGGAAGCAGAGAGCAGACTCAGTGGGTTTAGCTGGGATGTAGAGTACTCGGGAGCAATCTGATGAGTCTGGAGCCCAGATCAGTGCTTTAAATGCCTAAGGGGAGGAGTACTTTACTGTACTTTTTGTATTTTATCCTAGGGGGCCATGGGGAGTCATTGAAGCTTCTTGAGCTGGGGAGGGACATGGCTTGAACTATGCTTTAGAACCTTCAATTCAGCAGCTATGTGAATATAGGATTTAGGGTCGGGGTTGGGGTGGGGGGTGATGTTAATTCAGAGACTTGGGTGTAGGGAGTTCAATTAAGAAGCTTTCAGTAGTTCAGGCTAGAGGTTAAGGCTGTTAATAAGGTGATTTCGATATTAGAAAAGAGAAGGGGGTAAGTCATCTCTGAGTTTTTTTAATTGTTCCAACGTTCTGTGATCCAGTAGGAGCCCAGGAGGAAAAAAAAGTCAGTAGAAGAAAGTACATATTTTAGTTATGAGGTGATTCATAACCAAGAATGGGGTGGAGTTGTGAGCCAGAACATTGGCTACTTTGGACTGCTGTTTTAAAAATGACTTTCCATTCTAGTGCCCTGAGAAGATGGAGAAGTTGGAAAGTATAGAGGGGAAGCCAGAAAGCTGCCACCTTCATTTATGTTACAGAAAATTTCCTTGGGGCTTTCTCCTATGCAAATAGAAGGAAGCTAGTTTGCCTCTTTTATACAAATCCACAAATTTGACTTGGGTGTTAAACACATGCTTTTCATATGCAAAAACTTCTTCCTCTTTCCCTTCTTCTGATTTTTCTGTGCTCTTGAAAGTAGGAAAAAAAACCTATTTAAAGCTTCAGGGAGGGGAGATTTCAGGATTCCCACTTATACTTTTCTGGGTTGGCTTTATGGCTACTGCGTTAAAAACAAGAACTAATGCTCTTGGAAAAAAGAGAAACTCTGTCCTGAAAAGCATGGGGCTCTCCCATCCTGAGGTAGAGCCAGCCTGTCCTATTTGCAAACCGAATCTACCCTTAGGGAGAGTGGTTGTCTTCCTCTGGAGTCTGGGAGAAGGAAGAGCCATGTTGAATTGGGCAGTCTTGTAAGAAGTTTTCTAAAAAACCTATCTTCAGCTGCATTTTATGACTTTCCATTTCCGGAAGGGGGATGGGAAAGGGGAGGGTGACTTGCTGAGGGATTGGCTCCCTAGGAAAGAGCCAGGACAAGGCATCTGTGGGCCATAGGCAGGATTTAAAAATCGAACCTGGAGTGCAATTTGAGCCTTCCTTGTGACACATGACTAGGCTTATCACAAAATAAATACCTAGGAACCATGGAGAAGGGATTTTTCTGGCATTCATGAATAGCATTAAGAAGTGCCCCGTTGTTTCACCCCTTACACAGCTGCCTACTTTGTCTACCCTTAGTCTCTGCCCTGCCCTAGGCCCAGTGTTACCCACTGTGTTCTACTACTCAGCAACTTTCTTGTGTGGGGGTACGGTCTTCACTTCCTCACTCCCCACTTTCCCTTTGACCCCTTAAGATAAGACTCTTCCACCACCCTTGTTGAAATGTCTCTCCCAAGTCACCAGTCAACTTCACCAAGTTGCTTAATCTCATTGGGCCTCAGTTTCTCCATCTAGAAAAATGTGGTGTTTAATTCCTCTGGGATCCCTTTCAGGTATAAACCCTATCATTCAAAGACCTAGAAAAAATTGAGGGTTTTTGTTTGTTTTATTTTTACAGATAACGGCTTCTACTTCCTCACTACCTAATTTCCACTGAAACTGCTCAGCTAATAATTCTACCATTGCCATATCCAAATCCTTACCTTTCTTGACCTTTCTGCAACATTTCATACCATTGACCACCTACTTTTCTCTTTTCTTGAAGGAGATTCCATGACTGTGTTCAGTTCTGGTATCTTTCCTGCCTTTTAGACCTCTCCTGACTTTCTTGTCCTAGTGTTACTTCTATCCCCTAAGTCCAAGTGTCTCCTACAGGTCTGCCTGAGGTGCTTTTCAGTCAAAAAGTATTTATTAAGTACCTACTATGTGCCAGGCACTGTACTAAGTGCTGAGGATACAAAAAGAGTCAAAAGAGAGTTCCTGATCTTGAGGAGCTTATAGTCTAGTGGGGGAGGGGAAGTTGAGAGGAGGAACAACATGTAAACAAATATATGCAAAGAAAGCTACATACAGCATAAATAGGAACTAATTAACAGAGGGAAAGCACAGGAATTATGAGGGATTGGAGAAGGCTTCCTGTAAAAGGTGGGATTTTAGTTGGAATTTAAAAGCAGCTAAGGAAGGTACTTTATATTCTCTTCCTTGGTGTTATATGCTTCTTGGTGATATATGGATTCAATTATCACCTCTATGTAGATGACTGACTCATACATCTATGTTCAATACCTGTGTGACCTTAGTCAAGTCACATAACCTCCGAAGGCCTTCTTTTTCTCATTTATAAAATGAGGATATTGGACTAGATGGTTCCGTAAGTTCTTTCCAACTTTAAGCCTGTGATCCTTTGATCCTGTGTGTATCTATCCAGGCCTCATGTCTCTCACTGACTGGTTGACGTCTCTACCTGGCCTGCTTCCCTAACACGTCAAACTCAACTTGTTCAAAAGTGAACTCATCATCTTCCTGCTAAACTTGTCGCTCCACTCACTTCTTCTACTTTGGCTCATGACCCTTGGTTACCTGGCCCCTTTCTACCTTTCTTTCTTGTTATTCCTTAATCCCCTCCATATACTCTCAGATTCCGTGACACTGGCTTCCTTGCTCTTCCTCAAATAAGACACCCCTGTCTCCAAGCTCTGGGCATTTTCACTGGCTGCCCCCCAGTCTTGAAACTCTCTCCTCATAACCACCTTCTGGCTTCCTTCTTGTCTTAGCCAAAGCCTCACCTTGTACAAGAGCCCTTTCCCAGCACTCTTTACTCTTTGTGCCTTCCCTCTGAGATTATCTCCAATATATTCGGTATACGTACTCTTTGTACACAGTTGTTTTTCCTGTTGTTTTCCCCATTAGACTGTGAGCTCTTTGAGAGCAGAGACTGGTTTTCATTTTGTTTGCCTTTCTCTGCGTCTCCAGCAATTAGCACAGTGCCTGGCACATAGTAGGCACTTAATAAATGCTTGTGGACTTAAACTCTCACCTCTGAGTCAGCCAGCTTTGAAACCTTGGACTCATTCTTAAACTCTTCCCTCCTTGGCATCTGTGACATCTAATCACAACCAAGTCCTTTTGGTTCTGTCTCCACAGCATCTTTCTTTTGGCTCCCTTCTGCCAACCCACCACCCAGGCTTCTTGACTAGCTTATTTCCCTCCATCCAGTCTCTTCTCTGTCTAGTCTGGCCCTCACAAACTGCCCTCATACACGGGTTTGAGGAAACAACCATAAATTGATTTTGTATATGTATTGTATATGCTTTTATATACATATATATATATATATATATATATATATATATACATATATATATATATATATACACATATATATATATATACATATATATATATATATATATGCTGTCTCCCCCAATGGAATGCAAACTCCTTGAGGGCAGGGGTTATTTCATTTTCACCTTTGTATCCTCTGTACTTAACACAGTTCTTGGCTCAGAATTGATTCAAAATAAATGACTTTAGTGATCATATCACTTCCTTGCCCCCAAACCTTCAGTAGCTTCCAGTATAGAATAAAATAAAAACACCTTAGCTTGGAATTTCAGGTTCTCTGCAGTCAGATGTCAACCAAACAGTACTGCTACCTATTGTACCATTCCACCATCTCATCTCCTGCCTCCGGAAGCCATTTCCCATGCCTGTCTTCTCACTGCAACCTCTTTGTTTCTTTCCCAATACCTAACACAGTGCTCTTCACACAGTAGATGCTAAATACATGTTTCCATTATGTTGTCCAGTTGGAAAATAGGGAGTGAGGGGGAGGGGTTGGACAGTAAGGTGTGGTTAATAACAGGACTGGGAGGGAGGAGACCTGGGTTTTAGTCCTGGCCCTGCCCCCTGACTAGCTCTGTGATTTTGGGTAACTCACCTCATAAAATGAAGGGTTTGGACCAGATAATTCCCAAGGCTGCTTCCAGCTCCAACATTTTATGATTCAGTTTTGTCTAAGACCCATTCCAATTCAGTGATCCTTCCTCATTGTCTTTTAGGTGTTGAGTGAGGGATATTCATTTCTTTCAGGTACCAGCCCTGTTTGATGAAGTGGCCATATATTTCTCTGATGAGGAATGGGAAGTTTTAACTGAGCAGCAAAAGGCACTCTACCGGGAGGTCATGAGAATGAATTATGAAACTGTACTGTCTCTGGGTAAAGATTTATTTTCTTTGGTCTCCTAGAATCTCTGTGTCTTGAGAATTATATCTATGTCTCTTTATTTCTAGTGTGTCAAGATAGCTGTAGCCAAAACTTGAAATCTCTATCCTCAACACTTCATATTTAATTTCTTGTTTAAAATATTGGTGCTTACCGTTGTGATTCAAATGCCTTAAACCCAAACCACTCTGGTTCTCACTGATTGGCCAAAAATAGGTCCCAGCCCAAGCCTTACTTGGTCATTCTTTGGGTTTTGATGGCTCAGAATGAGTGTAAATAGCAATTGTTGCTGTTTTGGCCAAAAACCCTGAGGGTCTTCCCCTCTCAGATTGTCTAGCATATTGCCCGGGCTGGGGAAGAAAGGACAAAGTTTTTCAGATATGGGCAGCAGTCTGTGTTTATTAAACAAATGTCTTCTAGTATATATGTATAGTTTTGCATTATTTTGGAGAATACTAAAAAGATAATGAAAAGGGGATGCTGAGGATGCTGAGTATTTGGAATTTTGAAACATTAATGTCACAGCTGGTCCTCATTTTTTTTCTTCCAAATACTTGTTTATCCCATAACATGCATTAATCTAATAGCAAGTACATAAAATAAAAATTTTTTTTTTAAATATTGGTGCTTAGAGAGTGCCACATGACTCTTAGCCTCACCTCAGAACTTTGGTGTTTCAACTACTTGGTATCCTCCTTGCAGAGAACATAAGAAGTGTGACATTGGATCTGATCCATGGTGCTTCCGGTCACATAGTCTTATCTCTCAGTGACATCAGCTGTTGGCACTGCATAATCTATGATGTCAACTTCAAGGCTTGGGTTGTACCCCAAAGTATCCTTGGCTTCCATTATTAATGTATTTTGGACCTACCATCCATGAATTTATCTGGGTTGATTTATTTGGAATGATTTCCTAACTTGCCCACTAAACATATCAAATTAAATATTTACTCTCTTTACTAAAAAGCACCCTCCCCATCCCCCACCTAACAGGATTGTTGGGAGGATCAAAGGAGATAAAGAAGCATTTTGTAGATGATAGCTGATGTAACTAGAAGAAGTAAGATGTCAGTGGGCACTGTAAAATAGAGCATAATAAAAGTCTTCATGTCCTTCCTCTGACCGAGACTACTTCTTGGACTTCCAGCCCCTTAACTACTCACTGCCCCCAGGAGACTCTCCCAGAACTTAAGTTGAAGAAGTTACTGAGCTGCCTTATTGGTAAAGGGAGTTTTCTCGATGGAATTTCACTATACCAGTAAAGCCACATACTCAGACCAAGAAAAGAAATAAACAATCAAAAAATTTCTCTCTTTAAAGAGGCACCTTAGTATTTTTGGATCTTATATCCAAACATCTGGGTTAAATTCTGATACTTAGTAGCCATGTGGCCTTGGGCAAATTATTTAAGTTCCGAGGCTCAGTTTCCTTAATGTAAAATCTGAATAATGCTGTCTGCTTACCTCACACGATTACCCTGAGGAAAGTTGTTCTGCTTTGTTTTTTTTAAGTAAACCATAAAGTATTTGGTAAACATGAACTATTACAAATGGTATTATTCATCTGTTTGCTAAACCTATAGTTGCTGTCTTGCCTTTTCCTGGTAATATCTTCAACTCTTGCCCTTGCTGGAAGAGATCCTTCAATTCCTGACTGGAAAGTGCATACATTTCCCAGTGAACATTTCCTTCAAGAAAACCCAGAACTTTCCTCCCCTTTACTTGGTTAAGCTATGGGTGTCCCGTTCCACCCCTGCTTGTGCTAGCAGTGAAGGGGGAAGGGTTTGTATTGCTAGGATGGTAGACTTTAATCAAATCATAAAAGTTACTTTGACAGTGTTCCATAATTGTGACCCATTCTTTCCTGTTTTATTCCCTGTGAACAGAATTCCCATTTCCTAAACCAGATGTGATCTCTCAGTTGGAAGTAGAGGAAAGCCCTTGGGTTCCTTACCCTCAGAACTCTGAGGATTGGAAACTCCAGGGAGGCTCCTTCACAGGTGAGAGAGTAAATCAACTCACAATGCCCTTGGAGGAATTATGAAGCTGGAATCATTGTAGTTCAGACACCAGGATTGGCTTGTTCATGGTAATATGATATTCACCAGCATATGATACCAGATATCAGGGAAAGGTTTGTTTTCTGTTTTGTTTGGGGCAAACCAAGAAGGATGAAACAAGTGTCAGAGAACTCTGGAACACCAATTTCCTTTTTTAGTTACATTCAGGGGAGTGGACTCAACATACAGATATGCTCCACATCGGTATATGCACATCTGAAAAACAATAGGGTTATGCACTAAGATTGTCAGGGCAAGGTTATTTGAATATCATGGCTACTCCCATCAAGACAGACAGAATAACTTTACTGGCTCTCTATGGATAGGAAACAAGGCTCAAAATAACCCCTAATCATACTCAGCCATTGTATTTAGAATTTAGGTACTGCCAGGTCCTGATTAGTGCAAATAATGAATCCCCTGAGGTAGTTACATGTATTCAGTTCATACTGTAATTATATTAAATATGGTCATTGGTTCCAGCCCAATGAAAATTTGTAGTATGAGTCTGATTCAAGCACTTCAGCAGAATTCTGAAGAGACCTGGCTATAAATAAGTGCTGTGGAACTGGACAGCACAAGGAATAGAGTGTTAGACTTGGAGTCAGGAAAATCTGGGTTCAAATCCCACTTTAGTCACTTATTAGCTATGTGACTTGAGGCAAGTGACTTCCCATTTCTCTGCCTCAGTTTCCTCATCTGTAAAATGGGACAATAATGGCATCAGTTTCCCAGGGTTGATGTGAGGATCAGATAAGATAAAATATGTAAAAAGCTTAGTAAACCATTAAAGCACTGTAAATATTAACTGTTATTATTGGCATGTTCTACTTGGGTTTTTTTATAGTGAGTTACTATGATTTAGGGGGATGCTTGAGCTTAGAACCTGGGTCACTTTGTTGGGGTTTTGCAGCATATTTATTATGTGGATGGACTGATAATTGGGGGGAAGAAGAGAACAAGCATTTTTAAAATGCCTCAGGTGCCAGGCACTTTGCTAAGCACTTTACAAATATTGTTTCATTTTTGAGACTGGCCCCTAAATTTCCTGAATTCCTATCCTAAACTCTTTCTATTAGGTAACACTGGTTAATGTCCCCCAGAGTAGAGCTTCTGTAGATTGGAGTACATAACAGATAACTCAGAGTCTTGACATTGCCCTGAGAAGAGAAATGCAGAACCAAATGGACTGCCTTTTGGAGTACTGGAGACCTGAAAGAGGAAAGGAATAAAGGGAAAGGCTTGAGCAGATTTTTATGTCCACTTCAGATGCATAATTCTTTCCCTATGGGTAATTTTTCATTAAATGTAGGAATTTTGGAATTTTAGAATGCTCAGATATGGTTGAGAAACTGTGCCTTAAGGGCCAGAGGGTTTGGCAGGGAGAATGTAGTCTCATGGAATACATATCTGAGCTTTGTCTAGGGGGAAGATATGGGGAAAAGTTGATATAATGCGCTATTTTAATGAGTGTTATTTCCCCCTTTCCCCTTGTATTTATTAATGAAGAAATATTTAAAACAAAAGGCATCAGGTTATTTAGGCAGCTTCTCCTTACTTCCTGAGTTTTGAGAGTGATTAACTCCTGGGACCGAGTAGTAAAGATAAGAGAAGCCTCCTACCTATTGTCCCCTGAGGGCCAAATGGGTTGGGATTGCTAGTTATTTTAGCGCAGTAGAAGTTCTTGCTGATGGACATAAGCAAAAGAAGACACAAAACCTCATGGCAAAATATGTTTAAATTTTTTTTTTTTGAGGAGGGTTGGCAAATACCTCAAATTGAAAGTGACCTAATAGCTTATTATGATGATAAAAAACATTGGACTGGGAGATTCTGTTGCTATGGACTTAGCTACTTCATCTTTCTGACATCTATCTCTATAAGATGGGTGTAGAGTCTAAACTAAATCCTTTTATTGAGGGGATTTGTTCTGTGAAGTTTGGATTCAATCAAAGGGCTACACTTGAGGAACTAGAGGGTCACATATGGCCTTAAGGCCACAGGTTCCCCACCCCTGGTAAAGGCGCTCTCAGGTTTTATGACTGATTCTATGACATGACCTAAGCAATGGCAGTACCCTAATATATTGTATAATAGGCCATTTTATAAGGGGATTCTACTGTTTGTAGAAATATGACTGTAAGATTTCATTCATGTGTCTCATTAGAACTATGAGACATTGATGAGATGTATTTCAGTTCGGGTTTGCTCTGTGGCTTATGCTCACAAGAATTCCATAGTACTGGTCATTTTTCAGTGTGCTTAAGGGAATATCAAGAAATTGTACAAAAGATAAGAATGTAACATCTAGGCTGTTTTCTCTTTCATCCAAAGAGAACTTAGCAACAAGTTGGCCCATTTAGCACAAAAATTAACATTTCTGACTGAACTTATGATCCTGGCACTTTTAGAAAACTGGGGTATAAAACAGAAATTTACATATAGATTCATAGTTTTTAATTCCTCTATTATCTCCCAGGGAATGAAGAATCTGATCTAAAGCATCCAGAGTGGACCCCTCCATTGAGCATCACTCCTCATTTCCCCCAACCCCAGCATCTTGAAAACTTCGCTTTCCATCTGCCCCAGGACATCCCAGAAATGTCTGAGTGGACTGAAGGGTACCCATTCTTCATGGCCATGGGTTTCCCAGGGTATGATCTGGGAATTGATGACATAGCAAGTAAGTTTCAGCTGAGTAGGGGGATCCGCCGGAGCTATGATGCAGGCTTCAAGTTAATGGTTGTGGATTATGCAGAAAGTACTAACAACTGCCAGGCTGCCAAGCAGTTTGGTGTTTTAGAGAAAAATGTCCGTGACTGGCGGAAAGTGAAGATGCAGCTTCAGAATGCCCATGCGATGCGACGTGCTTTTCGAGGCCCCAAGAATGGAAGGTTTGCTCTAGTGGACCAGCGGGTGGCTGAGTATGTGAGGCAGAGGCAGGCCAAAGGAGACCCAATCACAAGAGAGGCAATGCAGCTCAAAGCCTTAGAAATTGCCCAGGAAATGAATATTCCTGAAAAAGGATTCAAAGCAAGCTTGGGATGGTGTCGTAGGATGATGAGGAGGTATGACCTCTCTTTGAGACATAAGGTACCAGTGCCCCAGCATTTGCCTGAGGACCTGACAGAGAAACTCATCACTTATCAGCGTAGCATCCTGGCCCTGCGAAAGACACATGATTACATGGTGGGGCAGATGGGCAATGCTGATGAGACTCCAATTTGTTTGGAGGTACCATCTCGAGTGACTGTTGACAACCAAGGGGAAAAGCCTGTTTTGGTGAAGACCCCAGGCAGGGAAAAACTGAAAATCACAGCAATGCTTGGTGTCTTGGCTGATGGAAGAAAATTGCCTCCATATATCATTTTAAGGGGAACATATATCCCACCTGGAAAGTTCCCCAGTGGGATGGAAATTCGCTGCCATCGGTATGGTTGGATGACAGAGGACTTGATGCAGGACTGGTTGGAGGTGGTGTGGAAACGTAGGACTGGAGCGGTGCCAAGGCAGCGGGGGATGCTGATCCTAAATGGCTATCGAGGCCATGCTACTGATTCTGTTAAAAACTCCATGGAAACCATGGATACAGACATGGTCATCATCCCGGGAGGCTTGACTTCTCAGCTACAAGTGCTAGATGTGGTAGTCTACAAACCTCTGAATGACAGTGTGCGTTCCCAGTACTCGGAGTGGCTCCTGGCTGGCAATCTTGCGCTCAGCCCAACTGGGAATGCCAAGAAGCCTCCCCTTGGCCTGTTTCTAGAGTGGGTCATGGTTGCGTGGAACAGCATCTCCAGTGATTCCATTGTCCAGGGATTCAAAAAGTGCCATGTCTCCAGCAGCATGGATGATGCGGATGTCCTGTGGGAACTAGAGGGTGACTTGTCGGGAGGAGGTGATCCCCCAAGAGAAGGTGAAGCTAACAGCATGACTGAGAGCAACTGAAGCAGAAGTTAAGGTGATACATAAATGAACAGTGCCTTTCTTAGCTGATATGTTCATATTTTACAGTTTCCATTCCCCTTGTGATCTTCGGTGGGTAGATGGTAGGCTGACATTTTCTGCTTTATGGGGGATTGTTTGCTTGATACATACTTTATTTCATGACCCGGGAGGACTTTTATAACCAAAATGAACAATGAATAAGCCGCCAAAACAGAAGTTACATTGAAACAAAGTGTACTTGCTAAAAACAGCAGAGTATGTTAGTTAAAACCAGAAGGTCTTAATGATGGAATCTTATGTCTGAAAGCCAATTTTTTTTCCTCTCCCTTATAACAGAACCTGAGAAGCTGTGATAAGTTTTATGTTCTTTGATATATTTGTTAAAAGTACCACAAACTTTCATTGGCTTGGGCAATACATTGGCAGATCGCCAAAATTCATTCTGACCTCAGTGAATATGAAATCCGTGCTTTAATAACAGAATTGAGCTGGTTTGTTTTCACTAGTACTAGGGGTCTTTTACCTATGAACTACTGAAGCCCCACTTGGGAATCCAATTCAGTAGTCATGTATTATGGATTTCCTGTGTACCTGGCACTATGCAAGTCCCTCAGGGATACAGAAAACTTCAATAAAACAGGGTCCTTGCTTCTTGAGCTTACTGATATCTATTGCCCACTTGCTGTTCTCTAAGGTGTTTTTAAAAATTATTTTGTTAGTTCAGATTCTTATACTCTAGCCACTGCTCAGATTTTTACAATCTAACCAATAGCTCATAGGTGCTCAGATTCCTTAAGAGTCTGGCCAGTATGGCGTATCTTTAATAAGCTTTTTCTTTGGCTGAAAAAAAATCATTTTGTTAATCACCACAATGATGTACTAGAGGAGCAGGCAGTGAATGACAGGGATTTCCTATAGTTGACAGATATATCTGAACAGACACTAAGAACAAAACAAGTTATGGCCAAGAACCACGTGAAAGAATTTTTTAAGCTCAAAAAAAAATTTTTTTTTAATGTAAGGTAATTTTCTTCTTAACTAGGGCAACTGTGAGTACAGGTTGAGAATACAAGATTACAGGTCCTCAAGGTTTATTTGAACGAGGAAGAGCAGAGATTCTAACAGGCATTGACTAACTTTACAAGAAATGGGGAGCAAGATGCAGCGGGAGGCTGCCCCCTGGAAGGGAGGGCGATTCTTTTTACCTCCTGAGATATGACCAGAAATACCGACAAAAATACAATCTCATTACATATTATTGTGTACTTGTCCCACCTTAGAACAATTTGAACAGTTCTCTCTCCTAAAAGCATTTTTTGAAGTCAGGGACAATCCCGCTTTTCAGTGGGATGAAACGATATACTTGAAATAATATTGCTACTTGGTAAACTTCTTCAAACCTGTCCTTCTTAGTAACTCTAAATTAAATACAGACACCACCACCACCACCACCTTTTCCCCTCATTTTAAACTATGTGGAACAGTAACCCATTTACTTAAATTAGTCCAGATTTTATATCAGTGAACCAATAAAGAGCTGAGTAGAGTTTAGGTTAGGGTAAGTGATCCCTACAACCTTAATGGTTCCAGGGAAGAAAACTATCTGGCTCATCTTACACTATTTGAAACTCTGTTCTTACATTGTGTGTTCAAGTGTGTACCACACCACTGGTCCTATAACTTAAGTCTGTCTAGCCATCATCCTTTCCCCTTCTTCCTGGGAGAACATGTTCCTAGGATTGTCAGACTCTGAACTTAGCAAGCAGGTCTTATTCTTCCTTTTCCTTTTTGCCTTCTTTTAG
Source organism: Phascolarctos cinereus (assembly GCF_003287225.1). Classification (NCBI taxonomy): domain Eukaryota; kingdom Metazoa; phylum Chordata; class Mammalia; order Diprotodontia; family Phascolarctidae; genus Phascolarctos; species Phascolarctos cinereus. The sequence goes on along the minus strand of NW_027555958.1, from coordinate 421,804,214 downwards.
TTGCATTGGTCCTACTTAATTTTCCGAGATGGGTACAGAACATTGCTGCGACCATCTTTGCCTACTAGACTTGGTCTCTGTCTGGCAGATGGATAGGATCCATCCTTTCCCAAGGATGATGTGTAGTTGGACATTGCAGAGAATCAGCATACATAGCATCTTTGTCAGGTGTGATTCATGAGTTTTCACCTATCTAGACTCCTGTCATTTCTCATCACGTCTGCCATTCTTTTAAAACAATGGAGGGGGAAGGTGGCAAAAAGAGAGATGTTAAGATGTGGAAGAATTTTACCTTTTCCAACAGCACCATTTTGAAGGTCTGACCATGATTTTTTTAAGGAAAAAAAAATCATGAAGAACTTTGATCTGCAGTTTCTTTTCTTCTAAAACCGAGGACTGATTCATGCTTGGATTCTCTCTTTATTCCAGCAAGTGGAACTGTGAATGGAAACAACTGAGGAAGAAAATCCTCAGGAAGGTTCCAGGGACGCAGATGCACAGGAAACATCAGGAAAATGCCAAGTTGGTCAGAGAAGCCTGGGTAAGATGAGCCATGGGTGCATCCCCTCCCAAGAACGCAGAGCCCTTCCCCTCAGGAGAGACATTTTCATGAGAGATTGGATGTGGAAAAGAAAAACTGAGCTTCTGTTCTGTGGCACCGTCTTGAAGATTATTCTGTGTGCCCACCAGAAGCAGTCTGTAAATATCATGGGTGACAAAAGGCATTTCATGGAGAAAAGCCCATTTGTGCATCACCAGAAACATCACATAGGAGACAAGCCCTACCACTGTCATTCCTGTGGGGAAAACATCAATATTATTTGTTTTATTCCGCCTTTGGGAATGTTCCCCAAATGCCATCCCACATAAGTCACAAGTTGGGGAGGCAGTTCCGTAGCTGCATGTAGTTATCACTTAGGATTTCTTCTTTATATGTTTTCCTCCTTACTGGAAAAACCAGATACTGTTAATGGCAAGATAAAGAAAGACATCCTGAACTGGTGCCGGCAGATAAAATGCTTCTATAGGCAGTAAACTAGGTTAGGATGGAAGATATAGGATAAAATAGAGTATTCTGTACTTACTTACCCTCTCAAATTAGCAGGCAGCTAGACTTTTTCTAGTCTCAAACATTGACTGTGGTGTGTTTTCCCCATTATATTTAAAGCTAAGGTGGCAATCCATACGAAGGCTATTCAGGCTGCCAACAGTAATTCCCATAAATTATCTACTGTATATGGTACAAAGTCCATGTACTTCTCTGTTACTCATTTTGCTAGCTTCTTTATTAAGTTCTATCTTCACAAGGGCAGTGAAGGGACTTGGACCTTTGACCACTGCCATTTGGGAACTTCAGTGTAACAACTCCACCTCTGCAAAAAGAGGCTGGGATCATTTTATCTTCACAAGTTTTAGAGATTTTTCATTCCCACTTAGTCAAGGAGGGGGTAGGAAAGCTTTTGTTTGAAGCTGCCTATACCTCACAAATTAACAGAAGCTCATGGACAAAGCTACAATTAGAAATGCTAATTTAATACCAAATCAGTGTATCTAAATACCAGTTACCTTTTTTCTTGCTGTTTTCTCAGCTCACTTTTCCACTGCTAGTAAACCGCTCTTGCCTTCCTAAAAATCCCTATTTCTGACCAGGGACTCAGGTTCTCTACAGGGACATAACCTTTCGAATGCCTTTTTCTCTTATTTTTCCACCAGGGAAATGGTGGATCCAATTCAGTCTAACTTCTTTCTTCAGGATAAATGACATTTGACTAAATTTCATTATCTTCCTTTGAACTGCATTTTTGCAGAAGGCTTCTCTCCCCTAGGATCTCTCTACATTCCCTCTCTTAACTCTGTTACTGAAACTGGCTTCCAGTTCCAGTCTCTTCCACGTTCCCTCCTATCTTAGCTAGTCTTGTCCCTTACCCCCCTTATGTTACCCTAAATCATCTGTAACTGAGAGGTTATCTTGTACTGGAAGGTTCAAGAATTTTTTGACCTAAGCTTCAGGATCATGGGTTAGAGTTTAGGTAAGGTTTTTTTTTTTCCACTGGGAAAGCTGGGCGGTGAATTAATCAGCACTTGTTTCATTCTGTGAACAATCCCTTCCATTTCTTCATCAGCATCTTTTGGTGGTGGTTGTTCCAAACCTGTGATTTCCCTGGTGCAGGGAACTGCCCCCAGGGCAGCTCCCTTTACCAGGGCAGATCTCAGAGTTGCCTAGAGCACGGAGAAGTGACTTGCCCAGGGTCACACAGCCAGCATAGGCCAGCTCTCAACACCACACTGCCTCTCATCAGCATCTGACAGGGTGCATCATACCATAGAATTCTCCTAGAGTAACAGTTCTAATGTCAGGGTTTTCCGGGGCTTACATGTTCTTCCACTGATTTAATTATGATCTATGCCTCAAAGTCCCAACACTTTTACAGAACTATTACTTATAATGATTGTAGCATATTATTTGTTTTCCTGGACTCAGAATCAGAGATAGCTGAAATAGAAGGTAGGTAGAAATTAACCCCAACAATAAAATTTGATAATAAAAATAAAGGCTGTGGTGGTTTTATTTCACTTTTAAGTTTTGTTGTCCTCTCTTCACGATATTGCACATCCTATTTCACTTTACATTTTATTCTGTCCTCGGGTTGGTGGTCCTGGCACAGCCATAAATAACAGGTTAGTTATTTTCTATGGAAGGAATGACACTATTACCATGTGGTTTTAATGGGATTTTTGGATGTAAGGGGAAAAAGTAAAATACTTGTGTCAAAATGTAATTTGGCAAAGGGCCTTAGGAGAAAAGCTATGTATCTCAAGTCAAATACGAAATATTTATCCCCTAAAAAAGAATAGAACCTCTCAGGATGACAGCTGGCTCAATTACTAGCAAAGGCATGTTTACCATAATGTCAGTAAAGGAAATATCAAAATTTGATTTTTCTAAATGTCAATGAAAAAAACTGAGAAATAATCAATGAACCAGTTTAATGACCTATAAAAACCCATCTGTGCATGGTCCTCCCATTGACAAAACATAGAAACCTTGAATTAGGCTTCTTCCCATTATCCATCAAGTGTCCAGCCCTACTACAAGCTATACACTACCCTCAGAATGAATTAGAAGCCTCTTAGACAAGGTTTTTAACTCTGCTAACCATCAACAACAGTACTAAAACACTGGAAAAAATTGTTAACTCTTGTTCAGTTCTAGCTATTCAACTATAGCCATTCAAGGGAAGAAAAAAGTTTAGATAGGTATATCAGTTAAAAAAAAACAAAACTTCTAAAACCCCAGAAACGGAGTGTTCTCCTATCCCAACTGAAAAGGGCTTTTCACAGTTGTACTAAAAAGTTCATTTTGCATACAGATTGTCCTGAAACATAGCATTTACTTTGAACATCACAAAACCTTCTCATATGCGACTTTTAAAGTTCTGCTGAGAACACAAAAAGCAGTTTTTCATGTCATATTCAGCCCTATGGAGGGCAATATTTGTAATTATTTTTGAAAGAATTCCTTTTTTCTTCAAATCCCAATTTGTAACATCAAAGGATAAAACTACTTCGTCGTAAGAACATTTATAGGTAACATATGCACATGTATACATATGTGTGTGTATGCATACAGCATATATCACTTCAATTGTTAGTAATACCAGTCTCCAGGGGCATTAGAGACACGACCAGATGTTATTCTAACTAAAGCCACATAACTTTAAATCAAGGAGATCCAATTATTAAGCACAGATAATTTTGTGTGTGTGTGTGACAAAATGGTGGTCCTAAGGACTTGGCAAGAAGACTAGCTCTATGGAGAAATATCAATTATGGAAGTAATTTTGTGTTTATTATTGCATTCCTGAAGAGTAGATTTTTTTAATGCAAAGAAAAGGCATATAGCCATCTGCAGCAATACTAAGTTATGGTTCTATGGAGCTGAAATAACTGGGTTATTAAGAGACCATTTACATCATTTAAATGTAGCACTGAAGTGGTTTTTTTGATTTCTGAAAGTGCCCACATTGTTTCTGCTGGAATGTGGATCAACAGTCCTTCACTCAACACCTGGATCTTTCTTCTGATCATAGAAGAGAGGGTACATAAAAGCTCTTCAAAGACAATTACTCACACAAACCAGGCAAAATAGCTGCAGGCCCCAAGGCTACATTCCAGCTAGTCCTTGGTACTAAATTTCTCACAAGTGAATCAGCTTTGAATCCCTATAGCAGAAACAGCATCTGCTTTGGGCAAGGGGGATGCTATCAGGAAGAGTTGGATCATTAACAAAGGTCAAGTTTATACTATGGCTTCATAGTAGCACATAAATACATTAACACAAGTCATTTCCATAGGAAGTGGTTATGCATTGCACATTTCACCCTTGAAATGTAGACACAAAAAATTCAGTTCTCTGACATCAATTTGCTAAGAGTTCAACACCCTCAGATCTCAACTGCTACATCAGCAGAGCAGCAGCCCCTCCCTAGTTGCCAAACGTTGCCGATGAATTTTGTCCTGTTGAAGCTCTTCATGATTTGGATGCCAGAGTTTCATGATGATCCTTTCAATGTTCAGGGCATATACTGTATGTGTAGGAATCACTTCTCTGTGGACCTGTAATAGAAATGTAAAATATTCCTAATACATTAAAGACAAAACAAAGGACTCACAAATACTACACAAATTAATACAGACTCAAACCAGAACCAGGAATAAACAGACCATTAGTGTTATCACTAATAATTTTTAAATCTGAAAACTTGATAAACATAACATTTCCTTAGCTATATCAAAGAATCTTGGCATTGGCAACAGCTTCCGAGCAGGGTTTCTTCTATAACACACCTGACACCTGGTCAATGTGGAAGGTTACTAAAAAGGCTTTTTTTAAGCTTACAGGATTCTTAAATCTCTATCAGTATTAAGCAGGCCCTGACTTACCTGTAGTGCTTCAAAAAGGTCATACATGTTCACAGGAGGCAGCGAAGCTGGCAAAGCATCCCCTGAGCAGGCTAACAGGAGAGCTGCCTGCTGTTCTGCATCATCAGGAGGCGGGTGGGAAGCTGGATTCTGACCAGCAGAAGGAACTGAATACGCTGGTGGGCTGAAACAAAATCAAAGCATTCCTCAACAGAGATGCAGCCACTTGAGCATTCGAATAGGATACAAGTTTGCTTTTTAAACATTATTCTTCACTTTACAAGCAGAACCAATCTCCTTTCTATTTAATTTGTGTGAACTTGAATAGGCTCGATTGATAGACATTTTTAAGCAACTGCCTGTCAGGCTAGGAAAGCTCTTCAGTGCAGCTGTTTTTAGGTCAGTGCAAGAGTGTCTTCTGATCCAAGTTAGTTTTCTCTGTTTCCATCTGTTAACTCTGTTAGTAATAACACAAAAATACTGTGTGCAGCTCTATTAAATTACTGATGCCTGACATGTAAGAGCCCTACCTATCACAAAGACTCTATTTAGTACAGTCACTTGAGCAAATGAGATCTGTGTGCACTTCTTATACTTTATTCTTCATTTTAAAAGCATCTTTAACATACTCTGGCGAGCCAATCTCCCTATTTAATTCGTGTACACTTGAACAGGCCATAGATAGGAAGACCTAGATAGTTCTATTTTGAAGCAGCTGCCTGCCAGACTCAGGAGGCTCTCCGTGCAGCTTTTAGGCCACTGCAATAGTTCTTATGCCTCCTCAAATTAGATTTCTCTACCAGGTTCTATTAACTTTTTCAATGTTTTTTTGCGGCTATTAGATAACAGTTGCTTGTAAAGTATGAACCCTACCTATTCTATTTAACCTATTTGGTACAGTACTCTGAATAGAATTGTACCTTTAACTTGCACTTTAAATCAGTGTTCACTGGGGTCCTAGTAAGGACAAGACATTGAGCTGAGCCCTGTGACATTTATAAAGCAATATAAAATTCAGTCCTCACCCTTCTATTAGCTTGTAATCCAGATTATAGAAATGGAATAAATAGGAGTTGAAAATAAGATGAACCGAAGAAATCAAAGATGGCTGGCTGTACAACTACAGAAAATACTTCAGGACTTTCTGTGATTAGAAATAAGGGCCAAGAAAAACAGATTCATCATGGCCCTTGGGTACTATGCAAAAGAGAGACTAAGGGACTGTAAGTACTCATTATACTTAACACAGGCACAATTTTTGCATTCTGCATATAGTAGAGATCATTCTAATTATATTCAGAGGGGCAAACAAGAAATATACTTGAGACTGGGAAGTTTGAGTCCCTCTTCAGATGATTGAGTAAAACAATTCCAACACAGAGGTCAGTTCAACAATCACCAAATAGCCCTGTCATTCTGACAAGCAGCTCAAAGTAAAGCCACAACAGGGACTGGTTGGGGAAAAGAAGGAGAACACTGCCCTCTCCAGGGCCACTGGTCTCATATGTAAGTTGGGGAGTGGTGCTTTTTCCATAGAGGAAAAAGAAGAGCTTAGAAATTAATTAGAAATTTCTTAAAAGGCTAAACTAAGATGGACACCACTTGCTGCCAGATGAGGATCAAAAGAGTAATCTAAGAATTGAGATTCAGAAGAAACTACAATATTTAAAAGAATCTAAATTTTCTGCTGTATCCAAGATGGTGCCTCTAAAAAGGTATTGGTTGGACACATCCTTTCAATTCTATCCCTCTAAAAAGGTATTGGTTGGACACATCCTTTCAATTCTATCATCTCTATCACACTCTCCTGCACTCATCTTTTTCATAACCTTATTCTCTGCTTTGCCTTATTTCTGCTTCATAGCATCTTGTTCTTTTCATCCACCCATTTTTTCCTTCCCTGAATTTGAACACTACAGAGAAAAAGATCAGTGCTCAGGTAGAAACCTAGCTTTTTCTAAAACTGATATATATATAAAAAAGAAAGAAAATACTACAATTTCTTTTTTCCAACAGCTGAGAAAATGTATCACTTTGGGGGGGGGGTATGCAGAGATAGTAGTTGGACTGAGATATAAGAAAGAAAACTTTCAATGGGTCCCAGAAAAAAAAAATTGTGTCTAAAGGAACAGATGCATAAGCATAATTAATTTGATAAAGCAGTTTGAAGCCAGTAACAATGCAAAGGACAGGAATACAAGGTAAAAAGTGGGGATGTCCCTATCACTCTAATCCCAGAAACCAAACCAATCTTATAGGGTCAGGACGCTGAAATTTCTGCCAGCTTGGAAGTAACTGCCCTGGATATCCAACAGGGTATGAATTCTAAGAAAGACCCTCCATTCCACTCCAAATACTTTGGAGAGGAAGGGGATAGAGGGGATGCACACCACAGGTACCATATCACTGCAGCAGTCAAACTCCATAACATCACACCAAATGTAAGAATTCTGAATTACACTACTGAATAAAACAAAAGGATGAAAAAGAAACATAGATTAAGTGAGAGTTGTCCAAAGCACTCTGTCTGGACAGGATAATTAAATAATCATTTATCTTTTAAGAGCTAGTCATTTATCTCTTAGTCATTGAATAACGAGAGACCTTAAAAATAGGCAATCATCATCCAAAATTCCACTTACCATTCAACTAAGTTATTGTACGCTACAACGCTATTCTTTAGGTAAGGCTGTGGATTCACATTGCTACCAAATGCATATTTAAAATGACCATCTCGTAAACGGTAGGCTTTTCTTCTTGATACCACTGATGTCAGAATATCTTTAAGGTGATTCTATAAAGAAAAAAAAATAAACATATAACTTCTAATTCTCTCCAAAAGGAAATCATAAAACTTTCACTGACCTCTTAACTGCTATTAGAATTTATTAGATGTGAAGTACAGTACAGACTAATTCAAGTTGGGAATAATGTGAAAATTCATGGGACTGGTCACAGGGGCAACAATGAAAGCAGTTGGAGAGTGTACGGGAAAAGGAATAATGAAAATCTCTTTTTTTCTTTAACCTTATTCTGAAGTTGGCTTACTCTGTACAAAATCTGATTTTCAAAGAACTACAATAAAATAATAGCAACAACCTTAAAAATTTAATTTTATCCTTTCTCCCAAATCTAAGTCCACATAGGGTGAGCCAACCTTATTATAGGACTAAATACTCTAAAAATCCAGAAATGAATCTGGCCTAAAACTTTTCTTTATACATATATATTTTTCTTTTCATGTGTAAGTATGGTTAGTTCAAACAACAAGACTTCTAAATCAGGATTAAGTAGCCAATTCCACAGTATGGAAAAACTTTTAGCAAAATACCACTGAATTTTATCTATATTTTAACACAAATGAGAGTCAAAAGGAAATGAGCAAAAGATAAAGTCCTAATGAAAATTAAATTGCATTTTCCCCACTAGCAATAAGGAAATATTTTCAAAGCAAAGCTTCATTTCAGAACCTGACCAGTCATGCCCCTCAAATGGTAATTCAGTCGCACTACGACACATACAAAACCAAACGCCATTTAAAACCTTAAATATGTTGTTTTACAATCCTTTTTATGAGGGTGGCCTATTATTGCTAGAAGATCTCAACTAAAAGAGAGGTTAATGAAATCCTCAAAATCTATCTGAAGTTCACAATTATGGCCATATCTACCATGTAATTTCTATTAAAGAATGAAAGGCATACCAAAAAGATCTAGAGATTAACGTAGGTAAAAACTGACTAATCAAATCAGGACATTCAATAAATGTGTAACACATCTACCGTGTGCAAGGCACTCAACAATGTGACCAGGTCAAAAAAGATGGGCTAACCACCTCTTTAGTCCTCTGCATCACCACCTACAGGTCTGTACAGCCTTTTAACCACTTGCATTTTCACAAAATTCTTCCATTTGGCCTCACAACAACCCTGCAAATTTTCTTATCTCCATATCAAAGACAAGAAAATGGAGGTTCAGAAAGATTACAGGATTCTGCCCAAGGGCAAAGAGCTCAAAAAGCAGAGGAGCTGAGACCAGAATAGGGATCTTCTAATTCCTAATTCTGTACTTTTCCAGGGATAACCATTCTCAAAGATACTAAATGTTAAGATTCCTGATTCAAAATCAGGAATTAATCAAGAATAAATGCTTCTCTTGAAAGCAATCTTTCTAAAAATGTACAGAAATCTTTTAAACATTATCATTAGGAATAAAGATATGTTCCTTGACCCATGATACGGTAATAAGAAGGATTTTAATTCTTAGAAATCAGAAATTAAGGAGGCAGTTTTATGTTTTACTCTGTAATATCATCTTATCCTACAAACACTCTTCGTATTAAAATATGGGATACATTATCTTATGACAACCACTAACCTCCACTGCATATACAACAGCAGTCACTGCCTCTTCAGTGACATTGTCCAGCCCATGCTCATACGCAGTTACTATCATTCTACCTTCCAGCTGGCCCCGAGTAGGAAGCATCATAGTATGAGAACAAAGTTTCAAATCATCATCATCTTGTGGATCTTTTGCCACAAACTGCTGGGCGCCTGATAGAGGATTCTGAGGCTGGAATCTATGCTGTGGGGTAAGAACAGATGTTATTACTCATAACGGTGATTATGGCAATTAGAACAAAGCACAAACAGAACTGGCCAACATAAGTTCCATCTGTATTTTAAAGGGACTCAAGTGTTCCACTGTACCAATTATAGCCACATATGTCCAAAGGAAAACTAAAAGAATAATACATGCAGAATCCATCGCTTCATAGCAACAGTAAAGGCATGAATCCACTTGGTCATTCTAGCTTAGAAATAAACATAGCACTTTATGAAACATAAATGAAAATTTAAAAAAAAACAACGGGCATACATTATAGGAGGTTCTATCTTAGTCAGATGGCTAGCAACTCAAATTCAATTATTATTTCGTGTCTATAGCAGGCAAGGCCTTCCACTAGAAAATAATTATAGGTAGCAAGATATGAGACGTACATAAAAGGATTCTGAACTGAAATGACAAGAATATTTTTCCTAAATTAAGTCTGTATGTCTGCAACTAGGTTAACTAAATCTCAAGAATATATATGCATTATCAATGCTTTCATTAAATACCAGAAGTGCCTGGATAACCAATGAAACAGACTTGGTGACAAATGCTGAAGAAACATGAAGCCACTATTCAAATCTTGGGTTCTTAATCTTTTATATCTGTCATGACCTCTTTGGTGGTATGGTGAACCTTTCTCAAGATAATGTTCTTAAATGCATAAATGCATAGGAATACAAAGGAAATCAATTCTATCTAATATAATTTCAATATATGCCAATATATTCAAATAAAGTTCAGAGACCCCAGGATAAGAACTCCTGATTTAAAAGATAGAAGAGTGGGTATATAAATATTTGTTGATGATGACAACCTATGGGGCTATGAAGAAACAGTCAAATCAATTCAACCAACATTTACTAAGTACATAATAAAAGCAATGCACTGGGGACACAGATAAAAATGAGAGTCTTCAAGAAGCTTACATTCTATTGGGGAGGGCATAAAATATGTAAATAAGTAAAGTACAAAGAAATTGAGGAAGAAGAGAATGCCAACAACTAGCTGAAGGGGAGAGGGCAGATGGGGAAGACGAAGGAAGGCTTTGTGGAGTAGGAACACTTTAGTTTAGTCCTGATGAGGATTCTGAAATGCAGACATAAGGGATGTATTCAAGGCATGAAAAATGGCTTGTGTGAAAGCATGAAAAAAGGAAAGCCAAATTCAGGGAACAGAATTAGTCCACTGTGGCTGAAATATGGAATACATGAAGAGGGGTAATATTTAACTCTGGATAGCTAGGATGAAGCCAGATTAGAGAAAACTTTAAATGGCAGACTTTGTTTAAATGTTCAAATGGCAGAGTTCATGTTTATTCTAGGGGCATGAGAAAAAAACTTGGGACTGAAATCTATGAAAGAAACAACTAAATAGTTATAGAACACTTTTTACCCTAAAGAAGTTAATTATGAATGCATATTACTCCTAAGATATTCACACTGATACCTTGAAACATATGTTAAATAGATACAGAATATACTGAAGTACTAAAACAAAATATAGACATGAAGACCACATGAGTGCTAAGACTGAACTTAAAACACTAAAGCCAAGTACAGGAGAAAGACCAAAAGTTTAGGTGTCTAGAAATTTGTTTTCTATCCCACATCACTTACTAACTAGCTTTGCAACACCAGACAAATCAAGACTTATTTCCTCACTGAAAGTAAGGGGACTGTTGGACTAGGTCCTTATGGTCCCTTTGCCTATAATGACGTATGACGTGGCACATATGCAGAAATCAATGTTTAAGAGGAAGCAGAGAAAACAGGCTTTGCTTTTGGCTGACTAAATATTCATAAACATAAAGATTATAATAAACTGGGATGCAAATAATAGGGAAAAAGAATTATAAATACACATTATGTAGGGTACACAAGGATTTATACAACCAATGGCCACTATGAAGCAAAGCAGCATATCCCTTTCTCTAAAAGTCAGTGTTTTATACAACTTGTTCTTTGAAAAGACACTTCACTACTTAAAAAAATTAAATGATATTACTTAAATCACAGTGTTAGCAATTATAACCAAGCTATTTCAGAAAATAACTTACATCAAATTTCTGTCGGACTGAAGAAAGTTTTTTCTTTCCTTTGGGCTTTCCGGTTTAGCTGCAGAACCTCCTGTCCAGGGTAGAGACCCAGCACCCTCTAAAAGGTAAGGAAACAACATGGATTCATAAACAACGATAAAGATACTAACAGCAATCAAATATACTTTTCTTAGGAAATATAAGACATGTAAGAAAAAGGGTTCTATAGATTCTAATTCTCTTTCCAAATCACTTAATTCCCAGGACCTCAGTTTCTGGACCTGTAATTTCAGCAGTATAGAGAAATAACTTCCAGGTGAGGAAAATTGCTCTACCAATCCAGATTGGCACCTACTCTGCAATTGGTAATCTCAGAAACCTATCCAGAGCTGGGTCTGGCAAACTCAAGCCAAGCCTGACCCACAAAACTGTCCACCACCTGTTTTTACACAACCAAGGAGTAAATAGTGATTTTTACCTTCCAAAAAATTTTTTTTATCTTTTATAACTTTTATTTTAAAATGTAAAAACCATTCTTAGTTTGGGCTGTATAAAAATAGACAGAAGACGGGATTTGGTGCCCTGGCCTAAAGCACAGATAGTTAAATGACTTGTCAACAATCATACAGCCAGGATGCATTAGAGGTATAACTCGAACTCAAATCTTCCTGATTTTGAGGACAGCTCTTTATCCAGTAGGCCAGCTTGCTCTATGTAAGATGGTTTTAACGATTCAACATTTTACAAAAAGTAAAAAGACAAACAAACAAAAAAAAGCTCTACATAATTTTGGAAGAGCTACTGCCTCAGAGCTTTATGGGATGCAAAGACAGAGTTCCAGAAAGCTAACCCTACCCTCTATTTGTGAGGAGGTACAAGGTAAAAAATGGCTAAAAAACGAAGATGTCAATGGAGAAAGGTGGGATGAAACCTCAATCTCCAGAGGATGAAGCATTTGGCTTTTGACATGCCAGTTCTCAAATATTTGATTTACTGATAAAAAGACAAAAGGATACAAACAGCCTAACAATGTGGACAGTAGAAGAATCTGCCACTTTAACCTGAAGTAATCTGGAACCACTGCTCACCATTTCTCCACCCAGACTCTTCAGGTTCAAAGGGAAAAATTAACCTTCCAGTTCTTTCGCCACTGCTGTTTGTCTCCACCAACACTCCTTAAGCAGTAGCTAAGTATAAGCTCTTTGAGAGGCAGACGACTACTTTTTTGTCTTTGTACCCTCACTGCTGAGCATTCACTGAATGTTTGTTGACCAACTGAATGCAGTCTGTACCAAACCTGACAGCTCTGAACAACACTCCAGATGAGGATACTTTTATTAAAGGAAGATATCGAGTGAAAACCCAACCTCCTGGAAAGTCTTGGGTTCTCCTAGACCACTACCACTTTTATTTTCCACTTTACCTGTGCCTGCCCTAGAGCTGCTCCAAACATCCATCTCCTTCACTCATTCTTTACCTTTCTGAAACCTTTGCACCACAGCATGATTCACCCCCAGCTAACTCTCCTTATACTACCTTCTCCACTAACTGCTTCACTTTGGAACTATCTACCTAAACAAACTAATGTCCAGGAAATAAAGGAGTAAGAAACTAAATAGAAAAAAAAGGGGGTGGGGGAGTGGGGGGAAGAATTAGATTTAAGAGAAGTACTCTAACAGAATCTGTACTTAGCATTTTTCTTCTTGGGTGTCAAAGGACACAGGAGCATTAAACAAGGAACAGCAAGGTCTATGAAAGGATGACAAGGGAATAACAATTTTCCTAGATTGTGTGTGTTACCTGACTGCCGCTCACCACTCACCACTCTCCACCCATCTCCAAAAAAAAGTCCCGCTTACCTGGTGCAGAAACCAAAATCTGACAACGAGTGAGAATAGCCAAGAGGAAATCATTGTGGGAATGTACTGGAAAAGTAAAGTTTGCCACAAATTAAATACGACACTACTACCAATACAAAAGCATTTACAACAACATAAGGCAACTACTAGGTAAATCTAGATTGTAAAAAAATTTTGGATTCTGTACGTATTACAATTCTAGTTTCTTTGCTCAATGCCCATTTTGAAAGTATATATACATGCAAACTAAAATTTTATGCAGTGACATTAAACAGACTTTGGCCTATTGTACCTTTTTTGTCTGGGGATGGGAAGGGGAACAAAAACAACTTCCCAATAATTATAAGACTTTTTTTTGGTTACCATTTTCCTGTGTGAGGAGCCGATGAGCTTCCAAGTCAAATTCTTCTTTGCTGATCTTCTGCTTGAACCACAATTTCAGGTTAGCCCAATATCTGCATGGAGGGGATGGAGACAAGAATTGAAGGTTTTGATTCTTGTCAAGATTTAATGTTTTGCCTGCCCTAGAAAGTATTATCTTATGATTACCAGGAAAAGAACTTAAGAATTAACTCAAAACAACAGGAAGAAGACTTTTATCAAATGTTAGGCCTTGACACATTACGGAAAAGAGTAAAAAATAAAAGCAAAAGTGAAGACAGTATTTAGTTCTCAAAAAGCCAGAGCCATTCTATTACTCTCTTACATCTTTCTGATGCTTTATATTCCATATTTAATATTTATATCCAAATGTGATGATTAAACCAAATGAAATCAGTCAAGCATTTAGCTGAATAGCTCAAATGCTGGACTTCAAAACACCACAAAGGAATCAGTTCTGAATTCCTAAGGAGCTGCAGGTAAAAGTTATTTTAAAGAATGAAAAAAGTCAGCTCCTAGGAGTGAAAAGCAGAAGTAAATTTATAGACTTCTATTAGAAATAGTAGTATCTGTTTAACTTAGTGACAGGAGAAAATTTTTATGTTAATGCCCACTGAGCTATAAACTTAGGTAGTTGTTACTCTTTATGTTCAGGCTAAGATTCATCCAAAATGCAATTTGTGGCCCAGCTTAAGTGGATCCTTACCCAATTTTCTAATATCTATATCAGCTCCTGAAAGTTATGTGTGAAGATTTGTAATAAGGCGATTTAGCGGACTTGGATTGTCTTGTAGCCTAAGGAAAGTATCACTCAAACTTGGCTTCCGTCCAGACTGGACTGCCCTGCCACTGTGACCCCAATTTGAATGTGTTTCTTTCTCTAAGAATGTTGTTATTCTTCATGGCTCCGCTCCATGAGGCCTTCTCTGATTGCTTCAGTTGCTACCGCTTTTTCTAGTCTCAACTTAAATTGTGCTTACTTATTAAGGGTCACATTTTCAGTAGAAAAAACACTACATTTGGAAAAAGGAGAACATGGGTTCAAATCCTCGTCTTACTGACTTTGGGCAGATCACTCTCTTGGCCCAAGTTTCCTTATCTGTAAAATGACAGGGTTAAATTAGATCAAAAATCTTAACTTGGAGTCCATGGATAGATTTTGGAGGTCCGTGAATTTGGATGGTGAAAAATATATCTTTATTCTAATATAATTGGTTTCCTTTGTAATCCCACATACTTCACTTTATGCATGGAAAAATAATATTCATTGATTTTACATACTGCATGAACTCCTTAAAGGCAGAAATTGCTAAATTTTTTATCTTTTTCTCTCCAGTGCCTAGCATGAATACAGTAGTAACTTTTAATAAATGTTTGTTGAACTGAATTTGTATTTTAGGACCATTTACCACTTTTTACCTCCTATTCATTAACTGATGGAAATATAAACACCAACAATAGAAGCTTATATGAAATTTTTTTTAAAGATGGGAAAACTATGAAATAACTAAAATTTCATTAAAACAAAACAAAACCAAAGGTGTAGTATGACAATTATCCCCACTCCCATTCATACCAAACAATAAAAAGGGAGTTAAGACCATAGAAAACAATTCCTAGTGGCCTCAAAAGGTTGCCTCAATTTTATAAGAAAGATGGGGCCATATAGCACTGCCATATAGTTCTGACAACAGACTACCTATTCATTTTCTCATGCTCCAAAATGGCATTATTTGTACCTAAAAATATCACACTGACTGGTTGTTTAGTTGGCTTGCTTTTTTTTTTTTGCTTTCAGCTACACTGGGTTACAAAGTATCCACAGTGGATCCAGAACAATATTTTTAGACACTAACATAAAGAATCACACAAATTTAGACTGAAAAAAAGCCCTTAGAGGTGGTCCAGTCCCCACATCCTCTTTACACAGATGAGAAAACCAAGGCCCAGATAAAGCCACATGAGTTGCTCAACTGGGACCAGTCTCAACCCCCAGTCTAGTGTTCCTTTCCGAAACAAAACATGGCCTCATTTGTAATGACAAAGAGAAAGAAGACCAATGCAATAAGGATACAGATAATAAGGTTAACATAAAGAGGGTGGGACAGATTACACCCCTAACCAGGAGCCACAGCTAACTGAGTAAACCAATCAGAAAAACTTTAAAAGCAGCCTGCCTCAAAAGCTTAGATTAGACAAGGTCAGAAAAAGGCCTAAGCAAGAAAGAACTCCAGCAAGAGAAACAGGCTCCACCATAAAGGGTTCAGGTATTTCTTCATTCCTCTCAGACCACAGATAACATCCAGAGTCTTAAATATACGGTGATCTAAGATGTTCAAAGGCTCTTAAACCAATAAGAACATCTGGAGAAATTAGGTATAATCTATCATCTATCCCAACCTGGAATATTCAAAGCCAGGAGAGGGGATGCGGAGAAGCAAACACTGGGAATATTTAAGTAACTGTATTATCCTACTGAAATCAATCTCTTTATTTTACTTCTTATGTGTAATGAATGATAATTTCTAGAATGTCTTTCATACTGAAGACAGGGTTAGGTGAGATTCTGAAGTGTATATGCACGGAAAACTCTAGAACTTATTTCTTTCAATATGGAATATAAAGCATGAAACCAGGAGGTACAGGAACTAGAAAAGTTTCAGAACACCTCACTTGTCATTTCAGTTCAGTCCCTACTATCAAGAGAAAGAAGAGCTTCTGAATTTAGAACTACTAATGAAGTTAAAAGCTTTGTGGAAAACCAGGCCCTCTATGGGGTAAGGAAGTCTTGGTTCTTAGACACACGGCAACTGCCAAACATTTAATGACTTAAAGTTTGTGCTCTGACATTGAGTCTTTTAAAATTTTTATTCTAATAGCAAAAATGATACTGTGGCTGTACTTCACTAGTTGCATTACAGGTAAACCAGGTAAATGCTGCCCCAGCCCCATCTTTTATCATGTGTATTACTACAGTTATACTTTCACATGTCTATTGCTGTTGCTCCTGCTGCTGCTGAGTTGTGTCCAATTCTTCATGACCCCACGGACTATACCAACCATGGGGTTTTCTTGGCAAAGATACTGGTGTGGTTTGCCATTGCCTTCTCCAGTGGATTAAGGCAAACAGGTCCAGTGACTCGCCCAGGCTCAGGCACCTAGTAAGTGTCTAAGGCCAGATTTGAACTTACATCTTCCTGACTCCGGGCCCAGAGCTCTATCCACTGAGCCATGTAGCTGCTCCTTGACACGTATGTAGGTAAGTATAATACAAAATGAATAGGTACAAAGAAGGCACTAAAAGAATTCTGGAAAGTTCTGACAGGGAAAGAGGAGCACAAGGGAAGAAAAGAGATGGCAGATGACTTGAGAAGGGAGAGAATGATTTTAAACAGACCAAGATGAGGAGGGAACAAGATGTGAAAAAATGTTTATGCAAATGTACTATACAAAAGGTCAAGGAGCTTTTATCACAACTCTCCCTCTCGGAGATCCCACTCACATAATTTCAAGTAATAACTTTATGTAGATGACTCCTACATCTCTATCACAGAATCACAGACTAAGAGCTGGAAAATGCTTTAGAAGTCACCTCTTTAAACCCCCTCATTTCACAGAGGCCTAAGTGGCAGAGCTTGCAGAGTGGCAGGACTTGAAGCCAGGTCTTCTGACATTTCAAGTCTTTCCACTGTACTCATTGCCTAACAGTCTTGGACTCACGAGTTACAAACAAATTTACTGTATTTGTGTATCTGCCTGGACCACTAACAGGTACCTCAAACTCAACGCATTCACAACCAAACCCATCATTTCTGCTGCTCCTGAATTCCCTTTCTTTTGATTTGCCACAATTTTCCCCAGTTCCCCATAAAATGCTGACTCTGCGTTCTTTCTCACACCACCCTCATTTAATCCTGCATATTCTCCTTGTGAACATTCCCAGTGCCACAGTCCTTGAAGTTTCAGGCCTCATTACCTACTGAATGAGCTACTTACTGCAACTGCCTCCTAACTAGTCTTTCTCCACCGAAAGCCATCCTACTCTCAGCTGCCAGAATTCTGATATACAATTATAATCATATTAATCCTCTGCACAATCCTCCCCCTCTCCTCACAGAATACAAACTACAGGTTATCTGATGCTACCTTCTTTCATGTAATCCATACTCTACCCCAACTGGATTACACCAGAGATGGCCCTAAGCTAGGGAAACTGAGGCCTTCCTGCATTACAGAGTTCACCTAGAATGCCTTCTCCCAAACTATGCCTGTGGAAATCCCCCACATTTTTCAAGGAACAGCCCAAATACCATGGGCTTCTTCATGAAGCTCTCCTTGATCCATCCAACCTTGAGAGACAGTACTCAAGCTGTTAAGTAATTCTTCCTCTTACTCTCAATGGGAATGGGTTAAAGAGGGAACAATATGTACATGGAGAAGGGTACAAAAGTCTTCTAAATTCAGAAAGAAATAAGAGGGCAAGGGGATAGGGTGGAGGGAGAAGATAAGGGACTCTTACAGGGGTGGGTAGGTTAAGGAATAGGAGGACAAGATAGTAAAAGTAAAGCAGAGAAGTGAAGAAGGACAGGGTGAATAGGGAAAGAAGGATAGGGAGGAAAAATAGGAAGAAAATAGACAAGTAATTGTAGCTTAGAACGTGAATGGGATGAATTTACCCATAAAACTGAAACGGATAGCTGATTAAAAATTTGAATTCAATAATATGTTGCTTTCAGGCAACATAAAAATGAGATACACACAAAGATAAAATAAAGGGCAGGAGTAGAATTTAGTATGTAAACAAAAGCAGGGATAGTAATCATGATCTCAAAGTTGAAGTTAAAATAGATTTAATCAAAAGTGAAAAATAGAGAAACTATATCATGCGTCAGCAATATCACTCAATGTTGTTTTAGACCATTTAAAATACATAGGCAGTATAAAATGCCTAAGCGTATACCTGCTAAAACAGACACAGGAGCTACATAAACATAAACATAAAACACTTTTTACACAAATAAACTCAGACCTAAATAACTGAAGTAATATTTATTGTTCATAGGTAGGCAGGCAAAGCCAATATAATTTTTAAAATGACAATTTTACCTAATCTATTTATTCAATGTCATCTCAAATTACTAAAAAATTATTTTACTGAGTTAGAAAAAATAATAACAAAGTTCATTTGGAAGAACAAATGATAAGGAACTTCAAAGAAACCAGGGAAAAAATATGTAAAGGAAGTAGATTCAGCAGTATCAGACCTTAAACTGTATTATAAGGTGAGAGTATTGTTGAAGTATAAAAAGGATAATTTCAATTATTTTAAATTAAAATTTTCTTGTATAAAAATAAAACCTACATAGCCAAGAATAGAAGGAATGCAGTAAATTGGGGGGAAAAATTTTCACAGACAATCTCTCAGACAGGATGTGACTGGGTTGGAATATTGCTGATTTAGAAAAACACGGAAAGACTTGGACTTATGAAGGCTCTATCCACCTTCAGAGAAACAAGATGATAGGAGGAAATAAGCATAGTATGGTCTTAACTATATGTGTAGGAGTGTATATGTCTATATAGGTGTATGTTTATAGATGTGTGTGTGTGTGTGTGTGTGTGTGTATGTGTGTATCTCCGTCCTCAATTGTAGCCTTCTTTAGGATGTCGGGGGGGGAGGGGAAACAATAAAGTCAAAAGTGCACTGCAGAAAACAAAAGAAAATCAACAAAGAATCAAAGAAAAACTAGGCAGCTTTGAAAACAATGTGTAGTATTTATTATATAGGTTTTCCTGACATGGAAATTTACTGTTTAATACTGAATCTTCTCTTATGATCTCCTGTGTACATGGCAATTTTTTCCTTTTCTTATTTTGTATTTAAGTTTAAAACAAAAAAATGTATGAAAAGAAAAAGTGATCCTTTCCTACCGATTCCAGTCTATCTTTCCAGGTTAATTATACATTACTTCCCTTCTGCACTCAAACTAAACTACTCCACACTGCCCATAAACAACATTCCATCTTCTAACTTCATCGCCTTTGCACGGGTGACTCTCCTGCTCCTTACTTATGGTCATGAAACCCCTAACTCCATTCAAGGTTCAAGTCAAATGCCACCTCCTTCAAGAAGGCTTTTTTGATCTCCCCAATTATTAGTATCCCATAACACACACTCAAATCAATGAATGCTTAGCTTGTCTACGTTTCCTATTTATCTGTGTATACACTGAACAACGCTAGGTGGCGAAGTGCATAGAGTGCCAGGTTGGAATCATGAAGACCAGTCGACTCATCTCAGACACTAGTTGTATGATCCTGGAAAAGTCACTCTGCCTCTGTTTCCTGTAAAATGAACTGGAGAAGGAAATGGCAAACTACTCCTGTATCTTTGCCAGGAAAACCCCTCATGAGGTCATGAAGAGTAGGACACAACTGAAAACAACAAAAGCGCACTCATCTTGATCTACTCTGTACTGCGTCTGTCTGTGTCTTAAACTGATATTCCCTACTTGAACATTCTCTCCAAGAGGGCAGAAATCCCTATTACTCATGTTTGCCCCACTGTCAGCAACTGCACAGGGCTTTGCCAACAATAACTCACAATTATTTGGCACTAAGTTTTATAAGGTGCTTTTCTAAGCAAAAACAACAAAAGCCCCTGTGAAGCAGGTACTTTAGTTATCATCCCCAATTTACAAATGAAGAAACTCCGGCTCAAAGTCTAAGTGAATAAACCTGCCCACGGACAAAAGTCTATTACATGTGTTAAACACCTTCGTACACTACGCCAGACAGTGGGCTAGGCCCTAGGATACAAAGACAAAAATCATCAAGTCCCTGCTCTCAAGCAGTTTCTTAATGTTTTCCTACCACCATGTCACTGTTGCCCATCCTCCAAACCAGACTCCCAGAGACCCTGCCAGGAGAAGTTAAACCCCTCAGTTCCCTACCACCTGCATCCTGCTCCCACCCTTCCAATTTCCGCTCAGAGAACTGTGATAAAATAACACTACCACAGCCATTGAAAGGGCCAGTCAATTAATTGCCCTATTGTCTCACTTATCATCTTTGGGACTTCTTAGACCAAAACATCCTTACTTGATCTGCCCTTAGTTGAAGGTAAGCTCCTTGAGGGCAGGGACTCTCACTTTTATATTTGTATCCCCAGTACAAGGAAGCCCCCTGGCCCTGAATTCTGCTGCAACTAATCTCGTGCACCTGTTGCATATAGCTTTGTCAAGCATACATCTCCCTGCTCCCTTAATATTTATTATCAGAGTTACTTAATATGTTAATTTCTATTATTACATCTTCCAAGGAATTGTGAATGATTTTGATGTATAGATAAGAGATATGTTTATATATGTATACACACACATACATATATATGTATGTGTGTGTATATATGTGTATATGTGTGTGTGTGTGTGTGTGTGTGTGTGTGTGTGTATGTATGTATGTATGTATATTATGTTGGGCTCAAAGGCCCAGAGTTGAAGAGGAGAATGAAAGCAGGCTAGATTGCTTTCAAAAAAACAGTCCAAGCAAAAGCCCATCTTTTCACTACTGTTTTGGCAGCATGGCAATCGGATACTAAACACTACTGTTTCCTTCATCCTTCCAAACACCTAGGTGGCACAGTGGAGAGAGTGACTGGCCTGGAGTCAGGAACACTCATCATGAATTTAAATCTGGCCTCAGACACTCACTAGCTGTGTGATTCTGGGAAAGTCACTTAACCCTGTTTGCTTTAGTTTCCTTGCCTGTAAACTGAACTAGAGAAGGAAATGGCAAATCGCTCTACGATCTTTGCCAAGAAAATCCCAAATGGGGTCATGAAGAGTCTGACACAACTGAAATGAAGGAACAACAAAAATCCCACCAGCCTAAGAATCCCCCAAGTGCAGGGACTAATTTTTCAAATCACCTTTGTTTGAATCCCCAGCACATTGCAAGGCACACATGAGGCATTTGATAAATGCATGTTACTACAGAAAAGCAATGGAGGAAGGTGCATGGTGACTGTCAGCAGACTGCAACACCTCAACTCCACTGGCACACCTTAGAAGAAAAGAAAAGAGGATGTGCTGGTCACAGCTAGGCTGAAGTGAAGGATGAGAGATGGACAGTGTTCCACTAACACCCTCCTTGCTATGTCTGGAGAACGAAGGAAAGCCAGAGGAAAGAACACTGGGACCCATTTTGGCAAATTTTTGGAAGAATATGTAAAAGAATTGCAGACATGCCTTTCAAATCAATGACATGACAGCTCTATTTGAATATCCTCAGCACTGTGCTTATGTGAACTACAGTAAGCACTGAAAAAATGCTCTTTAAAAAATTCTTTCATTTACGCATTCAAATGAACAAGGGAGCAATACTTTCCACAGAACAATACTTCCTGGTTCCTTGCGTTATGGGGTCACCATTTAAAAAGTTATATTTTAAAAAGTCTTCATATGCAGACTGTCTCAAAAGTCTTAGTGCAGTTGTAAGCTTAAATATGATTCAACTGCACTAAGACTTTTAGGAATGCCTGTATATTCCTAGTCATGGAAAGGCATATTGCATTTGGAATAAAAGAAGGGCTTGATTCTAAGCTCCAGGGGGGCAAGGATGGACATGGGGGGGGTGAAGGAGAAGGCAATAAACATTCATTCTGTGCCTACTGTGTGCCAAGCACTGTGCTAAGAGCTTTTACAAATATTATCTCATTTGAAATATACATATATGAAAGTGTATTTATAATATACATATAAGTGCTAGCTATTATTAAGTATACCTTAAAGCGCTACATAAAGGGGAATGAAATAAGCATTTACATAATGCTTACTATGTGCCAGGCTCTTTACTAAACGTTTTATACAAATATTATTTCATTTGATATATATGTGAAAGTGTATTTATAACATGTTACCTATTATCAAAGCACTTTGCAAACCTTAAGGCGCTATATAAGGGTAAAGAAAATAAGCATTTATATAGAGCCTATTATGTGCCAAGCACTGTACTAAACAATTTTTTTTTACAAATATATCATCTGACTTTTATGTAAAAGTGTATTTATAATACATACAAATGCTAGCTATTTTTAAAGTACTCCGCAAACCTTAAAGAGTTATATAAATGCTAGCTGCTGGCAATTTTGTTCTATTTTAAATTGCACTATCTTAATAATTATTAATTCTCTAGCCCCATAACGGTTTTCTCATCTCAGGCTCGCTGCTGCCTAAGTCTTGTTGTCTGGACCCGCCATTCCACTTACTGAATACCTTAGGGCCTCCAGCAGGAGGGTGGGGACCGAAGGAAGGGGGATGCTGCAGGTCGTTGCCATGGAGATGCTGACGGCCCCACAGGGCACAGGGAGGGGGCAGCCAGGACTCGCGAGGGGCGGAGAAGATGCCCTCCGCCCTCCTCCCTCCCCAGAGGCCCAAGCAGCCCCGGGGCAGAGGGGAGGGGTCGGCAGCGCCCGCGGCAGGGAGGGGAGTGAGGAAGGACGGGTCCCTGGCCAGGCCTCGGAGATCCGAGAGCCGCAGGAATGGCCGTACTCACTGCTTCACGTTATCGCCCAGCGCCTCGCTCAGGTTCTTCTTGGCCGCCTCCAGCTCGCTCACAAAGGTCGCCATCACTGCCCTGACTCCCGACCGCAGAACAACCGCGCGTGTGCAGCCACAACAAACAATCCGAAGAGACTGGGGCTCGGGAGGCCGAAGCAGCTTCCAGCTTCCGTCTCCCGTCTCCCGCCTCCCGCCTCCCGCCGAACAAGCAAGCAAGCCCTTGTTTATTTAGTTCTCGTAGCTTGCTCCCTTTCTCGCGAGAAGCAGGAAGGCAGTCGCGTACGTACGTACGTAGGTGCGTGCGTGCGTTTCCCGTCCTCTCTGCTCTCCTCGCCCCTCCGCATCACGTGACCTGTTTCGCTCTACCGGTCTCTTCCTCCGCTGCCGTCTCGTCTTCCACCTGCAAACCTCTCTCCCATGCTGCAGCGCCGCCTGCGGGGCTGGAGCTGCCGATCGCTGCCATTGCGCTCTGCGCTGCCAAACTAGAGCATCTTCTCCCTTGTTCTCTCTGAATGGCCTCTACTCGGCTCATTCAAGCCTTCACCCCGAATTTAAGATAAACTCTTAGAGCTTCCAAATGACGCTCTACGTCATAAGTTCTTCCAGCGACTTTGGAGACGCCCTGCAGCAAGTCTACACAAAATGCGCACAAACGAGATACAAAGTAACCCCAGCGAGCTCTGGCTGCCCAGGGGCCGGATGAGCCCGGGCACCAGGTGGCGGCTCCGGAGCTGGGGCTGCGAGGACGCCCCCCAGGCGCGGAGTCGCAGGAAAGAGGGGAGAGAGTGCATGCCAAGCAGGAGGGAAGGCCAGTCGGGGACCACCGCCCCAGGGGGCGGGGTCGTGCACACCAGGCTGGAGGCTCCAAGCAGAGGCTGGCCCAGAGGGGATGAAATCCTGAGTCTACCTAGTGGGTGGCTATGGAAGTGGAGAGAAGGGGATGATGGACAACCAGGCTTTTCCTTTCGATGGGGCAGGGAGTGCCGTTTGCTTTTCTTTATATCCCCGACGCTTACTTAGCACGGTGCCTGGCACATAGGAGGAAGAAGGAAGGGAATAGGCATGTATTAAGCAAGCACCACTGTACCAAGAGCTTTACAAATAGTTTTTTGATCCTCACAACAAGCCTGCATGGTTGATGTTATCCCCATTTTACAGCTGAGGAAACTGAGGCAGACAGGTGAAGCGACTTGGGTTGCTCGCACAGGCGGGTTTGGACTGCATCGCCTGTCATGCCGGTGGATACATGCACCAGTCCTGGAGGGGGAGTTGGTATAACTTGTTACTTCCAGAGCTTCACTCAGTGACCTCTCCTCCCGTTCACTCTGGTTAGACACATCACAGAATCCAGATCTTGGGGAACAATTGTCTGGTAGGTCCTGGGTAATGAGAACAGTTACCTAGTTCAAAGTGAAGAGGTTAAGGGAGCTTAGTGCCAAGGCAGAATGGCCAGGAATGAATTCACACTCTCAAGCCGTCTTTCAGTCAAGAGAGTTTATTATAACGCCAGTAGGAGCCTGCAAAGTCCCTCTTGGGAACTTGTACCCTAATCAGGTGAACCTAGAGTTTATATAGAAAAGAGGCATGGAAAAGGAATTCCAGGGATACTAATTAGGTAATCTAAGGGTCCAGGTCTCTTTGGGACCTATGGATGGAAAAGTGTAGGGAGTATACCAGACATTGAGGGAGTTGTCAGAGGCGTGAACCTTGGGGATCTGGGGAGGAAGAGTCCTTGGGCCAGGCAGGGACAAAAACCCTTGGACCAGGCACCCTCTGTGTGTTCTGATAAGGAAATTACAGAGTCAGGCCTGCAGCAAGGGAAAATTTTCTGGGGGGAGGGGGCTGGGTTACTTTCAGACACATGGTCTTAGGGCTTTTTGGGGTCCAGGTCCCACCACCCTATCAATAGTATTCCTCTATTCCAATCCCTGTTCCTGTAATAATGGACTTCAGCGTATAAGTTGATGTTCCCCAAGTTCCTCAATATTCTTCACTCCTGTGACCTATTCCTATCAATAAAATTAAGCACTGGCACGGGGGAGTCCGAAGACAAAAATGGAGCAATTGCTGACATCCAGAAGCTTCCATTCTACTAGGGTAAACAACATGACTGGTGGAGCCATAACTTCCTTGGCTGAATCTCCTTCCACAAAGACTACTACATTCATTCCCTTCTCTGTCCTCACATGACTGTCAGTGCAGTCTTTCCGAATTGATTTCATGACATGGGAGACGCTGGCAAAGGACTGCCTAGCGTGTTGTGCCAGCATCAAAGAAGGCACTGTGTGAGCAAAGCAGAATTGAAATAGCTCAAAAGAAACACAAGATGCATCAAGTTAGAGAATCCACCCCAAATGTTCCTACGGACTATCTGTGCCTGATCTGGGATAGAGCATTCCAAGCTTGTACTGGTCTCATCAGCCACAGCTGGAGACACCGTATGCTGGACACACCATACGTTGACCCAGATGTAATGATGTCATCTTGGTTCTCTTTGAGAAAGGACGACACCCAACTAACCATCATCCCAGTTCAGGCCTTCATCCCCTTTTACCTGTACTGGCAATAGTCTCCTTGAGGGCAGGGATTGTTTTATAGGCTACTTGTTGATTGGTTAATTTTAAAATCAACTATAATAATGACTTGGGAGGAGGAATACATTGCTTCAGATTAGCCATATCTCATGGATAATTGACAGTGGCACACTGGTAATATCTTTACTCTCAGAGCTTCTATTTGTCAGAATCCTCCAAACCAAGTTAATACACACAACTGAAACAATAATAAATAAACACACATATATATATTTGTTTCTGTACACATCTACATATATACACACAAATACAAGTTGCCAGAAAATAAGGTAAAGACTTGTGAATAGTATACTCAAAAGCCTCATATCTATATGTCATACTTTTTCCCCAAAGAAAATAGGAAAGCATTGAATGGACATAGTAAGCAAACAAAGAAGGGAGGGTAGGAAGAAAGAAGGGAAGAAAGAAAGACATGGAGAGAGAAAGAAGAGAAGGGAAGAAGGAATGAAAGGAAGAAAGAACTATTTTAACAGTTAGTGAATGACTGTTTATTGACATGGCTACCATAGAATTAGCAGTATGTGTAAAGTCAGAGCGTCAACTAATTAGAGCAAAGGTCAAAACCAACATCAAATTAGAAAAAAAAAAGCTGAAGTTGTTGGGTTTTTTGTTTGGGGTTTGTTTTTTTTTTGGCTAGGCAATGGCATTAAGTGACTTGCCCAAGGTCACACAGGTCTGAGGCCACATTTGAACTCAGGTCCTCCTGACTCCAAGGGCTGATGCTCTATCTACTGCGCCACCTAGCTGGCCCCCCAAAAAAGCTAAAGTTGAGAAGAAATTGTAAACAATTATAACTGCTTTAAAGTGACCTGTCTGTATGAGACATTGATGGCCTAAGAACAGAAAGTGAAAAAAAGGCAAAAATGTTTATTATCATGCTTTCCTGTGAAAGTTTAGCCAAGGTAAAACAAGCCACAAAAAAGCCTAAGTGCCCCCCCAACACCCTCCCCCCAAAAATCTCTTATACTGTTCCTAGAGAACAGGGACTGTTTGTAATTATTTTTTTCTTTGCCTCCCTAACATCTATCCCAGTGCCCAGTACCTAGTAGGTATTTAATAAATGCTTATGGAATTGAATTAGCCGGTAACATTTGACCTCCTTGCAAAGCAGAGAGAGGAAATAGCCAAGGACAACTCACGCTCAGAATACAAACTCATTTATAAAACACTACAGAGGGAAAGGCAGCAGATCATGAGCAGAATCACCTTATAAAGCAAGAAAACACAGTGGGAGAGAAAACAAGCCTACAGAAAGCTTGGCGTGAGACCCAAGTGAGCTGCATCATCATCCCTGGAACATTTATAGACAAAACTGGCAAAAGTACAATAAGTAGACATAAAATGGAACAAATTTGTGCACGTTTCTATAACAATCTACTTCATCATAAGGGACAGAAAACGTCCTCATTTGGATTCTAACACCTCAGTCTTCAAAGTGCTATTTTAAAGACGTAGACTGCCATTTGGGAAGATAAAGTTTGTAAGAGAAACAGAACCAGGAAATCCACAAAGAAGAAATCCGTGTTGTATGTGAGATTCTTGAAAGAATTGAGGGATTATGTCACATAATAGTTCAAAAGGAGAGGGAGAGGGGGAGGAGATAGCAAAAATAATGAAGAAAAAACTCACATACATAGTAGATAGAGCTCTTGCCTTGGAGTCAGGAGGATCCGAGTTCAAATATGACCTCAGACAATTGACACTTACTAGCTGTGTGACCCTGGGCAAGTCACTTAACCCTGATTGCCCACACACACACACACACAACACACACACACACACACACCACACACCACACATACAATATTAATGCCCCCCTCAAAGGCAGTAAGGGGATATTAAACAGCTAGAAAAGAAAACCATGATCCCCAAGAATGAACATGGCTTTGTTTAGAAAACATCACGCCTATTTCTTTTTTAGCTATGGTTATTAAACCAGTACCCAACAAAGTCCCATTCTAATTCCTCATTATGGCATTGAGGTTGCCCTGAGTTGAAGCTTATGCCCAAACCCCTATTTCTACAGATGGGAAACTGAGGCCAAAAGAGGCTAAATGAATTGCCAAAGGTCACACAGGTATTAATTGGATGAGCTGGTATTTGAACCCAGGTTCTCTGACTCCAAAATTCAGAGCTTTCCCACTAGGATATAGTTCCTCCCTTAGAAATCTTGACATTCTCACCATGGGTAAAATTTATTTAAAAATTGGAAGCCCAGAGGAAATTGCAGTTAAATGGCATTGATAGGTATATAGAAAATATGTGGGGGATGGGAAAGGGAATAAACATTTATTAAGTGCCTACTATGTACCAGGCACTGTGCTTAGCACTTTACAAATATTATCTCACTTGATCCTCAGAACAACCATGAGAGCTAAGTGGTATTATGATCACCATTTTACAGATGAAGAAAATGAGGCAGACTTGCCCACAGTCACACAGCTAGTAAGTGTCTGAGGCCAGATTTGAACTCAGGTCTTGCTGACTTTAGGCCCAGTGTCCTATCCAGTAGAATAGATATACAAAGTGATTTTGAAAGGAGGACACTAGAAGATGATTTATTGCTGATGTAGGAGTCATTCCTGAATCATCAACTCATTAAAGCAAAAGTCAAAATTAATACAAGACTAAAAGAAAGAGTAAAAATGAGAAGAAAAAAAGAAACATGATGTACAACTTAAAATGTCAACCTGACATTTAAATGAATTAGTGATACTGAAAAATGCCAAATGGGTAGAGGAAAGGACATTGATACTATTTATAAAGATTTCATATGGAAATCAATCAAATGCCATAATAAAGAGAACAATGAGCAGACTTTCCCCCTTCTCCCAAAAGAAAGAATTTTCGATGGGAAACATTAGATTAACTGATGAATCTATGAGTATTGACACCAAAGGAATTATCCCAATCCCTGTGGTTACCTAGTCCACTCATGACCCATGTATCCATGAGTGCCTGTGATCCTCGAACCCTAAGGCTACCACTTCCTTTGTTTAGCTCATTATAAAAACACATAGATCCTTCCCAGCTCAGGCCATTCCAATAATTCTTCAGCTCTGAGCAGGGCTGATTTTCTGGATTGTGATTATGTATATGGCGTCATTTCCCAGAATCAGAACAAGAGTAGGAACCAAGACTGGAAATGAGACAAAGTTATATGTCTCCTTGTATCCTTTTCTTAAGTGAGCCATCAGTAGTTTTTAATGCCATTCATAAAATTTGTCATTAGATTAAAAGTGGTGAGGTGATATCTTTCTTCCTTGAAATCTCAGCCTGGTCTAGCACATCTGGTAATGAGAATGTGATCTCAGAATACCAACTCACTGACCTCGTGTTTAATGTGGACTTCTTGGTACATCAAGCAGTGGTACAAACCAAGGTTGAAAAGAACCCAGTGCTATTGTTTTCTGTGGTCTGGTATTATCAAGAAGCTTTTTAAACTGCTGCCTGTGATTAGATTGGACAAAGGAGAGTATTTCATGGGTGGAAATAAATTTAAAAGGGCTGAAGAGATATTCTGAATATAGAACTGGCATCAGCATATTCAAGTATATTGAAGAGGGATTTCCTATACAAGACGAGATCCTTCACAGTCTGGTGAATGTGGAGAAGATTGCAGCATGGATTGCATTCAGATCAAGAATCCTGCAGAGTCTCCTCAGGGAAATCAGTAATCACTCAAAAGAACCTGGCCTAATTAACTACACAGGAAAAACCAAGTCAATAAAAAAAAATCAATCAACCAATCAACCAACAAATGAGTTAACATTTGTAAAGCACCTTGCAGGCATTAAAATGCTGTATAAATGCTTAATATCATTATATACCTACTATGCGCCAGGTACCCCTCTGCTAGGCTCTAGGAATACAAGTACAAAGAATGAAATAACCCCTACTCAGAAGGAGCCTACTGTTTAATGGAGGAGGCAACACGTGCATGTAAAAATCTGTATGGCATAAACACAAAGTTAATAAATACATATGTATACAAAGTAGTTAAATACAAGACTTTTCCTCTGTACCATGAAATGACCCAATATACCCCCAGTCTCACACTACCTTGACCCATGAAAAGGAAAAAAGCTGGTACTGGGTCTGGTAATGATGGTCACCCAGTATATTAAACCTGGTTCTGGGCCCTCCTTAGATGCCATTAAGGGAAGAAAATATGCCAAAATCATTCCTATGTTGATTGCCGGAATAGTGATGGACAGCTATACTTGTTCAATATTCAGAGAGATACAATGACAAAATGGCAGGATGGGATGTGGGTCACAATACTCATGATGCCATGATACTCAGAATGTGCACACCCCCTCAAGGGCTTATAACTAGAAATGAACAGTAGCGCCTGGTACAAAGAGAGATGAAGGATATAACTGAAGTCTCTTGAGCAGGGAGATACTCATTTTTGTCCTGGTTCCCATTCATTTTTTCAATCCAGAGTGCAGGAGGCAGGGGAAGGCTGAGGTGATTGACTTCTCCAATGGGTGGCCTTTTGGATTAATGTATTTTCTCCTTGGGTCACATCTAATCTAATCAGTTGCTTGGACTTGAAGGGAGCTTCATTGAACCCAGGTCCTCAGACTCCAAATACAATACCACGCTGCTTCTCCATTTATATATGAATGTTCCATTGGTGGGTGGTTTGTATGCTACTGATAAACATTGTAGTTAAATTTGAGATGAGCGTGATTGAATGAGCCATAGCCACCTGTAATCTACCTGCATATTTTTTCAATTAAATAGACATTTACTAAGTACCTACTAAGTTCAAGGTAAGGCTATAGTGGTTAGAGTGCTGGAGTTGGAGTCAGGAAGACCTGTGTCCAAATCCAGCTTCTGACATTTCCTTGCTAAATAATCATGGGGAAGCCTCTGAGCTTCAGGCAACTCTATAGAACTCCTCTATATGTTATATATTTAGATTTTGCATGACAACAAAATTATAGGTCCTTGACAAATTGATGTACATTCAAGGCACTATGCTACTGCAATAGCATTCTTCCTATTTCAATACTTAACACCAGGCAGCCATCTGGTCATAATTCCAAGTATAGTGTGTGTGTGTCTCCATAGTTACTCTTCAAGCTCCTGTTGCCATAGTAATAGTTTCATGTCTTTCACAGGATTTAGTATTAAAGGCCTTCCATCGAATCTCAAATAAATGGTGACAAGATTTTCCAAACCCAGTTATCAAGAAATCTGAGTTTAAGAGTCCCTGCATTTATCCACTCTGAATGAACGAGATATGGGAGGGAAGAAAGGTGATAGCATTATATTCAATGAAGATCCCCATATGTCCCATTTTCTTTCTTTTTCTCCCCTGTAGAAAAAGTGTAAATGTTTTCAGAGTGGTTCTAGGGCTTCAGGGAAAAGAGAACTCAACCAACATGGAGCCATGTGGTATAGTGAAAAAAAAAAAAGCCTGATCTCAAGCCAAGGATTGGGGCTCAAATGTAGACTCTGCCTTTCACTACCTCTGTGACCTTGGACAAGTTATTTAACTTCTCTGGCTCTTAGTTTCTCCATCATAAAATGGATGATACATAGATGAATTTCCAAGGCTAAATCTACTCCTGTAATACTCCTCATAACAAAGGGCACAGTCACATTTCCTGGGATCCTGCTCAAAGTGATCCTTTGTCTTTACTGTTTCTATCTCCTTCCTACTCTGAATATTAGGAGAGACTCAGAGGAGAAGGAGGAAGTAAATGAGGAGGAGCAGAGGGAGGAAGAGGAGAAGCTATATTAGAGAAGGGTCTAGAGAACCAAGAGAAGATGACAGTGGTTAGAACTGGAATATTCTTCTGACTCTCTGTGTCTCTCCCTGTCTCTCTCTTGTCTCTGTCTATGTATATGTGTGTATACATACACACACACACACACTCTATCTATCTATCTATCCATACACATGTATGTATGCATGTATGTATGTATGTATGCATGTATTTATATATCCTTAAGCTGGGGCTAAGTCAGATGCTCCTGATCCTAAGAGAGCTGGAGAATTCAGACACAATATCTGACACTGTCCAGTATGAAAACAGGGTAGACCAGAGAAAAGTAGGACCTAAGTTCTCCAGACATATGTTTGGCTCAAAGTTCAGAGACTTCTCAGTTCTAGCACTAATATTAACTTGAAATGTGATCTTAGTGAACACTGGCTTATTTCTATGTCTGTAAGATACACATAATACTTGCCTTGCGTTATCTTTTATGGTTCTTTTGATGTTGAACTAAAGCCAATTTACGTTTCAGGCCTACTTGCAACTTTTCTGAATAATAATAGTTAGCTTTTATATAGTGATTTAAGGTTTACAAGAGCACTTTATAAATATTTCATTTTATTCTCACAACAACCCTGGGCGGTAGGTGCTATTATGATCCCCATTTTGTAGTGGAGGAAACTGAGGTAGACAGGAGGTTATGTGACTTTCCCTGGGTCACAAAGCTAGTAAATATCAGAGGCTGCATTTGAACTCAGGTCTTCCTGACTTCAGAACCAGTGCTCTATGCACTATGGTGTCACCTTGTGGCATCACTTTTCAAAAGTGGACTATTCCCCTTGCCCCACTAGCTTTCTCTCACAAACAAGCCTCCATCTCCTGCCTCTCTAGGAGGGATTCCAGGTATCTGGGATGTGCTCCCTCTCACTTCCTTCAAAACACGGCACAGGGGACACCTTTTATACCAAGCCTTTCCTGATTCTCTTAGTTATTCTCTCTGAAATTATCATCCAACCCTAAATTTAGAACTGGAAGGGACCTTAGGAAATCATCTTGCCCAACCTTCTCATTTTACAAATGAGGAAAGTTAAATGCATGGATGTGCCTACGGTTACCCAGGTGGAAAGTGTCAGGGCTGAAATTTAAACCAATATCCTTTGATTCCCAGTCCATTACTCTTTCTGCTGTACAATAACGCCTTTCTGCTGATCAATGCTAAGAGACTTATAAAGACAATTAACATATGGGCCCTAACCTTATGGAATCAAATGGGCAAAATATGGCAAATATATAAATATCTCATCATTATAAAAGTATTATAATTATATTCAAATGCATTCAATTCAATAAATAATTTTTAAGTGCCCACTATGTGCCAGGTACTGCACTAATTTCGGGGGATACTAATAAGTATGACAGTCCCTGCCTTCAAGGAGCTTACATTCTAACAGGAGAAGTCAACACAAAGTGGGGTGGGGATAGAGAATACACCAGGAGTTGAAGATGGAAAACAGCTACAGTTTAATACTCTATTCTCCAATCAGAGGAGAGAAGAGGCTGAGGAGGTAGTATCCAAGGCAGTTACCAACATGGTGCTAAGATTAGAAGTGATGAAATTAGAAGCATTCTGATATAAACATAATTATTAATATAATGATTAGAAAAATATTTCTCCCAAAGCAGCAAAGCATGAGTTTTGAAGGAAGATTTAAAAAACAATTTTTAAACAAGACAAAAGATGAATTAGAGCACTTTAATTAAAATTTAATTTAATTTTAACATAATAGATCCAGCCTATAAATTCCAAAGCTAATCAAATTCTGTCTAAAAGATTGTGTGAAATTCTCATTACTTATATGCATAATAAATAGCACAGAATAATTACTTAAAAATATTAACATATAAAAATAATATTAAAATAACTTTACTTATTTTACTGAACATACTGGGAATCCAGAATGAATGGCCTTAATTAATAACTCTGAGTTCATTTGCTTCAGTTGGAGTGATAGAGATTTCTCAAGTCATTGAGCCAGATTGGTCAGATGTTCTCCAGGAATGGAATATTTCTTTAAACTGCTTTATCAGGCAGGTGAATATTGCCTCTTCATTCCCTATAAAACCCTTTGGTATTTTCATGAGTACTGCCTTCAATACACCTAACAAAAGGACTAATTTTCATCAAGTAACAAAAACATAAAAGCAACTAGATTTCTCAACACAGCTTACCAAACCTCATATCAAACTGACAAAGAAGTCCTAATTATATCTATCTATCTATCTATCTATCTATCTATCTATCTATCTATCTATCTATCTATCTATTTATCTATCATCTATCTACCTATCTATCTATCTACCTATCTATCTATCTATTTATCTATCTATCATCTATCTATGTGTATGTGTATATACATACACAATCCACTGAGGGAGACACAAGAGATATTATGATCTCCACTGCAAAATGACCCTTGCCACAGGAAATACATGACCAAAGCAACCTCCACCTTTGTCACCACTAGCAAGTATAGAAGGTAGAAACATTTCAACTCTTTCATGCAGTTCACTGTCTTTTTCACAAAATGATAGCGTTAGGAGGCATCTCAAGGCCCATTAGGTTCAAGGGACAGCAAAGATAGCACACAAAGTAGATGCCCCTTGATTAAGAAAGTAAAATGGAATATTATTTCTTTATGAAACTATGAAAATGAAGAACTCAGGGAAATCTGTAAAAACTTACATGAACTGATGCAAAGTGAAGCATGCAAAACCAAGAAAACAGTATAAAAAAATGAGAGCAACAATGGAAATTGCAGGGTAGAGCAGAGGATTGAAAGACCAAGTGCTGTGTAATTATGATGACCAAGTTTGCTTTGGAAGAGGAGATAGGAGAATGTACCTCCTTTGTTTGCAGAGATGAGGGACCATGGGTGTGGAACATTTAACACATTGTCAGACTCATTTGATGCATTGCATAGTTTTTGCTGAAGTTTTTTTCTTTTTTTTATTCTTTGTTATGAGGAATGACATTCTAGTGGGTAAAAACAGAGGGATGTGTTTACTATACAGTTTAATTCACATATTCTATCTCGTATTATCCAGGTTTTCCCAAGAGTCATGTGGCATTAATATGTCATCCAAATTAGGTGTGTTTGGACTTAGCCAAATACATGCATAGTTTTCAAATAGCCATGATGAGTTCGAATCATATATGGAATTAGCAAGTGGGCTTTTTCCTATAATCTCTCAGGTTGTCACATATTGTGGCCAGGCCCAGGCCCTACGTTCAGATTGGCACATACTGTGGTCCTCCCTTATAAGAGTCCTGTCATATACAACTAGGAAAGGGGAATGGGAACTCATAGGTTCACTACTTGGCAGCAGTGGCTAAATTCTGTACAGTGATGGTGGCTAGATTATGTACAATAATCCCCCCATTTGGTGCTAAGCATACTTATGGTGCAATGCCACATCTGCACTTATATTGCTCCTCTGTTCTCAATTGCATCATCCTAGTCTCTGCTGCATGTAATTTGGGAATTGGCTTGGGAATCAATTACTTGCACCAAGGGAGGCACTGTAAACACAAACAGCACACAACCCCTATAAAAACACAACAGAAACCCCACAAACAGATACTTTAGCTGTGAAAGACTTGGGAGCCAAGTGCTTAGCCATTCCCATGGGGATCAGGGCTCCACCACCTCCTGGAACTCGTTCCAGGCGTTCAGAAACTGATTCCATATGGTTATGGATGTGGTTGAGGTTATCAGGAACCCAAGTGTAGCACTCCTGACCTACAAGAGTGCATACCTCTCCTTTCTCTGCCAGGAAGAAGTCCAGAGTTAACCTGTTTTGTAAGGCTACAGCCCTAAGCGCATGGACTTCAATACTTAGGTCTTCCATAGTGCCTACAGTTTCATTACCAAATACTTACAAAAATTTGTTCATTTTATTCAGGACTGCTAGAGAGCATCCAGTCCCATACATGGGCAGTATGATGGAAAACACATGTTCAGTCTCACTCACTGAAAGGTAACAGAAACTTGAATGGCTGCAAGCTTACTTTGTGAGTCCATCCTAAGAGGCATAGCGAGAGTGGGCTGAGGGTAAAGGCACCTGCCCCAACCCATACCTACTTTTCCAATTTGAGGGGAGCCAGTAATATACTTTCTTGTTACACACAAAATAAAACCCCCATGGGGCTATCCTAAAAAACCTATTCATGTGTGCTTGGCCCCTAGCTTAAGCACAATTCTCACAGGGCCCTTTCTTCATATTCTATCTCAGGGATAGGGTGTGATTACTTCCCACTGGCCACCCCACTGTCTGACCTAGTGTCCCATTTTGCTCATAACACAGAACTGGTGGCCTGGCAACATGTTGGAAGGTTAAAGGAGGAAAGAATTGTGAAAGGTTGGTGCTCTTATCCCAATTAAAAGGGAATGAGTAGGTAACAGGTCCATAATACTACACAGTAATATAACAAGCAAATTTACAGTAGGTGAATAAAGAAACCCAATACAGCAGTAGCTTTAGCGGTGTGAAGTCCTTTGGCATCCTCTGTGATCTTCAAGGGTCTGACAAGCACTTCCTGTGCATCTCTCAGATAGCTGCATATGGATCAGGCTATGGCCAGGAACCGGGTCGCTTGCAGAGATTCTCTAAACAATGCTACCAAGTCCTGCTAGTGATAAGACTTTGCATAATTTAGTAAAACACAACAAAATCTAATCCGATTGGTCTTTCAGTAATTAGTCCATGTAGTGAAAACTTATTCAGACCTTATGGATCTAATCCTATTCTTGAAAGGGATTCAAAAGGTCTTGACTTGGGAAATGAACACTTCTGTCTCAATATTATCACATAGATGCTTCAAAATGGGGAAGAAAAGACATGAATTTAAGAGTTCTTTGCAATTATTTAATGCAATTTTACATGTAAAACTCTTAATCCAAATATTTTGAGAGTTTATGTCTAAGCATACTCAAAACCAGTATATTCCATTTTGAAACATTTTGAAAGTTGTTGATACATCCTAGTCTTTAGATTTCTAATGGCTTAATCTTGTTGCATTCTCTCAAAGTTTACTACTCCAGTAAAATTTTAAAACCTTTATATCTTTATCCTATTCCTCTTGAGAGAGAGAGAGAGAGTAATCCTCATATCATCTTGAAAGAATGAGATACTTCAAGGGTTTAACCATATACATGAATAATATAACTATCAGCAAGATGATGGCAAGCTTAAGAATTCATTTACTTAGGTGCTCAGAATATGGAGTTGACCACAGATTCAGATTAAAGTAGTTAAGATCTTTCATAATTACATCCCATTATAGTAACTCACACTAAAGTAAAGAGAGAGTTGGTGCATGGCTTTTTGTCTGCTGATGACTGTGTACACAATGTAGCCTCTGAGGCTGAGATGCAACCAAGTATGGATCGATTGATTCTCTGCCTCTTGTGCTAATTTTGGCCTAATGATTAACACCAAGAAAACAGAGGTTTTCCACCAACCGGTACCGCACCATCCATACCTGGAACCATCGGTTACAGTAAATGGAGAAATTTTGAATGCTATGGATAAGATGATGAAGTTGACTTCCACATTGCTAGAGCTAGCTTAGTGATTGGGAGGCTCCAAAGAAACTTGTGGGAGAGAAGAGGTATTACACTGC
Source organism: Phascolarctos cinereus (assembly GCF_003287225.1). NCBI lineage: Eukaryota > Metazoa > Chordata > Mammalia > Diprotodontia > Phascolarctidae > Phascolarctos > Phascolarctos cinereus. The sequence goes on along the minus strand of NW_027555958.1, from coordinate 421,766,831 downwards.
CCACCACACTGAAGGTCTACAGAGCTGTTGTGCTGACCTCGTTGTTGTATGCCTCTGAAAACTGGACAGTAAGCCAGTGCCATGCCAGGAAATTGAATTGCTTGCATTTGAATTGTCTTAGGAAGATTTTGAAGATCACTTAGCAACATAAAGTACCAGACATTGAAGTCCTTTCTCAAGTTGAACTACCAAGCATTCAAACTCTACCAGAGAGAACACAACTTCAATGGGCTGGCCATGTTGTTAATGCTCAAAGTATGTTTGCCTAAGAGACTATTTTACAGAGAATTCACACAAAGCAAGTGCTCACACGGAGATCAGAAGGAGTGATACAAGTACACTCTTAAGGTCTCTCTGAAAAATTTTGGTATCAATTGTGAGACATGGGAAACGTTGACACAGGACCACCCAGCATGGTGTGCCCATATTAAAGAAGGCGCTGTGCTCTAAGAGCAACTCTGAATTGTGGTAGTTCAAAAGAAATGTGAGATGCACACATTTAGAGACATCTTCCTCCCACATGGTAGCATAGATTATTTATGCCCAACCTGTGGTAGAGCCTTTCAAGCTCATATTGGTCTGATCAGCCACAGCCAGACACACTGCACGTGGACTCCGACATCGTGATGTTATTTTAGTCCTCTTCAAGCACAGAGGACAAACAACAACCAGCAACTCAGATGTTTTAGTATTAATCTGTTAATAGATTTAGTATTGCAATGACAAAACTTCCACTGTTCACCTGCCCCGGTGATAGAAATTTGCTATGCAAAGAAAAGAGAGGGATGTGGTTATGATGATATCAAGACTGTCCTTTCAAGGGCCCAAACTGATCTGATATAAGCCATAACAAGGGAAAACTCTCTTGGCTCTATTTGATTCCAGGCACAAGTCATATTTAATAGACAATTATGTAGCAAAGTTTCACATTTATTCACAATGTACCAAAAGCCAGGCTCCAAATTAACCAGGTGGGAAAATTTCCTATTCCAAAAGGAAATAGCACAATGGGAAACTGAGTCAATAGGGTCTTACCTTTGCCCCACAAAGTCATCCCCTCAACTTTTCCCAACAAACATTTACCTTTAACATTTCTCCGGTCACATTCCCTTTGGGCAGCATGTGGCATTTCTCATGAATGGCAGTCTATCGACTTAAGGGCAATTCAGACAATTGTACATGAAATCAAACTCAGAACAATATCAAACACAGTCCCATAAGAGGTCGCCTCAAATAGCAGATTTTCACTAATCACAGTGTAGGGTTGGGGTATGATAATTTTTCTCATGTTGTAAGGATGATTAACAATGAGCACACATAAAGACTTCTCATTTACCCTTCGCTTATAAGAATAACTACGTTTTGGAGTTTCACACAACCAGTGAATACACAATTGTTGTTCAGTTGTTTCAGTTGTGTCTGACTCTTCATGACCCCATTAGGGCTTTTCTTGGCAAAGATACTGGAGTGGTTTGCTTCCTTCTCCAGCTCATTTTACAGGGTTAAGTGACTTGTCTAGAGTCACATGGCTAGTAAGTGTCTGAAGCCAATTTTGAACTCAAGTCTCCCTGAATCTGGGCCTGGAACTCAAACAACTGTGCCACCTAGCTGCCCCAACATAATAGTTGACTCCAACCTCCAGAAAAATGCTAACTACAGCAGGCCTCCAATTTGGTACTACCGGTTAACCCCGAGGCAAAATTAAGTATTTGAATCTAAGGTCTATTGCTTAAAAAAAAAAAAAAGTTGGCCCAAAGATGTAACCTCAGTACTTAGGACTTTATAACAGCAGTTAAAGGGGCTGATAAGATTTTATGACCTTCCCTAAGTAGAAAGTCTCAAGGAACTTCTCAGATAAGGAAAACTTAAGAAGCCTTTGCTACTTTTTCTCCCAACAGTAAATTATCAGTATCATCCATTTTGAGGCAATTGGGATTAAGTGACTTGCCCAGAGTCACACAACTGGTAAGTATTATGTGTCTGAGGCCGGATTTGAACTGAGGTTCTCCTGACTCCAGGGCCGGTGCTCTATTGACTGTGCCACCTAGTTGCCCTTTGACCACATTTTTTTAACAGTTCAATTGACAATCTAACAGCATCTAAGGAAAAAAAATACTTTTCTACCAGCATTTCTAATACAATTGTTTTCCAAATTTCACAATATAAGAAAAAGTTTAGAAACACAATAATAACGTATACAATATCACATATTTAAAGCAAAAAAAAAATCTATTACCAATCAGATGCCATCAATTCCAATTTCCAAATTGTCTTACATAGAAAATCACTCATCTTAACACTTTGGGAATTCTATACTAACCGCATCTAAAACTCAGCATAGAGTAATCCAGTATGGAGTAATTATATTCAATTAAAAAAATAATAGTAATAATAGTTAACATTTATATAGTACTTACCAAGTCCCAGGTATTTTGTTAAGCACTTCACAATTATGACATCATTTGATCCTCACAATAACCCTGGGAGATAGGCACCATCATTATCCCATTTTACACATGTGAAAACTGAGGCAAATCAGTAAAGTGACTTGCTAAAGATCACACAGCTAACATATTTCTGTGACCATATTTGAACTCAGGTTTTCTGATACATGCTGTTTCTGAGCATGTCTCCTTACTGCCAAATATTAAATGTATTTTGCATTAAGTTCCATTTACCACAATTTTTCTAGTAGCAGAATACATGTCACTGTAAATGAGGCCACATAATTTAGCTTCTGGATAAAACTTCAATCACATCAAATCCAGGTTGACAATATCAAACAGTAATATTTAGAACCTCAGTTTTCGTCTAATGGTTATAAATTTCCTGGAGCTCAAATTTTAGAGCCTATGGCTTTTAGTTAGTAAAAGTTATAACTTGATAGGATACTGTCCATCTGAAAATGCTACCAGGCATTTCTTTATAAGTTTCCCCAAATCCTTCTAATCTCAATGGAATAAAAACCATCCCTAACCTCTCTCCGAACTCCAAATTCTTTCCCCTCCAAACCTCCAGCCACACAGTGAACAAAATTGACTTCAACTTTCTTTAGCTTTCTACTTATTTCTTCTTATCTCTACTTACTTAAACTTTCTTCCTTTCTTTTTATAGCCCTTCCACAGACTTAGATTAAAACCTACTAATTTATGTAAACAATTAATTCAACTGAACCCTTTCCAATTGGTTTCTACAAATCAGGAGAAAAGAAAGAAAAAGGAAAATAAAGTTCCTTCCTTTTCTTATCTGTCTTTATCTCTGCAGTCTCCAGCCTAGCCAAGATTGTGAATAGGTGGCTAGGTACAACTTCAGCCTTCCCAAAAGACACACCTAGTTTCCACCCACCTCTCTCCTCCCATCATTGCGAACTTTTACCCCTATTAACCACAAGGGGGGGTAGGTAGTTCCATGTGGCTGGGAAACCCCAAAGGGGTCACAAAGAGTCAGACATGATTGAGAAACAACAGTGGCTAAATTCTTTGCAATATTATGTTTATTAATTCATTCAGCATTCAATAACTGCTTATTAAGCACTTATTCTCCTCTCCAGACTGTTCCATGGAAAAGAGGGAAAAAACCCAAAAGACAAAGGCGGTGTGAAGTATAAGTTTTAGCTCAGGATTTAAACCTTTCCTATGTCCTCCTGACAGTCTAAATAAGGGAGAGTCTGCAGCTCTCTCACCTCCATTTTGAGGTTTCAGAATCCAGCATATGACTTCCTACAAGTCCTACTAATGGACAGATAGGGGGCCCCTTGTTTTCAAAGAAAATCCACTTGCCCAGGCCTTGGGGACATCCCACAGCAAGTAGTTGTTGTCTGTGAATACCAAGACAATGGTCGCTCCAAGTTTCCCCAATGTGTGCTCCAATTCAGTGGCTCCAATATTCTCAGGCAGTTACCAAGTTAAGTCTGGGTTCTCTTGACTTGAAAAGGTAGAATACACCACTATACTATTAAAAAATCTTTGTTGGCATTCAGATATGAAAGGTTTTGAATTGTGTGTTGTGTTATTTTCATATTCGTGTTTACATTAATACTTATTCAGGGAGGGAAAAAAATAACATATTTTGTTCATATCCTTTCCCTAAGAACCCTCAGTAGCATGAAAGAAAGCAGACAAATTGCCAGTATGGTATTGGTAGATTGAACAGGGAGGGGGAAGGAATAGGGGGAAAGGAGTAGGGGTTTAGTAGAAAGCACTGGCTTTGGAGTCAGAGAACTTGGGCCCAAATCCTGCCTCTGATGCTTATTACCTGTGAGATATTGGGCAAGTGCCTTCATCTTCCTGGGCCTCCATTTCCTCACTTCCAAAATGAAGGGGTTAGCCTATCAGTGCTCTGGGCTGTGTACTCCCAAGGGAGGGTGAGTATCTAGTGCCTATGGAAATAAACAGGGGAAACCCTAGGGAATGTATTACACAGTGCGGAAGGGGAAAAAATAATTCAAATAAATACTCTGTGATTTAGGCTCAAGTCTGCCAGAAACAATTGTATTGAATTTAACATTAATCTATATACAAGTCATTTCTAGGTTGGAGAGAGAGGTGTCCAAACTGGGATACTCCTCCATGGCCTCTTATTTGACTCTTTGCCCGAAGAAAACTTCAGGTGACATTTATAGGAAACCTGAACAAGGGAAGTATCATACTATATTAAACCACAATCAGGTTTTAATATTAAAGAACTACTCGGTTCCGGAAGGAACCCTGACCATGCCCCTCAAGGACTGAAAAGAGTTCCTTCCTGTGATCAATGTCTTAACATTGAGTTTCAGAGGGAAAACCTGATCCCCAGGTGGGTCTTGGTACCAGGCACTTCAGGAGTGAGGAAGCAATGATCTTATCTAGACAGGAGTTAAATTTGGTTACCACCTTTACACCATTTGAAAGGAAGAAGTAATTACCACTTTCTTAAAGAGAAAAGTCTAGAAAAGATTCTGGGTGCTGGAAAAGTATTATTTTTTAATAATTCTAGAGAAACAAAAAAAGAGGTTGGTTGTTTTAATATACTTACACAATAGGAAAACCCTCATGTAACTTAAAATTCATATTTACTCTGGGAAGCAGACTCTCAACCTTCTCTAGAAGATACCAACAGTTTTATCAAAGCATTCCAAATCAAAACTCCAAAATCAAAATCCAAAGCTACAAGAGAAACCAAAGTTTGAGCCCATTCCCAACACTTTCTAGCTCTTGGCTAGGTGACCATGATCTCTATGATCCTGGTGGTACATGAATAAAATAATGCCTCTGGTACCTGTCTCACAGGGTTGGGAGGAATATGGAACGAGATAATAATATGTGTAAAGAACTCTGTAACCTTTAGAAGCCCCATGAAAGTGTCAGCAAAGAGAATATATTTTCCTCCCCTGCCCCTGTCACTACCGAGCTACCAGGCTGCTAGGCATCTGCACCCATTTTTGCATTTAAGTCACTCGGTATCAAAACATATGTTCACTTAACTTGGCAACTACATGGCTTAGTGCATAGAGTGATAGGCCTGGAGTCAAGAAGCCCTGAGTTCAAATCCAAAATCAGACACTACTTACTACATGTGTGACCCTGTGCAAGTCACTTAACCCTTGTTTGCCTCAGTTCCCTTAGCTGTAAAATGAAGATAATAATAGCTCCTACCTCCCAAGGTTGTTGAGGATCAAATGAGATATTTATAAAGTGCTTAGCGCAGTGCCTGGTACATCTTAGGTGCTATGTAAATGCTAACTCTTGTTAATATTACCCTGCCAGGATCCTTCTGAGAATTCCCCATCTGCCTTCTGTTCTGTGTCTGATGGTTACCAAGTTCCCTAGTGTGGAAGCAATTCCTTCAAAGAGATGCCAGCCAAGCTGGAGGGAGCAGTCACTTGAATCTGTCCATTGATTTTCCTGATCCAGAGATAAAAGTTTAGAAAGAACAACAACAAAAAAAAGAAAAGAAAAACATCAGCAAAGGGAGATTTTTCCCGGGCTGCTTCACTCCATTAGTGATAAAATAATCCAACCTAGGACCGAAAGAGGGTTCAGTAAAGCCTTCCTTCTGTTTGTTTGTTTTTTTTAATTTTATTAATTTGTTTTGATTTATCAACAATCACTTCCACATGCTTTTGAGTTTAAAATTTTTCCTCCCCCTTCCTCCACACCACCCTCCCCAAGATGGCACACAATCTCATACAGGTAAAACCTTCCTTCTGGAGAAAAAATATGGATACTTTTTTTTCTCTTATTATTGTTATAATATTCCTCATTGTGGTATAGAGAGGATTCTGGGTTCTTGATCTGGCCAGTTCTCCAAGGTTTCCTCCATGGTTATTTGTAGCGGCCAGGAGAAAGTTTTTTTGCATAAGGATCTACCCCACTAAGTTCAGAGGGTTATCACCAGGTCAGACAAAGGGTAATGCCTTTTATTTTTTCCCCCGCTGTAACTCTGAAAGAATGTCTACCAAGTCATAGAAAAATTGCGAGCTGTTAATAGAAAGAATACTTGAGCTCATGAAACTAAGGATCTCTAAAGTACTGAAGTGCTGTAATTAGAGGCATCAAGGTGGGGCAATGTATAGAGTCCTAGAGTTAGGAAGACCAGAGTTCATTTCTAACCCAATTATTTATTGGCTTTGTTACCTTGGACAAGGGACTTAACCTCTCTCTGCCTTAGTTTCCTTACCTATAAAATGGCCACAAAAATGGCACCTACCTCATAGGTAAAGATCAAATAAAAACACATAAGGTGCTTTGCAAACCTTCAAGTGCCAAATATACGAACTCTAGCTATTATTATTAGTCATAAAAATAGTGGCTCACCTTTAAATAGCTCCTTTCAACAGTGCTTTCTTTACAATAGTCCTGGAAAGTAGGGTTTGAGTGAGTGTTCTTCATTCCATTTTTGTAGATTAGGAAACTGAGGTTCAGAGAGGGTTAATGATTTACCCACAAGCCAGGAGCTTGGTAGGAGCAATAGAGATTCAGCTCAGTTCTCCTGATTCCAAGTCTAGTGCTGAACTTTGGAAATAGTCTACCCTGAACATAGGGGGACTCCCTCGGCCTGTGCCATTAGTAGCCATTAGAGGAAGATGTCTTCAGCAGTGGCAATAGAGGTGTCAAAGATTGGGAAGGAATGAGAGGAACAAGGTCAAGGAGGGATATTGGGGACACCAACATTTGCCTGGAAGGTGGGATAGGTAATCTCATTAAGTCCCTAAAAAGAAACTCCCACCAATCTAGCATGGGTGTAGGACATGATGGGAAAAGGAAGTTAGAAAGTTGTCATTACTAACAAGAAACAAAGGCTAGGCTCCTGGACGTGAGGTAAAGACTATTCCTTACAGATCCAACCTTTGAAAAAAGTCATCAGGTAGCACCTTTTGTTTTAATTAGGTGTTGAGGCCAGAGGAGACACACTAGAGATTATCTAGTAGATCCCCTTATTTTATATATAAGAAAATGGATGCTTGACTTGTCTAGGGCTCTATAGTGAATTAATGGCCAGTGTACTACCTACGTGACGTGGACAGGTAGGTCCCTTAAGAACTCTGAGCCTTATTCACCATCATTGAGTCTTGGGGCAAGAGTAGCCTTCAAAACCATTACCAGTTGTGTCCAACTCTTCCTAACTTGCTTTGGGGTTTTCTTGGCAAAGATACTGGAGTGGTTTGTCATTTCCTTCTCCAGCTTATTTTACAGATGAGGAAACTGAGGTAAACAGGGTTAAGTGACTTGCCCAGGGTCATACGGCTAGGAAGTAAGTATCTGAGGCCAGATTTGAAGTCAGGAAGATGAGTGTACTAACTCCAGACCCAGGATTCTATCCACTGCGTCACCTAGGTGTCCTAGCAAGAAAGATAACAAGTTCTGTTTTGTTGGTTTGAGATGTCTAAAGGATGTCCTCCTTTAATTATTCACCAGGCACTTGGTGATGGGCAACTCTATCTCAATAGAGAGACTAGGGCTGACTATAATAGATCTGGAAGTCATCTGCATAGAGATAACTGAATCTGTTGAAGCTGATGAGGTCACCAATGGCGAGAGCTTAGAGAAAGAAGTGTCATGTTTTGAGATTCTGGTAGCTTCAGTACAGGAACAGAGACCTACCACATTTTAGGAAAAACTAAGACCATAACTGAACAATCAGAGTAGAATCTGTGAGTTGTGATAATGTATTTGAATGTAGTTAAGGTTTTTTTCTTGTCCCATTTCCCCAGTCCCCTCTCCCCACTTTTCCACTTCCCCTTTGTGTTCCTATCCCATGAGAGGAAAAAATTGGATAGGTAGGGTTGGGCATGGTATGGGAAAATGCTTTGAAAAGTTAGAAGTGTTATACAAAGACAAGCTATTAATATCCTGGCCATTTTAGAGCTTGAGATTTTACACTTCACCTTCACTGTCCTCATTGCCTTTCTCTCTAAAAGGAGGATCTGAACTAGGTGATCCCTAACATCCCTTCCAGCTCCAAGATCCTATGAAAATAATGCTTTTCCAAATCTGTAATTTCATCAGTATTTACTCCTTTTACTTACATAGACAGCAACCTTTCTACTACAATCTGGTTCCAAGATGGAAAACTGATCAGTTAGTGGCCTACCTTTTGCTGATGGCCCTCTCTCACCTTAGGTAGGCTGGTGACCATCAGGTAGCAGACACATTATCATCCCGCCCCCCACTCCAGAGACCCTACCAGAGCCAACACTTCACTGCCGTAGCCTTTGAGAACCCTGTGCCGCCGTAGACCTCCAAACAATCAATCAACAGGAACTCTGCTAAATGCTGGAGACAAACAGAGACAAGACATCACACTGTAGAATGAAGTGGAAGCTTGTTATTAACTTACTTTATTTCTGTCCCTCATAGACAAGGGATTTTCATATATGCCATCACCTTCGATCCTCACAACAATCCTATGGAGCAGATGGGGAAAGTAGAAAGTAGCATCCTCATGTTACATAGGGAGAAACTGAGGCAGAGAGAGAGAGAGAGAGAGAGAGAGAGAGAGGAGAGAGAGAGAGAGAGAGAGAAAGAAAGAAAGAAAGAAAGAAAGAAAGAAAGAAAGAAGGAAGGAAAAGGAAGGAAGGAAGGAAGGAAGAAGGAAGGAAGGAAGGAAGGAAAAGGAAGAAAGAAAGAAAGAAAGAAAGAAGAAAGAAAAGAAAGAAAGAAAGAAAGAAGAAAGAAGAAAGAAAGAAAGAAAGGAAGGGAAGGAAGGAAGGAAGGAAGGAAGAAGGAAGGAAGGAAGAAAGAAAGAAGAAAGAAAGAAAGAAAGAAAGAAAGAAAGAAAGAAAGAAAGAAAGAAAGAAAGAAAGAAAGAAAGAAAGAAAGAAAGAAAGAAAGAAAGAAAGAAAGATAGTGTCTTACCTAGATGCACACAGGTCAGTGATGGAGTCAGGGCTGGAACCCAGGTCTCCTGATTCTTTGGCTATAGCTCTCCACAATGGTGACTTTACTTTGTGAATATACAAAAGGTCAGTGATTTCAACAATGGAGGGAGCTTCCAGTGTGAGAACTTTCTTCACCAAGGCAAGTCATACAACCCATTTATGACTTAGTAGATAAGAAGTTGCTTAAGGCAATAAGGTTAAGTGATTTGCCCAGGATGAAGAGTCATTAAGTGTCAAAGGAAAGATTTCATTCTAGCTCTTCCAGACTCCACATATCTATGCTGTTTCTAATCCAGGGATTCTTAACCTGGGGTCCATAGAACTTCAATGGATTCATGGATAGATTTTGAGGAGGCAGGAGTGGGGGAGGGGAGTCTGTAAACTTCAACAGGTAAAAAAATAACACCTTTATATAATTTATATAATATATAACTTCTATCATATAATATATAATAATATATAATTGGTTTCCTTTGTAATCAAATATACTTTATTCTATTTGCTTAAAAACATTATTCTGAGAAGCATTGCCTTCACCAGGCTGCCCAAGGGATCTATGACACAGTAAAGGTTAAGGATCTTTAAGAGTCTGTGTAAAACAATCCTTTCCGTGTTTGAATCCTTTCCTTTGCTTTTTTTTTCTTTAAGGTAGGAGAAAAATATTTTTTCTTTTATAGGTTCTTCCCTAAAGAGAAATGATTTTAAAATCACCCTCTATTTGTGAGTCTAGGCTATGATGGTGTCAGAAACCAGGCATGTTGCTAAAACTAAAACTGAAGGCAAAGAATCTTAGATAATATATATTTAAGGGAGACAAAAGAGTGGCACCTTTGGCCAAAAGGGAAAAAAAATGCTGTCAATATCAGCTCTAGATACATCTGTCCTTTGGGGAGAAGGTACTATGGGAGAACCCAGCTTCTCTGGGATGGCATTTATCTTACTTGACATTCTGTAAATAAGAAACCTATTCTGAAGCAACTCATTAAGTAGAAAATTCAGGTTGTGTGTAGAAGAATAATGGGCTTTACTCAGCCCTTTGTGGCAACCGTGGCCTGCCTGTTGACTGCCAGTGGACAGAGTCTGAGCCATCCATCTTTCCCCCCAGGGAAAGAGAATTGATACACATCCTATTCACTTGATGCTCTGGCCCAGAACTATACAGGGCAAGAAGGACCCATATGCTGCCAGGAAGGCTTGCTTAGACACACAGGGTTTGAACAGGACTGCATCTCTGGGCAATCAGCTCTGATTGCTGAGGTTGGAAGGCAGCCAGATGGAACAAAGTAATCCTGTCACTTGCAAATGCCCAATTCTTCTTTCTGTACTCATTCTGGGCACATTCATCTCCCCTTCCCGCTAATCATTCCTTTTTCCTTCTGGCATTGCTTGGCCAGAATTCTCAACATCACTAGTGATAGTGACCGGGTTTGGAAGGAAGGGAAGTTGGGAGTACAGAACTGAGATTACGGAAAACCTAGAAGAAAGTCTTCTGTTTTAATACAGGAAATGGTCCAAAAAAAGGAGGAGGGAAGGGGCAAGGAGGTGGTAGGAGGGGGGCAGGGATAGGGCTGCATGGGGTCTACTTGTAGCCTTCATTATACTGAGAAATGGTATGACATAGTGGAAAGAACACTGGATTTGAAGTCAGAAGACCTGGATTCATATCTCAGTGCTACTTACCAGTTAGGGGTCCCTGAACAAGCTATCCCATCTCTCTTGGCCTCAATCTCCCAAGCTATAAAATTTGGAGATAAAGTCTAACATTCCTTTCATCCCTATATCCTATGACCTTATACTCTATTTTACATCAAGACTACTTATCATAGGGGCAAGCTAGGTGATGCAGTGGATAGAGCACCAACCCTGGAGTCAGGAGGACCTGAGTTCAAATCTGGCCTAAGACATGTAACACTTACTAGCTGTGTGACCCTGGGCAAGTCACTTAACCCCACTGCCTAACAAAAACCAAAAAGAAAAAAAAGACTACTTATCACCACCCAGTTACCTTTGACACAGAATTGAGATTTTATCACTCATAGACAATGAGAAACAAGGGGTTCTTACTTAGTATAATAATAGCTAGCATTTAAATAGGGCTTTGAGGTCTGCAAAGTGCTTTTGATAAATATTTCATCTATCCTCACAAAAACCTTGGGAGGTAGATGCTATTATTATCCCCATTTTACAGATGAGGAAACTGAGGTTGAGAAAGGTCAAACGACTTGCCCAGGATCAGGTAACTAGTTAATTGTCTGAGGCAGCATTTGAATTCCTTCCTGACACCAGATCTAATACTCTCTCTACTGTGCCACCTAGCTGGCATCTTAGCTAAAGGAGAAGTGAATTTAAAAAAATTTTAAGTTAGATGAAGAAAGGTCATGAAATAAGGACAAATAATATTGATTCAGGACCTTCTACAGGGTTGGCCCTGGTCTTATTTGTCACTACTGGATTATAAACTGCTTGAAGGTAGGAACTTTCGTTTTCCTTCTCTTTGTAATCCCTCCCTTCTGCCCATAGAACTCAGCCTATAAATGTTTAATAAATGTTTCCTGAACTGGACTGTGCCAATAAATGACTACACCTCATAAGACCCTCCTTTCTTTTACCTTTTTATTCCTCTGTGCCCAACCCCCTCAGGGGACCATGAACTTGTATATTGTTATAAAGCCTAGTCCCTAAATCTGCCTCCTTGTCACTGCCACTCACTGACCCTAGTTCTCTCTGTGACAGTCTTTCAAATACTTGAAGAACACAGTCATACCATAGTAATATTTTTGAGCTGCAAAGGGTCTCAGTGGTAATAAAGTCTAATCTCTTCGCTTTACAGATGAGTAAACCAAAGCCCAGAGAAGTAAGTGGTATGCTGAAAGTCATGCCAGTAGGAGGTGGCACCATTGGCCTTCAAACCAAGATCTTTTTACTCTAGACTTTTCCCATCTACCTTCCCACATGTCTTCTCTTCTCCAGATAAAAAGGTTCCCTGTTCATTCTTTTTCATTGGCTTGCCTTTGGTTGACCCCCTTAGACACCCTCCCCTTCCTTATGTCCTTCTTCAAATAGGGAGGCTCTAGGACACTGGGACATAAAACATGTGAGTGTACTGAAGGAGGCTGATCTGGGTTTAAAAGGGTCCCTCAACAATATGCAAGATCAGTCTATTTTTAAGCGTTTCACAGAGCGTCTCCATAGGATGCCCTTCTCCCTTCTGCAGTAAATTCTAGGCTTTAAATACATACATAGCTGTTCTATCTATAATAATCCTTTGTGCAAGCAGCTCACCTCTTTATGTAGAGAGTCATGAAACAGAGCAAAGGGAACATAGGTTTTTTTTTTTTCAAGATAGTTGGCAAGCTAAAAATCAGGAGGATGGATTCTTGTTGAAGGAAACATCTCCTCTCTTCGATCTAGCTGTTTCCCATTTTGATAAGAATACAGTGGCTCAGGCTATATCATGAGAGATACAGATTAAACACAAGGAAAGGCTTCCTGACTGCAAGGATACAATTGAGATATAGAATTTCCTCTACCTCTGTAGTCATTAAAAGTAAGTATGATTCTTGTGTGATTACTGGTTAGTGGGATAGAATGATTCTTTCTCAAATCTTCTTAAACACCAGGATTTTGTGAAAGAATACATGGCTGTTGATGAGGAGTACTGGCTCACTGTTATATAGGCAAATGTTGGCTTGATATAAGGGAAACGCTAATAATTAGTTATCTAGAAGCAGAATGAACTATGGCAGATTCACCCTCACTAGATATCTCTAGACAAAGTCAATCAACAAAGATTTTTAAAAGGCCTACTACGTGCCAGGTACTGTGCCAAGAATACAAAGACAGACAAAAAAATAGTTCCAACTTTCACAGAGTTCACATTCTAATGGAGTTGTCGATATAGAAATGACAAGGTACATACAAGAAGCATATAAAGCCATCTGAAAGGGGAGCTCATTAGCAGCTGGGTGAACTGGGAAATGCCTCTGTCAGAAGGAAGGCTTCAAATTGGATCCTGAAGGAAGCCATTCATTGGAACTCAGAGATGGAGGTGAAGAGACAGAGCTTTCCAGGGATGGAAGACAAAAAAAAGGTCAGAGTAACCGAATTGTAGAGTTTGTGGAGTAAAGTGTGAAAAGACTAGAAAGATTGGAAAATTGCTAAAGATCTATAAATGTCAAATAGAGGAATTTCTATATGATCCCAGAATTAATAGGGAACCACTAAAATTCACCAAGCAGGGGTGATATGGTTATACCTACACTTTAGAAAATCACTTTAGCAGCATTGAGGACGTGAGTTGTGTGAGTGGGAGACATCTAGGAGAGGTCATAATGAAGGTAGTAATGACAAAATTTGGCCACAGATTAGATATGAGTATTTTTAGAATGTGTTGTCAAAAGTATTCCTGTTCAGACATAGCATGGACTAAAATTTTTATTTTAAAATTGTGAAAATTATTCTTAACTTGTGGGCCTTTCAAAAGCAGACATTGTGGCCCATACAGCATAGTTTGCTAACCCCTAGGCTAGATGATGATGATGATGATGATGATGATGATGACAATCACAATAATGGATATTTCTATAGCATTTTGATGTTTGCAAAGTGCTTTACTATCTCCCTTGAGCCTCAAGACAACTCTGTGAGGTAGGAACCATATATATATACATATACATATATATACACATATACATATATATACATATATATATATGTTTAAATTTTTTTATTTCTTCAAAATGACCCAGCACAATAAGTATTATTACTTCCTTCATTTTACAAAGGAAGAAATTGAGACTTAGAGAGGCTCTATACTTTCCAAAGGTGACAGGTCTGAATGCTGTCCAACACTCTCCTGCTATATTACACTGGGCTCACTTGTGTTTCAGTGGAATTATAGGCTTGATCTAACTACAGAGTTTTTAAAGGGTGGCATTATTCAAAATACACACTAGTCATTTTATAGTTTCAAATCAAAGGGTGCATTTGATTCACCCCCATACAGAAAATATGATGTTTCCCCTAGCTGGCACATTACAGATTTGTCCTAAAAATCTTTTATGTGAAAATCTGAATTTATAAAACACAAATATTACTGGGTACTTCTTCCTTTTATGAATGGGGTTCTTTCCATTTTAAAAATCAGGAGCTCACTTATTACACTTAAAATTTGATTTGATTCACCAAAATAAATGGAATTCATGCACTTTTTAGGCATGCTGTGATTGCACAAAATGAGGAATGTCAGCCACTAGATTTTTTTTTTTAATCACCAGTATTTCTAACCACAAGAGATTTCACAAGGCCCACTAGATGGCACCTCAGGCAAACAGATTATTCCCATGTGGTTCTGGTAGATCTCCATATACCATGACTATTCTTAATCTGAAGGAATTCCAGTAAACTTTTCCTCTACTTCTCTTACTGAAAATCCCTTTTGAGCTCTCCCAAGGCCCGGGACTGACTCATATTTTTCTTGGAGGCTTTGGATGTAGGACCTTTGACTTTGTTGCTCTTCTTCTGGTTGTATGTTTTGATCTTCTTTGTCACCAAAGTAAGATAATATAGTCTGACTCTTTTTGTGAGGTTTGCTCATGATCCCAGCCAACTATTTGAGTTTTAAACTCCTTGTTAAGGTAAGAGTCTGCTTCCAATGTGGAGAATGTACTGTCCCAAGCTTTGGGGGTTTGTACAGCTGTTTTCAGAGCTACTTCTAGGGACCTGTAAATTTTCAGTTCTTCCAAGGTGGTATGATAAGAGGTGAGGTGTTTACTCTTTTCCTGGCCTATGCTCTGGTCTATGAGTGACTGACCACAAGCAGTCTTTTGTCTTAGAACTGTGAGGAGAATTTCCTCTCCCCAGCTCCACCACGCCAGCGCTCCTGCTTACCCCAGGACTGCCACCCAGAACTGTGACTCAGATCCAAGCATGGGCAAAGCAAGAGATTCCTGCCTCAGCACTGGCAAAGCGATCCCTGCAATCCCCCTCTGATCAGCCACTCGATTACCCCTCAGTCTGTCGGCCAGAAGCTCAGGAGGCAGCCGTGACCCTGGGCCAAGCTCCTCAGGGAATGGGTCTGAGACCCCAGCTTCTCTCACCTCAGAAACAGACTTTTCCCACTGACTTAAGTTATCTTTGGCGTTCATGGGTTGAGAAGTCTGGAAACCACCACAGCTGCCCGCAATTCAGTCCTCTGAGGCTTGCTCCAGGTTTGCTGTGGCCTGCGACTAACTGCATTCCTTTCCCAGCCCAGGACAATATACCTTTCTGATCAACCATCCAGGTTGTCTTGGGCTGGAAATTTGTTTCACTCTGCCTTTTTGTGGGTTCTGCTGCTTTAGAATTTGTTTAGAGCCATTTTTTAATGGGTATATGGAGGGGTTTGGGGGACAGCTCAAGCAAGTCACTGCTTTCACTCCACCATCTTGGCATCCCCCCAAACTTTTCTGGAAAATTTTTAAAGCCCATTTTCTTCTAAACTTCACCCAAATGGTAATTGAAGCTTTCCATGTTATATATCTACAATTGTGTATTATAGCTATCTGTATGGGTGTCTCATTCTTCAGCTCCTGGAAGGCAGTATCATCTGCACTTGGCATTCCCCCAGCTCCCATTGTTTTCTGCATAATAAGTTGAACAATGTTTTTTTGTTTGTTTTTAATCATTATCTATAGAATTAAGTTAATAATGAACCCTGTTTTCACCTTCTCACCCATATCCAAACAATTGTCCAATGCTAATTGTTGCTGTTATGTCTGTTCTGGTTGACTCCTCCTTTCTACTATTACTGCCACTACTCTGGTTCAGGGCCTTGTTATCGTAACAGCTTTTTAGCTGGCTTTCATCAGAGGATTTGGGTTCAAATTCCTGCTCTGCTACTGAGAGAGTGAGCATAATGTACAGCAGTGCTGTCAAACTAAAATAGAAACAGAGGCACTTCCTGAGGGGAGCACACTGACTTAGAAAACCACATATTAATATTATCTATGTTCTATTGTACTTTTACTGATTTTGTTAAGTGTTTCCCAATTACATTTTAATCAATAGTGTTGTGGCCCCCAGGCAGCATGTTTGACATGCTAGTATATTCTGGTACACAGTGTTGGACTTGGAGATATGAAGACCTAGTTTAGAATAATCATTTATTTACTTACTAGCTGTGTAACCCTAGTTACATAATCTCTCTGAGTCACAGAACCTGTCTGAGCCTCAGTTTTCCCACCTGTAAAATGGGGGTCATAAGAGCACCTCTCTCACAAAGTTATTGTGAGGCTCAAATGGGAAGAGATATATAATGATGTGGTTCTTCATCTACTTCAATAAATCAATCAACAGGCATTGATATTTTAAATATGGCAAGATGATTTTTTAAATATATAAGAGCATTTTGAAAATCTCAAATCACTACACAAATGAAAGATCTTGTTCCTCCTCCTTCTCCTTCATTTTCTCTTTCTCCTTCTCCTTTTCCTTTTCCTCCTCCTCCTCCTCCTTTTTCTTCTCTTTCTTCTCCTTCTTCTCCTTCTCCTCCTTCTCCTTCCCCTCCTCCTCCTCTTCCTCCTCCTCCTCCTCCTCCTCCTCCTCCTCCTCCTCCTCCTCTCCTCCTCCTCCTCCTCCTCCTCCTTCTTTCTTCTTCTTCTTCTTCTTCTTCTTCTTCTTCTTTTCTTCTTCTTCTTCTTCTTCTTCTTCTTCCTCCTCTTCTCCTTCTTCTTCTCCTTCTTCTTCCTTCTCCTTCTCCTTCTCCTTCTCCTTCTTCTTCTTCTCCTCTTCCTCCTTCTTCCTATGTTTTAGCCTCAGTTACCTGATCCATAAAATAGGACAGTTCAGCCTAAGGATCTATAAAGTCCATTTTAGTTCTATATTCACCCTGTATCCAATCTCTTTCCAATCTGTCCTTCCTACTGCCAACAAAGTAATTTTCTTAAGGCACTAGTCTGGTCATGCCAGTCCCCTGCTCAAAACTTCATTCAATCGTCACTGCCTACAGGATAAAATGAAAACTCTATAGTCAGGCTGTACAGCATCAAGCACTCCCAGCCTATGTTTACAGTCTGCACCTTTGTACAGGCTTTCTCCCATGCATGGAATGAACTAGCCTCATGTCTTTGGCTGCTGAAATCCTTCTCCTCCTTCAAAACCCAGCTCATCAATGAAATCTCTTATCTCCCTCACTAGGGGTGATCTCTCTGAATCTCTCATGTTATGTTGTATTTCTCCTTGGCATTTAGTTATATTATATTTTTATTATAGCTATCTGTGTACATCTTAGACCTCTTTTAGATTGTAAGCTACCTGAAAGTAGGGATTGCCATTTTTTTCATCTTTCTATCCTCAATGCCTAGAATTTCTACATTATTATGTCACTTAATAATGAGAGACAGTATATTGGAGGGGAAAGTATTCTGGAGTTGGATCACAAGAATCCTGAGTTTCACACTGACCCTGGACAAGTCACTTAATTTCTCTAAGCCTCAGTTTCTTCATTTGTCATATGGAGATAGTTGACAGGGAAAAAAAGACTTTCATTTCACAATTAAAATAAAAAGACTTAATAACCAAACACCTTGAGAGATGATCATTGATTTAAATACCTTATTGATGTATTTCATTTTACCTTTTACAAATCTCATTTCTTCACAGGATTGTTGAGAGGAGCAAACAAGCTAATTTACATAAAGTATTTTGCAAACCTTAAAGGACTATGTCAAATATCCGTTAACAGTATTGAATTGAAGTATAAGGTATCACAATTGAAAAAGAGAGCTAAAATTCCCATTGGCTGAAGAACTAGAGAGACTTCTCTGGGGCCAGGCTTTTCCCGGGTACTCTCAGTATTTTCTGGCCTTGATGAAGCTGAAGATTCCATACTTGAGGCGCCTAAGGGTGTTCTTGCCTTCAGTCCTAAAGTAAACCAAATGAGCAGCATCAGTAGGGAAAAGGCAGATTTGGCAGGGAGCCAGAAGGATGTCTGGAACTCTGGAAGAGTCCAGGTTTATGCCTGAGCTCAGTTACTGTTCTCAGAATCAGTATCATTTCAATCAGAAAGACAAGGAAGTGGCTGGTGTGGGGCTCACCTGATAAGGACAGGACTTCTAGCTGTGTGAGACACCCTTTTAAGGGCATGGTCTTGGGCTCCTTTTCTGCTCTGTTCCAAAGTGTGTGTCTGTTTGGACCTATCTTGATAAAATAAGGCTGGAAATCCCTACACTTGGGCTTTTAAAACTGCCTTTTCTGATGTTAATTCTCTAATGAATCCAAGAGCCTTTTCTAACTTGTGTTTGTCAAAGGACTTGTTTTCTAAAAATCTTCAGATCTTTCAGATTCAGAAAAGAGTCTGTCTCTACTATCTTAGTCTACAACTCCATATATACTGTTAAGTCTCAGCTGATAAATCTTGGAAACACAGATTATATTTCTTTTTACTTTTCTTCAAAATTTCTTGAAATTAAGGCTTAAAAATAAGCCTAATAAGAAAACTTGTTTATATAGAGTGTTCCAAAAGTCTTAGGGCAGTTTCAAGTCTTAACAGCTGGCACATAGCAATAACAACAACAATAATAGCTAGCATCTATATAGCACTTTAAGGTTTGCCAGGTGCTTTTCAAATATTATTTCATTTAATCTTCAGGACAGCCCTAGGTGGCGGTATTATTATTATTTCCATTTTACAATTGAGGAAACTAAGGTAGACAGAGGTTAAGTGACTTGGCCAGGGTGACACGGCTAGTAAGTGTCTGAAGCAGGATCTGAACTGAGTGTTTTTCAGTTGACTGAATGTGATGCCTCTCAGCTAATGGTTATAAATCAGATTATGCTTTATTCAAGATATTAAGACAATACAACCAAATTCACCGAGAACATCTCATAACAATTATCACATTGTTTCATGAGCAACATTGATACAATATTTTGGGTTTTTTACACCAAGGACATAGCAAAAAGAACAAACATGATGGTTAGTTAGGTGCATTATTGGAACAGTCAAGCAAGCACCTGAACCTTCCCTCCCCCCAACTTTGTTCTACTTCCCTCCAGGTTCCATTTTCCATAGAATTCAACCATTCGGAAAACTTCAAAGCTCTGGGGTCTGGAACCTTTGTTACTGTTGAAGTCACTTCTTAAAGCTAAGGTTAAGTATGTGGGAGAAAAGCTCTTACATTCATTCTCGCTAAGAACATATTCCTCCACATAGAGACCATATGCTTGGTCTTTATCCCCAAACTCCCAGAATACCTTTTGGTTTTTTGTTTTTGAGCTAAGATTTTAACAGCATTTTCCCTCTCTATTTCTTTCTTTTCTCTTCCTTCATTTCCATATCTTTTACCTCCCTCCCCAAATCCTTAAATGTAGTCAGGTAAATGAAGTGCCAGAAATTTCACCCAGGAGTCCTTTCCCAGATTTCCTGACTGGTTGAAATCTGAGGTTTGCACAGAATGTTTTTCAAGATAGAATCCTAAAGTTTGTGCAGTGAGCTGCTTCTGAACCTCTGCCAAATGTGCCCTGGAACAGCTCACAAAAATACATCTTTTTGAGGTAAAATTATTTCTCATTTCTTACACCGGAACATTTCACGAGTGTGTTTGACTTAATGAATGACAAAGTGACAGTCTGACTCAGAGCTACAGCATGGACCTTAGAGATAACCTATCTAGTCATTTCAATAACAATATTAATAATAATAATAACAGCTAGCATTTATATTGTGCTTTATAAATATATCATCTCTTTTGATCCTCACAATAACCTTGGGAGGTAGGGGCTATTATAGCCTCATTTTACGAATGAGGAAACTGAGGCAGACGGAGGTGATGTGACTTATCCAGCTAGTGTCAGAGCTTGAATTTTGAACTCAGTCTGCCTGACTCCAGGCCCACAGCTCTCTCTATTGAATGTCCCACCTGGAACTAAAGCCCTAAGAGGGTTAGTGGCTGCTCCAAAACTACCTGAAGTATCCTATTTTCACATCATCTGCGGAAGAGTGGGTGCCAAGATGCGTGACTGGTCGTGGAACACAGGCAACGATTTGGTTCTTGGGAAAGTAAACTGAATATTCAGTCCCACTGGCTCCTTGTCTTCATCTTCCCCAGAAGTTGCACCTACCTGTGGCCAATGTGTGTGGTAACTTCTTTACTCAGCAAAGTCTGGCCTGTTGTTGGGGACTGCTATACAGCCCCTGCTTAGCTATACTATAATCTGTCTAGCTTGAGATGTGGTGCTCTGAAGACTGATGAGCTCATCAGCCTTCACCTGACCTGTGTGAACTAAGGTCTTACTAGCAGAAAAACAAACCCCTGTGTGAGGGGATCATTATCTTTCTCCCAGCCCATACGTGCTCTGAGTGTCAGCTCCTAATGGGTTTGGATTTTGCGTTGACTTCCAGAGCTTGTTAAAATGTCACCAGCTCCTCAAGGTTTCTTGCAATTTTAATTTTTGATAGATGTATAATATAAGCTTATCCTGACCACTTCCATTTTGGGCCTTAAAGGATTGATTAGGCAATGATTTTCTTGAATGCTTGGGTGAAAAAAAAAAAGTCTTTTTGTTTTTGCTATCCCCTTAGCCCATGGCCCATTCTCTATCTGTCCCTGGTGTGACTAAGTTCTGCCCAGAATAGCATGAAGAGGATGAGAAAATTACCTGTAATTTTTGTTCTTTGATTTGACATAGTCACAACAGATCACTGCTCTGTGAATGGAAGAATATAGGCTCCTAGGGATTGATGCTAACTTGCCCTCCCTTCTGCTTCAGAAAATTCTCCAGCCAATAATGAGACACATAGCAGTGTCGTGGCTAGATTGTCTTGCAGTTTTCATCTGGCAGGTAACCAGAACTTCCCCTCCCCAGAAGACTAGGAGTCAACCTCTTTGGCATTCAATGCTGGTCGTTTGGAGACAAAATTCTGAAGTCTGCAGTATTTTTACTCTTACTGACATAACCCAGAGGAAATAATGTATAGAGTGGCTCAGGCCCGTTGTTTTGACCAGAGTTGAGCTAAGTCCTTGAGTTTCTTTATACCTCAGTTTTCTGATTTACAAAATGACTGTAAGATTACTAATTATTCCTGCCTACTTTAATGTTAGCAACTGGCCAACAAATTAGACTGCACCAAATTATTTGGAAAGTACTAGAGGCAGCATGGTGTAATGTCAAGAGCACAGGTCTTGAAGTCAGACCTGCATCCAAATCCTGGCTGCCATACTTACTATGTGATGACCTTGGGCAATTCATCTCTCTAAACCTCAGTTTTCTCCTCTGTAAAATGGGGGTAATAATATTTGAACTACTTTCTTCAGGCTTTTTCAGAGGAAAGTGCTTTGTATACAAAAGTATGACATAAATGTGAGTTGTTATTACTATTATTATTAGATAAGAGGAGGACAGAAGTAATATAATCTATTTTAAACTCTGCCAGAAATTGTCCTATCTACTTTGGGCAAGTTGCCCTGCCTTAGAGTGACCTTTTCTCCATGTGTAACTAAATAATCCAATGACAGCTAGCATTTATATGGCACTTTATAAATATATAATTTTATCCTCACAAGAATTCTGAGAAGGAAGTGCTATTATTATTCCTATTTTACAGATAAGGAAACTGAGGCAGACAAGTTAAGTGACTTTTCAAGGTCACACAGCTCACAGTGTCTGAGGCTAGATTTGAACTAGTCTTCCCCACTCCTCTTCCAGCACTCCATTGTACCAGCTGGCTGGCTCTAATACAATACTAGGTATAATTAATTCAGCACAGCTTAACTATGAGCCAGAGAACTGCAGAACCAGAGAACAATCCTCATCCATAATACGCAGAGCCTCCTACCAGGTTCAGTCCCAGTCTCAGATAGCAAAACATCACTCCCAAGGAGTTAAGTATAAATTATAGGGGGCAACTAGGTGGCACAGTGGATGAGCACCGGCCCTGTACTCAGGAGGACCTGAATTCAAATCCGGCCTCAGACACTTGATACTTACTAGCTGTGTGACCCTGGGCAAGTCACTTAACCCCTACTGCCTCAAAAAAAAAAAAGAATAAATTATGCATTCTCCCACTAGAATATAAGCCACTTGAGGGTAGGGATTGATTTGCTTGATTATATCTATATCGCTAGCCCATAGTACAGTACCTGGCACATATCTATCTATCTATCTATCTATCTATCTATCTATCTATCTATCCATCCATCTATGATGTATGTGTGTATCCATACATGTTTGTATCCATACATACATACATTCATCCATCCATCTATCCATGTATTATATATATATCCATCCATCTATGTATGTATCCACTTATCTATTCATCTATCTATTCATGCATGTATGTATGTCTCTGCCTCCACTTCCTCTGTTAGTGAAGTGTAGCATCTGGCCTGCAGATTAGCTATAACATCAGAGTAGCATCATTAGAAGATCATTTCAGAGAGGTAGAATTCAGATTTCTACACTGAGTTGGGCCAATACAAATGACTGGTACCACCAAGTCCATGGAAAATGCTGCTGCCTCTCTCGTGAGCCTCTAACATTTGGTCCTGGGATGTGTGGGCACCTCTTGAGGTACAGACCTAGTCCGTCCCCCTTCACTGACTCAGCCATGATTCATTCGAGGATGCAGAGCCTTATGAATCATAGTCCTAGCTAAGCCTAAGTCTCTCCTCCAAACCCTGACAAGCTAAGCCTTCCTTAGGCTATGTAAAGATCAAGGGAAGCCTTTTAAGCGAGAGAGTAAGTGGTTATTCGGTGACCAACACTTCTCCCAATTCCCTACTGACCCAGTCTTACAATGGACCCAAGATTGAACCCTGGAAAATCTGAACCTGGCTTACTAAAGGCCTTGGAACAGCCTGCAGTAGGACAGCATATACAGAGCCTCGGGGGCCACCCACAAGCAACATAATGTAATTTCAGGGATCCTGGGAAGGCTCTGTTCAACTTTCTCCATTTAAATCTGAAACTCCTTTACCAGAGGAAAAAGTTGGGAAAAAAGACATAAAAATAAAAAATACTGGCAAGTGACCATTGATTTAAATACCTTGCTGTGGTGTAATATTTTACCGTTTTTAAAGTCCATTCTCTTGTTGGATCCTCACGAAAACTCACGAAGAAAGCAGGGCAAATGTTGTCATCCATGTTTTATCGATGATGAAACTAGCCAGCGGCTCAGAGAAGTTAGCGGATTGCCCAAGGTCATAACCTAGCTAGTGGCTCTGCGTTCAGCCTTCCTTACCCAACTCAAACTGTCTCACATTCACACCAGCGCCTCAGTGACTGACATCACATCCTTTCGTGTGGGTTTTGACAGAGATATGAAAAGAGACATTTGGGGGTAAAAAAGAGAATCGTGGGGGAGAGAGGGAAAGGGGTGGCATTAAATAGAGACAAAAAGTTGGAAATTTCTCAATTTTTTCCCAGACCAGATCTGAAGCTTCTTCCCAATGAAGGCCATTATTTACTCTGAGGTGATAAGACCTTCCATATATTTTCCACTGGTTTACATGAAAGGTTATGGGCCAAATGGATATAGATCAAATACATTGTTAGGGAACATATGGGACGACTCTCTGTAGTCTGTAAAGTCCCTAAAGCAAAGAGATAGAAGGTCTAAAGAAATTAGAGGATTCCCAGCCAATGTACCAAGGAAAAGAATGATAACACATCTTGTTCCTGCTGTGTGGGTGTATTTCACTTTGTACGATAGCTGCATTCATGGAACCCTAGAATGTTAGAGATGGAAAAAATGTTTAATGATCCCATAATTTAACCTCATTTTATGCATGAGGAAATTCAAGCCCAGAGATGTTCAATGTGACTTTCACAAGGTCGCAGAGTTAAGTGACAAAATCTAGAACTGGTCTCTACCTTCTCCCAACGTGGTGTTTGTCTCACTACATCATCATGTAAAAGTTACATGCAAAATAAATCCTATTTGATATGTCGTATCAGAGGTGGCATTGCACTAAATAAGACTGCAGTTTGTTTTTATAAAGTGAAAATCCTTCTGAGCTACAATCATCCCCTATTTACCTACTTTCCAAATTTAGATTTTGCTCCACAGGTGCTACTGTTTTTTGTTTTTAAGGGGGACATATCTGGGCAAAGGAAGCACACGCTACGATGATTTAAAAAAAAAACTATTTTAGCTTTAAAGCATTTTAAATTCTTTGACACCTTACAAACTTATTTGGAAACTTTCATCTGTAGCTAGTAATGCCATTTCATATATTATCTTAGAATTATTATTTCACACGTGTGTGTCTTGTCGACCCAGCTGGACTGTTAGCTGCTTATGAGCAGAGGCACATATACTGCTTCTTTACAGAACATTGCTAGACAGTCAGAAGGTACTCGATGAATACCCAATTGATTGACCAGGCCATACTGCAGCAAATACACTAGGTGATTTTGAGATCATTGGGAACCCTATATGAAAAAGGCTCCATAATTAACGGATGGGATTTTATAATTAGCAATTAACTTATATGAAATCATCTAAGTGGGAAGATTCCCAGATAGGAACATATATTCAGTTTTAATAACCTTGCTTGGCTTTCCTCTGAGTTAGGGGAGACCAGGGCTGCACTAGTGCACTGCGTGCTTGAAAACAAAGGAATAGGAGAGGGTAGACAGGGTCAAAGGGGAGTCCGGTGTATTTAAGGTTGACTGGCCAACCTTGGCTTTAGTTAGTCTCATCATTCATTCAGGGAAACTCTCCTACAAGCCTGGAGCCTAAATATATTCAAGGAAGAACATTTTCTATCATGGTTGCTATTGGAAAGTTCAGATGTTTATTGTGCCCCTATAAATAAGATTCCAGTCTTTCTTCCCCAGGTTATTTCATATACCTGAGGTTATCTTGTCATTAGAAAGTAATTTTTTTTTTCTCAGAGTGAGGATTGTTTCATTCTTTGCATTTTTATCCCTGGGGACCACACAATGCCTGACCCCTTCATAGTAGGTGCTCAAAAATGCTTGTTTATTATTTTATTATCTTTTTATTGTTTATATGTAGTTTACAGTCTTTTGAAATACAGATTTCCAATTATAATAGTTCTCTTCCCCTTGCTCCTTGCCACTTTTATAAGAATCATACATACCATCTGCTAATAAAAACAATATTTTTTTTTTGGTCTCTGTAGCTGGTGCTATGTTTCTCTTCGATTGGTGTGAAGCCTGACATAGTGCTCAGTTTAAAGAGATAATAGCCACTGCAACTCCCAAACTTCATCTGTATCAGGGCTCAAGCAAGCTAGAATATAAAGCTGTGGTTGTCTAGCAACAGTAAACTACAGAGAAGATGACAGAGACATGGTAGTTCATCTTTTTCATCTGAACAGGAGTCAAAGGTCAATGATGAGAACAAGTCAGACTACGAAGAGGAGTAGGCAAGCACCAGCATTATGATTTGATCTTGTTATGAAGAAGTCCACCCATCTCTCAGGAATGGCAGTAACTGGAGCTGGTGGAAGCACCCTGCCCTATTCCACTGTGAAGGTCAAGGCTACTTTACGGTCCTTTGGGAAGCCAACCCTGCTAATGGATATGGTCCAAATCTGGGTGAAATAAATCCTCATTTCACCGATAATATGTGGCATGCAGGGTGTATTTTCCCACCTCTCCAAAACGGACCTGGTTGTGTTTCAATGCCTACAACACCCAATTCTGAGAACTGTTATGAAATACATTGGAGACCAATGGAACATTATCCTCAGTCTTTCCTGTACATGCCCTTGGGGCAGGTGCCCAAGGAGATTCTGAAGAAGGGACCCAGCAAAAGCAAGACCCATAGCTCCTGAGGTTAGAAATGAGATTCCTTCTGGGAGTAGAGGGATTTCAAGGTCAAGTATGATTGTCCCTTCCAAGAGATTCCAATCCAAACATGGGCCAACCTACCAATGTGGCAGGATTGATGGACGATCTGAACATTCAAATACTTTGTCCAACTGACTGGTGGTTACATGATGCCCACCACTAAAAAGAGGCATGAGATGTATGGTCATAGGGCTAGGCAACCAGAAAAGATATTCTCCTGTACGGAAAAGGAAATTTTAGGAGTTAGCTGCCTTCCCATGCCTCAATGAGAATCACATGGCTCAGGTTATACAGAGGCCAGCCTATCATATATGAATGAAGGATGGAGGAGTGAGAATGAAGATGGCTGGTAGAATCTCAAACTGATATATATGCTAGGATCAGTTTCCATAGTGAGCAATCAATGGCCTTTACCATTGCCACCCCACTGTAACTCCACAGGTAGGATCCTGGTCAGAGAAAAAGAAAGAAACTCTTGTATCAGAAGATATATAAGATCGAGACTTATGCAAACTTGATCATTCAAGCATGGGAGGAAGAGATCCTCTCTTGCTAAGAAAGCAGCATTCATCCATTTATTCAATGTTTACTGAGTGCCTACTAATCACAAAGCACTAAGAAGTTTCTTATTCAGAGCATTAGCTTGCTTAGCCTGCAAGGACTATTCTTCACCATCCCATGATTAGAGTTAGCAGAAATGGGATGGCAAAAGAATTCATGGCCAAGAAGGTGCAAAAATCATCAATGATTTTTGTGGGGAAATGGTAAGCATGTCAAATTATCACCTGTTTTCCCCTAGTTTCTTTCTCATTCTCTCTCTTGCATTATCATCTTCCCCCCCCCCTTCTCTTCTTCCTATTCCTCTTCCTCCTTTTTTATATATGTATTTCAAAAAGTTTTCTCAGTGTTCCCAAGGACACCAAAATCCTCTCACTGCTGGAGGCACAGTTCTCTTAGGTTATGCCACCCAGCTAAGGGAAGTGGGAGTGAAAGCCCTTTATTAGCCCAAATCAGGCTGACCTGCATGTTCAAGTGAGCAGCATAAAGAAAAAAAGCACAGTTTGTATTATTAAATGTCACGTGTCCCAAAGGGATAGATCCTGGACCTGTTATTTCACTGGGATGGGGGTAAAGAAACACCCCTTACCAATGCAGGTCATGCTTTTCTCTGTAATATGCAGGCTTAGAGAGCTGCCTGGAATGCTGAGAAGCTAAGGGACTTGCCCAGAATTACAAAGTAAGTATGCGTAGGAGGTAGGGCTTAAACCCAGATCTTCTTGGCTTTTGAGGCCAGCTCCTTGACCACTACGTCATACATCTGCTCTGTGTCTCATAAATTCACACAGCTTTTCAAGAAGGTGTGTTACCCTCGTATTTTTTACTCCAGCCACTAAAGAATCATCACTCAGAACAGCAAACTGAAGTCCCATTGCCCGGCATGGCACCATTACTAAGACTTGCAGCAAATACATCAAGTCATCTCCAAAGGCCTTCAAATTTTGCCATCACATTAGATGACATAGAGATGGTCACAAGAGCAGGGTTAATTTTTTTTTTACTTTAGGGCCATGTTCAAATGCTAGCAGAAGACTTCCCCCTTAGGGTTAGGAAAAAATCACCTTTCTTGTCCTTGTCCAAATGAGTCAAAAGGAATTCTAAAGAGGGTGTTGGAGATGTGGAAAGTGTACCACAGACAGAGGCAATATCAGGTGATAAGAAGTCAAGAGCTAGCTTTGTTTCATAGTAAAAAATGGAGTTCTGGTTCTGGTTCTGCAAAGCAGAGCAACAAGGTTGGTGAAACAGTTAAGGTGAAAAACATGGGAACAATCCCAATCCTAGCTGTTTTTCTGATCAGTTTCTTGAAAAGCTAATTCAATGGACACTATGGTTTGGATTGAGTATCCTCAAGACAAAGTTGGTAACTGGCAAGTCTTCCAAATCTGATGGCCTGCTGGGTCTTGGGTCAGATTCTTGAGCCTGTAGTCACTTCCTGGTTTCTAGTCATCCAAAGAGATGCCTTGAAAGCAAGTATCAGACCACGAGGGACATCCTGGTTGGAAAGTCATTCTGGGGAAAGAAGAAAGAGAGGACAAAGTTAGACCACAGATGGGTTAAAAAAGTTAATGAATCCTTAAATAAAAGTTACAAAACAGGTTATCTGGGCAAGGCCTGTTCCTCAAGCAAGATACTCCATCACTGCACTCTAGGCCATTTTCCTCTGGCTGTCCCTCATGCCTGGAACACTCTCTCTCCTTATCGCCACCTCCTGGCTTCCCTGGGTTCCTTCAAGTCTCAGCTAAAATCCGACCTTCTACAAGACACCTGTCCAATTCCCCTTAATTTCAGTCTCTTCCCTCTGTTGATTATTTCTAGTTTATCCTGCAAAGAGTTTGTTTGTATATAGTTGTTTACATGGTGTCACCCCCATTAGAATGTGAGCATCTTGAGAACAGAAACTGGTTTTGACCTTAGTATTCCCAGATCTTAGCACATAGTAGGTGCTTAATAAATGTTTAAGGCAGCTAGGTGGAGCAGTGGATAGAGTGCTGGGCCTGAAGTCAGGAGGACTTTGTGTCCTTGAGTTCAAATCTGGCTTCAGACATTTGCTAGCTATGTGACCCTGGGCAAGTCATTGAACTCGGTTTGCCTCAGTTTCCTCAAATGCAAAATGAACTGAGGAAGAAAATGGCAAACCACTCCAACATCTTTCCTAAGAAAATTCCAAATGGGCTCATGAAAAGTTGGACACGACAGAAATGACTGAACAACAACAAAATAAATGTTTACTGACTGATTGATGCAAGGACTACGTTTTTTCCCCCTATATACTAAAAAGCATCCAGAACACAGCTAACAATGCAGTTCTTCTTCATAAGAAGATTGTTAATCATATCCTACTTGCTGGATCCCGGGCCATTCTTCTTAGAGAAGCCTCTTCGTTTCCTAAAGAGAAGAGCTTTGTTCCTTAGCTACAGGAACCTAAGCAGCTCCCGCCTCCATTTCTGCCCCGTCTTGCCACAGGTTATAAGAAGTAACAGATGAGAAAGAGAGTGTGGATGGCTCACCACAAACCAGCTCCTACTACTGGAAAATTAACCCAAAACATGCGCCATAAAACACTACTGATAGTTAAACAGGACCATAATTCCTTTAGAGCAGAAATTTTTTTCTTTAAATTTGAGATCCATAAACTTTAAAAATATATTTTTAGTTGATGATATTTTGATATAATTAGCTTCCTTTGTAATCTTGTGTATTTTATTTTGTTCCTTTAAAGACATTATGCTGAGAAGTCCATAGTTTTCATTAGACTCTCAAAAGGCTCCCTGATACAACACAGATTAAGAACTCTGCCCTGGATGAAAAACAAAACCAAAGACATAACAACTACATTTTTATTTTGTTATTGTTGTTGATGATGGTAGCAGCTTTTCCATTTATCTGCTCATCGCCTATACTAATCTGGTTGGCAAGGTTGCAAAGAAGCAATGGTTCTTAGAGTCCAGGGAGCATTTTCACTACAAAATCCTAGAATGCCACATCCTATGATATTCATTAGTGTTTTTCTAGGATATTTGATGAAATAGTGTATTATTCTTCCTAATTAATGATTTCAAATTTTGATTTTGAATTAACTTGTACCCTCTATAATAACCACCCAGACTTGCTTCTCACCACTATCTGCTTTCCTTTGACTTTTCTACCCATCACCAAGAACCCCAATTCATACTTTATCCTATCCTTGCGCAGTGATCCTTAAAAAAGATATGATATCCCTCCACCAATTCCCCCAAATTCAGATGACTTGTATCCTTTACTCCTGGAACCCACTCTCTAAAAAGCTCTTTCCATTTCACTATGAGCTTTGTGCCAGGCCCCTGCCCTTCAGACACAATGTCCCCTGCCTGATGGTTCCCTTCTCATCCCACTTGGATTAGGACCACCAGACACGGCCTCACCGTTTTCTTGGGTAGCTCCTTTTTCCTCTTCTTTTCTGAGTTGCTATGGTACAAGGACTCCCGGCCCCTGTAGGAAGGGCCCCGGGTCAGCTCCAGTTCACTGTAGGGTGGTAAGGTATCTTCCATCTCGTCCTCTTCATCCGGCTGTGATGATGGTTGCTGTCCACCCCCGGCTTTGTAAGTTGTTGGTGGTGACCAGGCATAGTAACTCCCACTCCGCTGGAGTGGCTGGGAACTCAGCTTTGATGGGGTCTCAAGGCTCCCACCACCACTGCTGCCCTCACCCCGGGACTTCCTCTCTAGTACACTGCTCAAATAGGTATGGTCATACTTCTGTCCAACACCTGGGGTCCGGCTCACCAGCCGAGGTAGGTGTTTATCTTCATTAGCCCGTCTTCGGGGTGGGCTATAGGACCAGCCCCGGTCTGAGTCTGTCAGAGGCTCCCGGCTCCGGCTTCTTTTGCTATAATATTCCTCTAGGGAACCATCATTATATAGCCCACCATGTGCCCGTGACTCTGATCTCTCAAAGCGGCTCCCCCCACGAGGCTCTTGGCTGTTGCCCTCGCCTCGGTGGGACCGCTGATTGTAGGAGTCTGCAAAGGCTGCCAACTCATCCATGGAAACAGCTGGCATCCCCATGGCAAAATTCTTCCGTGACAACATCTCTGACTTTGACTGCTGCTGGCTGCGAGCAGAAAAGCCGTCAGTCAAACTTAACCCATCAAGATACATTTACTGAGCACCTACTATGTACGAGAAATGATAGTTGGCCTGGAGGATAAGCAAGGCCTGACACCGACCAATTTTCCCCCTCCAATCCCATGATCTACACTCTCGGCTGGGATATATGATAAGGAGCAACACCTCACATCAATAATGATAACAGTAATAATAATACTAGATTAGATGTATACATTTTTTGAGGTTCTCATTTAATCATATACCTGGTTACCACTCCAGCAGCCTCTGTGCAATGTTTCTTCCCTTTTCCCCCCAAGGGTAGAGAGAAAAGGGGAGCTTTGGAAACAGTGGGCTGAACAGAGTTTCTTTGCAAAGTCTAATTAGGCAAAGACGAAAATATGTACTGCTCTTCTTGCACCGTTAGAAGGAGTTGTGGAGAAAGTGTTACTATGCAGTATGGTTGGGGTGCTTTTAGAAGCTATGCGATAAAATAAATGAGATAGATGAGAAAACATGTGCACGAAGGTTCATAAGGATTTGGCAAAGTTCAAAGAAAAAAGGGAACTCATTAATGGTTTGACTACAATCTAACCAAGTAATTCTTGCACATGGCACTTAAAAAAAAATGTTTCCTTGCTTAAAGTTATCTATGGAATGGAGAAGCCCAAGCACTATTTGTTACATTCATCCAAGTATAGAACGCCAAGAATTCAACAAGTATTTATTCAATTCTGACTGCATACACAGCACTAAGCCGAGTGCTGAGGCTAGAAAGATGAAAATAAAAGTCTTTGTCCTCAAGGAGGTTACAATCGAGTGCGAGATGAGACATGCACATAAATAAATACACTACAAGAAAATAAGGAGGGGAATTGGGGAGATCAGAGTAGCTTCAGGAAGTCAAGGACTGAAGAATCATTTCTCTACAAAATCTTGAAATGTCATAGATTTCAAGAGAGAAATATGCCACGTTTATAGACAGTATGTAGGAGAGCCAAGACTCGAACTCTGTTCTCCTGACTTTCCATTATGCCAATGGAAATCGGTGGTCTATCAAAAGACATTGATGCAAAAAGATAACAGGAGAGGAGAGTAAAGTTCAGCCGTACTAAAATGGCCTGGGAAAACCATGAGTGGTAGTCATCAGGTCCACCTTTCCTTACATGTTGCACCATGCCTATTCATCCCTCCCCTTTCCCTAAACTCCATTTTCTTTTTGAACAAAATATTTTCTATACCTGTGCCTGAAGCTGTCTCGATCCTCTTTGTTATAACTGGAGGATGAGGGCCCATGTCCTGACCCACTACCATTTCCCATTGCACCTGTCCAATAATCTGTATCACTCTCCATGTTCCCCAAAGAAGGGAGAGGCTTCCTCCGCATCTGGCGGTAAGACTGACAGAAACTTCCATTCTCCTCATGCAAGGAGCTGAGCTCAGAAATGGTGTTATTATCTGCAAGGGAAAAAAAAAACCATCACCAACAAAACATCATTCCATGATCTCTCAAAGCCAAAGGCATTGTGAGAACAACTCTCTGAGGGTCCCGTCCGTTCTCTAATCCAGGTTGGGTTATTGACCAAAGTTACACTGCAATAGCAGGAATTGGGTGCAACTTAAGACATACTTAGATTGCAGAATACTCCATATTTTTCAACGCTGATGAACAAGACTAACAGAATGCAAAGGATGCTGGGCAAAAGGCAGGCACACAGGGAGAGAGAAGCCAGGAGCCCCAATATCTATCTTGTTTCTTATCCAGTCTCAGTGACTTGAGGTTAGAACTAATCTGTCTCATGAGACACATCTATGAGAGGCAGTGTGGCCTAATGGATAGAGAACTGGCTTCCCAGCCACCTGAACCAGGTGGATGTAAGTCCTGCTTCTGACATAAACTGACTGTATGACCCTGAGTAAGTCACTTATCCTCTCAGTAACTCCCTAAGACTATAAATTGCAGAGAAGGTGCTAGCCTGCATTGGTAGAAGGAATTTCCTTACTTGGGAGTTCTCCTTCAGCAGTAAAATGATAGCTTTCCCTGTGAAGACCTAGCACCACCTCTCCCTATAGGATGTGAAAGAACAAAATTCTGCCTGATGAATCTGGCAGCCAGAGGCCCACAGCAGCCAACTATTTGAGGACTCAAGGGGCTGTGGAAGGCCCTTTCCCTCCAGTCCTAGAGCAGACCAAGGGGCTGCCCGTAGAAGGACCTCTGAGCAGAGTCTAAACCTAGAGACTAGAGCGAATCACGTTAGTTTGCTTAAACCTGAACTGCACTGAATAAACCTGAACATTCATTTAAAAAAAAGTCATTCAAATAAGCCCTATGCTAGATCTGCAAAAACTGGAACTAATTCTAAATATTTCTGGTTCCTGATAAGATCGGGGTGGACACTGGGGGCCTTTGGCTTCTCTCTCTCCCCCTTTTTCGCCCGCCTCTCACCCAGCATGTTCATCAGCATTAAACATGGAAAAGGAAAACATGTGAAAAAGGATGACGATGTATGAGGCGGGAGGGCCAAGAGCACCCCGGGAAGGCAGCCCCAACATGTAAAACATCTAGCGCTTTACTGCCGGTGTGTTGTTGTTCGTCCTTCGTTTTCACAGAGGACCGATGACATGACGTCTTGACTTGCGTGTGAACTGGGTTTGAGTGAAGCAGAGCTATGCAAAGCAGTCAGCCTCACTCTCTCCTCCGGGGTCATTGCAAGGTCTTTACTTACTTAAAGGAACCATCATTTCCTTGGTGTAGCTATGCTACCCAG
This sequence comes from Phascolarctos cinereus, assembly GCF_003287225.1. Lineage (NCBI taxonomy): Eukaryota > Metazoa > Chordata > Mammalia > Diprotodontia > Phascolarctidae > Phascolarctos > Phascolarctos cinereus. Next base: position 421,733,262 of record NW_027555958.1, on the reverse strand, counting down.
GAAGATTGCAGCCCCTCTACATCTTAGCAAGAGCTGCCATAGTAGAAAAAATAATAATATTAATCTGCTGGTGACTGGTCCTCTGGCAATAAAACTCTTCAGATTTAGCTCTGCTGGTCGCTCAGTTGTGAGAGCCATGATCCGTCTCTGATCCTGTATTCCCAGTACATCCCACAGTGCCTAGCACAAAGGCACTTAATAAATTAATTAATAAATTTCTGTTGACTGACTATTTTACGAGCGTCTGAAATTCCTTTTTCTTCAGCAGGACCTGTGCTACATCATCAATCCCCTTTCCCAGCCCTTCTCCTTCATCCAGGCCTTTCCGTGCGACCTAATGCAGACCTGTCATCACAGCACATACACTGAGCCCATCAGACGCAGTGACATCTGCATTTCTGACATTACAATCTGGGGATGGTCTTTTTATAGCAGGTGCGGTGGGAGGATACAGCAGTGAATGCTCCTCAGACAGGACAGGTTTAGAATGGAGAGCGATGTGCAGTGTGTTGGCTCCTCCTAATCTGAACAGAGCCCCCTAATTATGACAGATTCCCCACCAAGCCTGCTATCAACTCAGGGAAGGGAGAAGAAGGAACAGGAGCCTCACAGCCAACTCTAACAGGCCTTAGGTAACTAGCCCTCACATGTCAGAGATGCTACATGCAGACACTAATGATATGTGGTTACTGAGGATCCGTCCCAAAGAATCATCTTCGTCAGCTAGACAGGCTACAGGTCTGCGAATGAGCTCAGGGCTGGGGCCCTCACACCAAGAGACCCTTTAATTAAAAAGTCCTTCCAACAAAAGTGGCAGCCTGCTGTCTCTCTCCCCGCCCCTCCCTCAGTCCCTTGAGCCTCCCAGTACTCGGCTGTTTATGATGACGCAGGCCTCTGGCTGCCAGATTCATCAAGCACTTTTAGTCTTTCTCTCAAATACCTCCTATAGGGAGAGCTGCTGCTTGGTCTACAGAGTTGAATGTCAAGGTCTTCTGAGTCAGTGAACTGCAGGATTCAGTCTCTACATCTTCAAGTGCTCATTTAAAACCATTTTAAAGGGTGGGGTGTTTCTGACAAACTATCTTTTTTTTCCTGTCTTTCACGTGTTTCAATAGCCCCAAGGCTCAGGACCCTGATATACAGATGTGGCATCACATGGTAACAAGAGATTCCTCTACCCACCAAACCAGAGGCCTGCTGCCCTCTCCCTGTGCCCACTAAACGTGAAGTTTTTTCAAGGCTGTGGCACCAGCTGCTGCCACCCCTGACAGATCTTACCTTGGCAAAGCCTTGTGCAGCCTGGAGCCAGTAGGCTACCTCTCAGAGCTCCCAGCATCGAACAAATCACAGAAGACGTATTACTTACATCTTTCTCTCATCCTTCTGGCTGGATCAAACTGAGCTAATTCCTTCTCAACATAATACAGGACTTTCATAGAGTCTCGTTCCTTGTCAGCTTGGATTCGGTAACCTTTGCGAACTGCCGAGAGAAGAGCAGGAAGGAATAATACAATTGGATTCCACTTAATTATTATTAAGCACCTACTCTGTGCAACACACAGTGCTGGCAGTACAAAGATAGAAATGAAGAGTAGTCCCTGCCCTCAATGAGCTTACATTCTATTTCAAGAGGAGGGAAGGAGAGGGGAGAAAATACAAATAAATAAATAGGATGCTGCCTCAGAAGCCATCCTTTTCAACCAGTATCTTGACTAAGAATCTCTTCTACCAATCCAGCAATCAATAAACATTTATTAGGCACCTACTATGTGCCAGGCCCTATGCTAAGCATTGAGGACACAAAGAAAGGTAAAAGCCAGTTCCTGCTCTCAAGGACCTTACAATCTAATGGATGAAACAACTGTAGTTAAAGCAAGCAATAAATGGGAAACAATTTGCAGAGGGAAAGCACCAGAATTAAGAGGGACACAACATCCCTGTCCAAGTGGTCACCCAGCCTCTGCTTAAAAATCTCCAGGAAAGAGTCCACTACCTTTCTATGGCTTTGAACAAACAATCTTATGATTCCCCTTTTATGAAAAGAAGCAAGAAAGACTAAGTAACTTGCCCAGGTCACACTGCTTATCAGGGATGAAGAAGTCAGGACTGAGCTTTCTATGTTCATTAGAGGACTCACCAGCATAGAGGGCAATCACCTCTGGTCACTAGTGGGGCTAAGCAATGCTCCCTGGAAAGCCTGAAGCATAGGCAATGGGTAAAAGTAGAAGCAAAGTGAGGGAGGGAAGGAATGTAAAAAGAGCGAGGGTGAGAAAAGGAGAAGAAAGAGAGAAAGTTAAGAATTCTTGACAGTTGGGAGTGATTGAACACCAATGAGGCCAGTGCCATGGATCGTGTGCCCCTTCACTGGAACATCGAATACAGGACTGAACACTGAGAAGGGCCCTGAGGGGATTTAGAACAGCCCATCCCTGAAACAGAATCCCCACCACAACACAGATGGCAAGTGAATGTCCAGCCTTTACTTGAAGAACTCCAAGGACGATGAACTACCCATTTCTCAAGACAGCGTATTCCTCTTCTGGAGGACTCGTTGTTAGGGAAGGTTTTCCTTACATCAAACCTAAATCTTTCTTTCAGTAACTTCTATCCATACTGTACCATGGCCCCTTGTGCCAAAAACAGGATAAGTCTACCCATCTTCTACACAGATGCCCTTCGAATACTTACCATGCTCACATTCATGGGATCAAAGGCTCAGTGAACTAGAGCTGGAAGGGGTCTCAGAGTCCATCTAATTCATTCCCTGTCCTCTCTCCATTTTACAGATAAACAAACTGAGGCCCAGGGAGGTAAAATTATACGCCAAACGCAACATAAGTAGAAAACATCAGAGGAGAGATTTGAACCTAGGTCCTCCGAATCCAAAGGGGCAGTTAGGTAGCACAGTGGATAGAGTGTTGGGCCGGGAGTCAGGAAGATCTAAGTTCAAATCTGGCCGCAGATACTTATTAGCTCTAGGCAAGTTACTCAACCATTGTTTGCCTCAGTTTCCTCAACTGTAACATGAGGCTAACAATGGCACCTATTGGGGCAGCTAGATGGAGAAGTGGGTACAGCACCAGCCCTGGAGCAGGAAGACCTGAGTTCAAATCCAGTCTCAGACACATGACACTCACTAGCTGTGTGACCCTGGGCAAGTCACTTGACCCTGATTGCCTCGACCAAAAAAAAAATGGCACCTACTTCTCAGGGTTGTTGTGAGGATGAAATGAGATAATGATTATAAAGCCTAGCACATGCTAAGTACTATATAAATGTTAGCTATCATCATCATCATCATCATCATCATCATAATCATCCACAGTCAGTGCCCTTTGCATTGCCTGGGTGAACACTGCCACCCCATCCTTTTAAAACTGGAAAGAAAGTTAAGACCCAACTCCTAATGGAACTGATTCACAAAGTGTGGCAAGCAGTAATGAAGGGCATTGCTTATGCTTCTAGAGAAAGGCCTAATTTCTATTCTCTGGTCTAATTTTCTAAAATCCATGAGGAGGCAGGTCATAGTGCCCTGCTTGTGGGCAAAGCCTCCTCTCCACCCCCCACCCCCCACCCCCCCCACAAGCTCTATTTACATCCCAGATGAGAATTTTACATTTTGCAGTACTCTAATCACAGAACAGGCACCAAAGACAGTGAAAGACACCCACATACACATTTGCAGGTGCACTGATTATATGAGAACATGCTGGGCATCTCTTGCACATTCACTTCAAATTGTAAGGATAGATTTTAAAAAATTTTAATGATTCTCAGTACACATTTTTTAGTGACACCTTCTCTTGGAGGTTAACTCTAACATCCTTACATAGAGGAAATTATTAGAAATAATGATTTTATTTATCAAGCACTCACTCTCCCCATCTCTGCAGAGGCGTTAGCAGAGTAGTACAGACAGTTCAATTAAAATGCAATTATCCTACGAAAATGCTGTGTCTCTTCTGAGGCAGCTTGGTCTACTGGATAAAGCATAGGGCTGGGGATCAGGAGAATAGTCATCCATTTTCCATTCTACCAATGAGTCATTGGGTGGCTCTGAGCAGATAATGGCTTTTCTGAATCCCAATTTCTAAATCTACAAAATGGGAAGAATTCTACCCTATCCTCAATGTGACTTATGGAAATGCTTAGAGAAGTGAGATCATCAGATCTGAGTTCTCTGTAACCCAAAATATACAAGAAATCACTAAAATATATATTAGGGGGAGTTCCAGTGCTACTTCTTCTATGGAGACTTTTCCTGATACTTCCAGTTGGCAACAATTTTCCTCTCCTGTGAATTCCAGTAGAACTTTGTTCATACCTATTTTGTGGGACTCAATCACATTCTATCTTGCATTACAGTTTGTATAAATGTCTTACTCTCCCCACTAAACTGTCAATCCCTGAGGACTGAGATTGTGCTAAAATCATCTCTATTATCCCATATATAACACAATGCCCTGAACATAGCAGATGCTCAAAAAATGTTTAGTGAATGAATTAATATCATCTTAATAATGTTTTAAAAAATGGCTATTGGCTAAAGTGGTTAATTTTTGTAAGATCTTATGGAAGAAGTGAAAAATCTTATAGAAGAAGAAAAGAAAATGTCATGTAGTCCAAGAGAAATCCTTTCTTCGAGATCTCTGACACATAGTCTTCCGATCTTTATTTGGAAGCCTTCAGTGAAGACCCCACTACCTTCTAAAGTTGGCCACTCTAGTAAACAAGTCTACTTGTTTACAGAATCTCAAAATCCCAAGAGCTGGGACTTCAGAGGTCATCCACTATAACCAACACCTGACACTCCTAACAAGCAGTCATCCAGTCTCTGCTTGAAGACCTTCAGAGGGCAGAATTCCTTGACTCTCAAGCTAGCTTTCTCCTTTTGGATAGAGCTATTTGCTGGGAATCACAATAATAGTGTTAGCTAGAATTTATGTAGCACTTGCCACATGCTGGGCACTGTGCTGAGCACTTTATAAATATTATCTCATTTGATCCTCACAACAATCCCTGGAGGTAGATGCTGTCATTATCCCCATCTTTACAGTTGAGGAAACTGAGGCAAACAGAGGTTAAGTGACTTGATGCCCAGGGTTACATAGCTAGTAAGTGTCTGAGGCTGAATTTGAACTCAGGTCTTCCTAACTCCAGACCCAGAGCTCCATGCATGGTGAAACCTGACTCATTCTTGATTTAACTATTGTCCTTCGTTCTGCCCAAAGAGAACAAGACTAATGATAGCCCTGTGTCTACCTGAAGACAGCTATCATGTTCACCCCTCAATTTCCTCATCTATGAAATGAGGGGGTTAGATCTTACTTGGCAAGAAACCTTTCTTGATCTCCCTTAGTGCTACCTGATTGATTATCCATAATTTATCCTCCTAAATTACCTTCTTTGTACACAGTTGTTCGCTGTTGTTTTGGACTGTGAGCTCCTTGAGGGCTGGGACTGGTTTTTGCTTTTTTTTTTTCCATGCCTGGCACTTAGTACAGTGCCTAGTATGTAATGGGGCAGCTAGGTGGTGCCATAGTGCACAAAGTGGCAGGCAGGAGTCAAGAAGACTCATCTTTCTGAGTTCAAATCTGACTTCAGACACTTCCTAGCTGTGTAACCCTGGGCAAGTCATTTCACTCTGCTTGAGTTAGTTTCCTCATCTGTAAAATGAGCTAGAGAAAGAAATGGTAAACTACTCCAATATCTTTGCCAGGAAAACTCCAAATGGGGTCATGAGGAGTTGGATGTGACTGAAAAACAACATGATACATGGTGTTTAATAAACAACATTTATTGACACTAACTAGACAGCTTCTGAAGTCCCTTACAGCTCCAAGTCTATGATCCTCTGATTCTTTTCTCTAGTCCTTTTGTGCTCCAGTTTGTCAGTATCTCTCCTTAAATGTGGGGCCCTGCACTGTACACAGTATTCCAGTTGTGGTCTGCCTAGGGCAAATTCAGGAGGATTATCGGTCTCTTTTGTTCTAGACACTATTTCTCTCTTAATACAGTCTAAAATTGCATTATAAATGAGATCCCAACCAGATGGAGCTTAGAGTCTGGTAAGGGAGATAAAATATATAGTATAAAGTATAAAATAAATAATATAATGAAAGATGGGATGCAAGACTGCCACATGAGAGGTACCAAATGCTATGAGAGTCCAGAGAAGAGCCTACTTACAAGTGGGAAGATAGCAGAAGATGTCATGGAAGAGATGGCCTTTTAGGTGGGTCCTAGCTGTGAAATAAGCTTGTAGGGAGGGCCATTCTAGGCAGAGGGAACTATGTAAGTAAAGCTAAATAATAGCAATGGCTGATATCTTTATATATTAATATAGATATGCAAGCATATCTATATTTATATGATACTTTAAGATTTATAAAAGGTTCAGAGAAACCTGAGAAAACTTGTATCAACTAATGCAAGTTCAAACAAGCAGAACCAAGAAAACAATCTACACAGTAACAACTACCTTGTAAAGACTTAAGACTGATGAATTCAGTAATCAACCATATGCAAGAGGTGATATATTCAAGTTGCAAAATGAAAACATGCATTTTTGGACATGGGCAATGTGGGGATTTGTTTTGCTTAACTATGCATGTGTGTTGCAAGGGTTTCATGTCTTTTTTCTCTATAGGGAGGAGTGACAGATAAAAAGAGATAGAGATAGAAAGAAAAAGAGAGAGAGAGAGAGAGAGAGAGAGAGAGAGAGAGAGAGAGAGAGAGAGAGAGAGAGAGAGAGAGAGAGAGAGAGAGAAAATAAATGCTTGTTAGTTGGAAATAAAATAAAAAGATCTATAAAGTGCTCTGCATCCATTATTTCATTCCATCCACGTCTGACCTTTACTCCTTATGTCATCCAGGGCTAGTCACTTAATTTGGGCCTCAGTGTCCTTACCTGTAAAATGAGGAGATTGAACTAGATGGTCTCTGAGTTCCCTTCCGGCTCTAGATTTCTGCTCTATAATCCTAAGGTATGCATATTCATAGAAGGAAAATAACTTGCTCAAGGTCAAAGAGGTGGAGAGCAGTAAAGATGTGTCATATCCAAGTGCAGCCCTCCTGCTACTGATGTTTATATCATGGATTCTGTCCAAACAAAATTTGGCCTGCCTTTTTTTTTGGCAAGCAGGCCAATGTCATCAGTCAGAATGCAGAGTAATCTAAATTCTGGGCTTAGGACAGCCAGATGGCAACAGGCACACAAAGTGGTCCAGTCCTCTCTCTGTGTTTCTCTCTTTATGACCTACCCTTTTCTCCTTGCCTTTATCTTACTGTTCCTGATATCTCAGTATAACAGATCTTCAAGAATAATGAGACCAGGGTAGAAGGAGGAAGCAGTGGTGTGCGGGACATGACTCTCTACCTGTGAGATAGTGCAAGTAGAATCAGGGAATCTCAGACCCACCTTTCACCCAATATGGGAATGCCTTCTATGACAGCCATGACAAATGTTCAGTCGGCATTGCCCTTAACCATCTCCAGTGATGAGGCAGGCACAAGACAGTCTAACTGTTTCAGACAGCCCTAATTGTTAAGGAGGCTAAAGATAACAAGCTGAAATTCATTTTCCTGTACTTTCTACCTCCTGGGCCTTGTTGTCCTTCTAAAACTGAGCCAAATCAAGTCAATTCCTCTTTCTTTCTTATTTTTTCCCTGCTCTTTAGATATAGGTCTAAACATCCTGAACTCCTTAAACTGATCCCAGTTGAGTTACTTATAATCTAGACCACATACACAGTTTAGATATGTCTCATTCTAACAGAATTGTACATGTTGTGATATCATATCGGTCAAGTCACATGCTCTGAAACTCAATAACAATCCTAATAGACACTTCATGGTCTATAAGGAGGGTATTAGTCCTGACCCTTGGCATAACGTTATATCCTGGGTCCACTGTTCCTCAAAAAAAACTCCAAGGTTGACTTCCCTGTCACGCCAGCTGGGACTTGAGAGATTTCTACTGCTCTTCAAATGAACATTGGAAACCACTGAGGGAAGATGGTGCCTAGCTCTCTTTATACCTCAGGTATGTCATCAGTTTGGATTTCAGCAGCTAATAAGCTTGGCAATACCTCCTTAAAATGTCTGAAGTTAAAAATTCTGTTATCAGTCAACCACACTGACTTGTTTATTTTTACCACAGAATTAACAGTTACATTGTTGACTACATTAGAGTTTTACAAGTTTTACTGGTTTAAGCAGTTCTGTTTTTAAAGTAGCATGCAAAAACTTTCAGATGTTTGCATATCATGCATTCAAAGACAGATCTGCTTAGGGGAGAGGAAGGTTGTCATTGGGATACTCAGTCTTTACCAGTAGCTAGCCTGATTGAGAAAGTATAGTTTTGTTTTGATCAGATAATACTTTATTGGTCTTTTGCACATTTCTTTCGCCCATAATTCACACAAATGCTAGAGATAACACATTTTAAAAATTTACTCCTTTCAAAATCTACAAGACAAAAATTTAAATTCACCACTTTAGCAAATTTAAAATGTGTTATCTCCACCTCACTTCCTAACTTTGCTCTTCTTCACTCTTTTGCTCTGGAAACAGTAATCAAATCCCATACTATCAGTGCTTTTGAAAAGGCTGTGCCAATCAACTCTCCCATCACTCCATTCACCATCTCGGGGACTCTTAGACCAAAACTTTCTCAGTCAGACTTTCCTTGGCCCAAACAAGGAGTCATCTCTCTCTTTTAAATGTAAATTCCTTAAGGGCAAGGGAGTTCCTTATTTTTTTATTCTTGTCCTCACAGTGCTAGACTTAGTAAGTACTTAAATACTATTCATTCATTCATTTATTCATTCACTGCATTCTTTCATTCATTCATTCCTATTAGGCAATTTCACTGATCAGGCTCATTAGTGATGAAATAGTTATTTCATCCCAATCTGATCTGTGTCATGGCTCACTGACACTGAAAAAGCCAATAGTAGCTGGAGTATTTTTATGTTATTATGTTTGCTTACATAATAAAGAATGATCCAAAGTCCAGGGAATTCTAAGATGGTGGTGATATTTTAATGGGAAATATACCATACTCCTGGCTAGAGTCATCTTTGGAAAATATTTTTTAAAAAAATATGTAACAGTCTAGGGTCAATGAATAATTTATATAATTTTTCTCTATCATCTAGTCCAAGTCTTTGCATTAACAACAGCAGCAACAATAATAACAGCCAGCTCTTTGAGGTTTTGTGAAGTGCTTTATAAATATTATCAGGATATTCACATCTCAGGCTCTCCAGTTCATTTGCTTAGCTAGTTTTTATTTTAGTGGAAAGGAGATGCCAGCAGATTCAATCTAATGCTGTACTTTTAAAGAGATTTTATCTTAATCTTTCACCTTAATTAAAATTCATGTTTTTTGCTTAGTGATTAACTCTCTTATAACCAAATTTCAACTTACAGAATTGCTATCTTGCTAAAAAAGAGCCCGGGACACTCCAAAGGGGATAAAGCTTAGCTCTTCTTATTCTGTCCTAAAGTGCTAAGCAATGATCTTTATGGATGGTGCAATGAGTGCCATGTGCCATCCCCAAGGGTTCATCAGCTCAGGAGGGGGTATAGTAATGCTTTCATTTTGCATGTCACATGTGTATGTCTGCTACAATTAAGCACATTATGCACATTCAAACACATACACACATTATCAGTCTGGTAAACAAGACATGAGAAACCTACCCGCAGATATGCTAGCCCACTCATCTCTCCCAGAAGAAAGACAAGCAGGGGCCAGGCTGAAAGGAATGAGGAAGTGGTAGTCAACAATCGGTCAGTCAAGAAATAAACATTTATTACAAGCCTACTACGTGCCAAGCACTGTAAAAACAAGGAGGCCAGTGACACTAGGTCATAAAGTACATGGAAGGAAGGAAGGGGCAAGAAGACCGGGAGGAGGGGACCAGGTTTAGAAATGCTTTAAAAGCCAAACAGAGGAATGGTTCTAAGAGAGAGACGCATACACATTTGGGAACTGAGACGGGAGATCAGAGCAATGACAAAGTACTTCTATTTCCCATGCCAAGTTCTCAAAGTTGTAATACTCTACAAGAGAGGGAGGCGGGTGTCCTTAGGCTACATAAGTCACTCATGTTGGGGACTTCAACATCAGCTCATTCCACTCGGGTGAGGCGGCTGGTTCTGTTTTCTTTGATTTTTTCAGGCTGGTACGTTCTTTTAAGTGCTTGAGGAGCCTTTTGGTTTCAAGGCATTAAGCAAACAAATGTCAACAGAGGCTATGAGGTCTCAAAATTATTGCAGAGATGCCTGGAATTCTTAATAAAAGTCCAGGAAATTTCTAAGCTTCTAGGCAGCATAAGAAGCTAAGGAAGAGAGGGGCTCTACTTTCTGGTGAAGTGCACTGAGCACTTGTCTCATTCAGAAACTGGGGGCTGGAAAGACCTTACTTGGACAGCAAGCTACATGTACTCCCACAAGTTGGTACTGAACTCAATATGCTTCAGGGAGAAGCTGGGTTAAGGATGTGAATAATAATAATAATAATAATAATAATAATAATAACAACAACTACTATTTATATAGCATTTGCAAAATACAACAACCCTATATAGGTAGGTACTATTACTATCTTCATATTACAGATGAAGAAACTGAGGTAAACAGAGGTGATGTGACCTGCCCAGGGTCACATAGCTAGTGTCTGAGGCCAGATTTAAACTCAGGTCTTCCTGACTCCAAGTCTAGAACTCTATCCACTGGACCACCTACCTGTCTCTCTCAAATGCTTACAGACCAGATTCTAACTCTCAGACCTCTCAAACTCCAATTTCACTCAAGTATTTGTAGTCCCCTGTCCATGGCTATTTAAGAATAAAAGTTATTTTCCTTAGTTCCAACAAAATATAACTCTTTCTTTGCAAATAGTGAATACAACCCTTTATTCAGCCTGTCTGTCTCCAGAAAGCATTTTTATCTAGGCAGGTGGAGTATAAATCCTACCCAGCATGCCCAAAGGATCCTCTCTGCTTCCTTCTTCAAGAGCAGGCTGCTTAACCACTTGAAACTGTACACATGCTGAAGCAGTCCAACGTGCCAGCTTACACAGCATGCATCTCTCACTCCTTGCTAGAGTCAGTTGGGGATTTTTGTATATCTGCATCATGTCTGGATTTTTTCTGTGGTGTAGTTAAGACTTTGCATGCAGTATTCCCCCTGGCTCACTTAGAGGTGCCATTCACAATCTAGTGGCTGGAATGACACAACAAACATATGTAAGTAGCGTCCTTCTTGGCAAAATCTCCAACCATTCTGCAGAAATTAGGTCTTTAATTTCCTCAGTGGTAAATGATAAGGATTATCTTTTGTGTTGTTACAGGACAGGATATGAAGCACAGAGGGGCAGCATTAAGAGGATACTAGTTTCAAGGTCCCAGATAAAGTTGTTAGCATGGCAGGTGGCCATTGATTGGGAAGTAGCTACACAAATTGTGTATGTACATGAATGTGATGGAGTATTTGTAGTTGTTTTGTTCATCAGTCACATCCATCTCTTTGGGACTCTTTTTGGGATCGTCTTGGCAAAAATGCTGGAGTAGTTTGCCATTTCCTTCTTCGGCTCATTTTACAGGTGAGGAAACTGAGGTAAATAGGGTTAAGTGACTTGTCCAGGGTCACACAGCCAATGTTTGAGGCCACATTTGAACTCGGGGCCTACTGACTCCAGGGCAGGAGCTCTATTCACTGTGCCACCTAGATGCCCCTAATGAAATATTACCATACCTTTAAAAAAAGACAAATATGAAGAATTATATAAACTGGTCCATAGTGAAAACAATGACTATGATAATGCAAATGAATGGAACAAAAAACTGAAAATGAATGTTGTGTAATTATGACCAAGCTTGGACCCTGAGAAGAATTAAGAAAATATACCCCCTTCCCTTCTTTACTCTAGACGAGGGGTCTACGCCTGTGGAATATTACATACAATGTCAAGATGAATATTATGCTGAATCTCTCTTATTCTCTCTCTTTTGAAATTTTTATTACAAGGCATAGCTCCCTAGGTTGGAAGGAAGGGAGGAATATATTCAGAAATGCATATGATAGGAAGTAAAAACAAATGGAATTAATAAAAATAAGATTAAAAATATACAAAGTGTTTTTGCAATATTTACATTCAAATACCCAATAGGCAGGTTTGTTTAAAGATACTAAAGTTAGAGAACTAGCTACTTGGTTAAGTATGATTATACAATATATCATATCACCTGCATATGGATTTCATATGATTTTGAGGTAGGAAATCAAATACCTAGCCATTTTGCAGTTGAGAAAAATGGAGCCCAGGGAGGTTTAGGGACTTGCCCAGGGATACACAAGTGGTAAGTGCTGGGTCATGACTCAAATTCAGGTCTCCTGGCCACAGAAATCTGGTATCTTTTCTATTACACAATTCAGATCCCTGACTACACCACCTATGTGAGTTTAATGAATAGTTTTGGATAATGATAATCCTCCTAACAGTAGAATAGTATAAAAAATTATAAAAGAACCTGAATTTTCATTAAAAAAAAATTCACTCCCCTGAAAGAAAAAAAAATCCCTTGAAGAATATTTCCACTAAGCTACCTTTTCTGAGCTAGCAGTAGTCAAAGAACATCTACAAGATGGCACAAACACCACCATTGGTGGGATTTGGGGTTTGAAGGGACCACTTTGCTGTACAGGTGAGGGCACTGAGAACCAGAAAGTTTGAAAGACCTGCTCAAAGTCACACTGGCAGCAAGTAGCTCACCAACTGCTAGTGGCCTCCCTCCCAAACGACATTGTCTTTCACCATTTTGTAACTATTTGTATTTATTATCTTTATGCTTATTCTGAATGTGCATATATCCATATCCATACACATATATATACAAATATATGTACACACACAAACAGACATACACAGTCTCCCCATTAGAATGGAAGCTCCTTCTTTGTTTTAATATCCTCAGCAACTAGCCCAGTGTCTGGCACATGCAGGTATGTGATAAATGCTTACCGATTGACTGACCAAAGTAGCAGAGCCGGGCATTGAGCCAAACCCAGCACTCTTTCCACTATACTACTCAGCTCTCCACCTTAGATCGTTTCCACTTGACACCATTAATGTTAAGAAGTCACTAGGAATTCAATGGAGAGCCCCATCATGAACAGTTGATGAGGATAAGAATGTCCAGATACCTGAACAAGGTCTGATAAAATGGCAGGTTGTGCTCAACACAACTGGGTTGAAAGAAACATGAAAGAAGAGGGGTTCTCACCCATAAAGGAAAATCAGAATAGGAGACTACAACAGTTGGGGTGGGGTTGGGGGAGGAAGGGGAGTGATAGGAAAGATGGAGATGGCAGAGTGGAGAAAAGACTGGTGGAAGATCAGAGAATTTCCATCAGCGGCTTTCATCTACTCCATCTTTCAGCAGACTGGAACCTGGTGTTACTCCCCTTCACCCACTCTGTGATCTAGCTGCACTGTCCTTGCTATTTCTCACATTTCACCTGTTGCCTCCACGTTTCTTCATTGGCTATCCCCCCATGCCTGGAATGCTCTCCCTCTTCACTTTCATCTGTTGGCTTCCCTGTTTCCTTCAAGACTCAACTTAGATCCCATGTTCTGCAGGAAACCTAAAGTTTTTTGCATGGTTGTCTCCCAAATTAGAACACGAGCCCCTTGAGGGCAGGGACTACATTTTTGCCTTTCTTCATATCCCCAGCACTTGGCACCGTGCCTAGCACATACTAAGTGTTTAATAAGTGCTTATTGATTAACCATGTAGTGATCACTCTATTTCATTCTCAGGAATGGAAATTTCTACTAATAGTTACAGGCGTAGTCTACTTCCCTTTCACCTGAACTAATACAGTAGACTCCTAGCTGGATTCCCTAACTGGCTGAAAGTCCTTCCTTCTTCAGGTCACCCTCCACACATCTACCAAAATGATCTTCCTAAAAATGAAGGTCTTACCATGCCACTCCTTATTCAATAAACTCTGACAGTTCCCTGTTGCCTCTAGGATAAAGTGTAATTCCTGTTTGGCTTTTTTTAAAACAAACACTTTGGCTTTTCTTCTTTCACAAAAAACTGATGATAAAACAACCCAAATGAAGCCTTCTGCTTGTATCACAAACCCTTCACAACCTGGTCCCAAACCCCTTTAACAGACAAACCAGAAAAAGCTGTCTATGCCCATTCCTTCCACATCCTCTCCTCTCACTCTCTTCTCAAGCCTTTACAGTACCTGAATCCTTTTCTGGTTCATCATCTATATCATGCCTACTAACTATGATGATTCCCCCAGGCTCTGTCCCTGGCCCTCTTCTCTTCTCTCTCTCTATAGTGTCTCATTTGGTGATTTAATCAAGTCCCATGGGTTTAATTATACTCTCTATTCAGCTGACTCTCAAATGTATATATTCAGTCTTAATGCAGCTCCTGACCTCCACTCACAAATCTCCAACTGCCTAATAGGTATTTCAGATCAGATATTCTATAGGTTCAAACTCAGTATGTCCAAAAGAGAACTTATAATCTTTTCCCCAAGACCCATCCTCTTTGGCACTTTCCTATTACTGGTAAGGGCACCACCATCCTTCCATTAGCAACACAGGTTCACAACCTCTGCTTGATCGGTGACTCGGATCCATCCCTCATATCTCATCATCAAATCTTGTCATTTCTACCTCCAATATCCCTACTTTCTGTCGCTTTCACTCTACTCACACAGCCACCATCTTGCTTCAGTACCTTAATGCCTGTTGCCTGGATTATTGCAATAGTCTAACTTAACTCCCTACCTCAAGTCTCTCCTCTCTCCCAGCCACCAGCTGCCAAAATGATTTTCCTAAAGTATAGGTCTAACCATGTCACTCCCTTACTCAACAAGCTTTACTGGCTCCCTGTTGTTTTAAGGATCAATTATAAATTCCTGTTTGGTTTTTAAAGCCCACTGTAATAGAAACATAACCTTTATAGTTATACTTTATAGTCCAGCCAAATGGGACTTTCTGCTGTTCCTTATATGTGACATTCCATATTTTGTCTCCATTTTTTTTTTCTGATGAGGCAATAGGGGTTAAGTGACTTGCCCAGGTTTCACACAGCTAGTGAGTATCATGTGTCTGAGGCCGGATTTGAACTCAGGTCCTCCTTACTCCAACGCCAGTGCTCTATCCACTGTGCCACCTAACTGCCCCTGTCACCTTCCTTTTTGCACTGGCTATCATCCATGCTTGGAATGCACTTTACCTCTGCCTTTTGGAATCCCTTGTTTCCTTCAAAATTCTGCTCAGGTACTACCTTCTGCATGAAGCCTTTCCTGATCCCCCAGCTTCTAGTACTGCCTCCTACTGCCTAAAAAAAATCATGTTTTATTTGTTCTATATTCATATTGTATATACTTGTGTATGTACAGGTTGTCTCCTTGGAGAGAATGTAAGCTCCTCAAGGGCAGGTAATATTTCATTTTGTCTTTGTATCCCCAGCCCCTAGCAAAGTCTGGTACTTAATAAGTGCTTATTGACTGGTTGACATTCAAGACCTGAAAATAATAATTGTTCCCAATAAGAAACCAACTTTATCCAATATAATATACTTAACTATAGAGGGTAGATATTGTTACTTAAAGGCAGGGTTAATGAAGAAGAAAAAAAAATCAGGCTTTTATCCCTTCCCAACTACATTCCTCAATTTTTAACCTTCTTTTCTACCCATATGAATCTGCAGGTGACCTCTCTAGCTCTGACCTCTCACATTCCAGACCTACTTTCACAAATGCCTGAAGGAAATTTTGACTTGTTATTGTATTTCTAAATGAAAAGGGAACTCAGAGATTGTCTCCTCCCGTGATTCTCAAGAGAAAAACAAAAGGTCCCAGAGATTCCTTCAAAGGGTCTGCTTGGTTAAAACTATTTTCATAATACTAAAATATCTGGATTTCCACTACTATGGTAAATATCAACAGGTACTTACACAAAAGCTCTTTGCGGGAGAGTCACAGATAAGTTTTAAGAATGTAAAAAGATCCTTTCCTCTAACCCTTTTATGTTACGGATGGAGAAATGGAAGCTCAGAGTGACTTGCTGAAGGTCATAGAGCTAATTAATGGCAGGTAATTAGAGTTTTTCACTGTACCCCTCTGGTCTCAAACCCAACTTAGACCAAACGGACAGCTTCAAACCAGCTCATGTTTCCTTCCTTGTCCTCCACAAGTTGCTGATGAGTGCAGATCTGGAGGCTGAGGGATTCCACCTGGGGAGTCTATAGTCTGCAAAGGCTTATAATTAGTGCTCGCTCCTCACCAATTTCATCTGTGAAATTCCTTGGCCTAGTACCCAAAACCTCTATGATCTAGTTCTAACCTACCCTTGCGGTCTCAATATTTCTCAATAGTCTCTCTTTATGCACACCATGTTCTAACCAAATTAGACAACCACCTGTTCTCATTTGTCTTCTCCCACCTCTGAGTATCAGTGTATACTGCTCCCCCCCCACCCCAACACACACACACACACACACACACACACACACACACACACACACCCATGTCTAAAACAGACTCTTTCCCCATCCCCAATTTTAAAAAAATCCTCTCTTCATTCAAGGCCCAGCTTAAGAATTTCCTCATCCATGAAGGTGTCCAATTCCCTTAGCTGGAAAAGGATTCCTCCCTTCCTGAATCTCTTATCCTCTGTTTGGCCTCTCCCATGTACTTGTCACATTCCAACTTGGGTTATATTTATCTTGTTCCCTCTCCATTGGATTGTTGTTATCTCCTCTAGGCAGGAGATGGTGCCATTTACATCTTTTTTGCTCATACAATGCCCTGTATAGAGTAGGCACTTAATAAATCTGTTTCATGGGGGCAGCTAGGTGGCGCAGCAGATAGAACACCCGCCCTGACGTCAGTAGGACCTGAGTTCAAATGCAGCCTCAGACCAAACACTTGACACTTACTAGCTGTGTGACCCTGAGCAAGTCACTTAACCCCAGTTGCCTTAAAAAATACATACATACATATATATACATATACACACACATGTGTATATATGTGTGTATATATATATATATATGTATGTATGTATATGTATATGAAAATCTGTTTCACTACACTGAAGAATGTCTCTGATTTTGGTTCAGGCCTCAGCCACTTCACACTTGGCTCAACAGCATTCTGGACCCTGTTAATTCCAGTTTTTATTCCCTCTAATTCATCCTACATACTGCTTCCATACTAGTCTTCCTAAAATACCACTTTTTAAAAAAATATTTTATTTTTAATTTGTGGAATAAAACAAGCATCTCCATAACAGTATGATAAAAAATGACTGCACTTGAAACTGTAAACCTACCATGTCAGTCCCCTACTTGATACTCTACAATGGCTCCCCTATATGGTTTTCAAAACCCTCTTAATCTGGTACCACCTATGCTGTCAACTTGTTTACCAGGCCTCAGGAAGGCCTTCCCCTACCAACCCTTTCTCTGTGTCTTTGTCTGTCAGTCCTCCTCTCTGGAAAGCTCTCTCCCTTGTCCTTTGCTATCTTAATCCTCTTCCACATTCAAGACTTACCTCTTCCAGGACGCCTTTCCAGCCTACTCTAACCCACAATAGACTCTTCTTTTTCTGAATTCCTATTGCACACAACAATCCTAGACAATTTAGCACCAGATCATATACTTTTTTGAGGATGGGGCCTAAATATCACACTTCCAAAAAGTGATGCCTAGCACAAGCCTGGGATGACAGCAGACAGCTTGGTGTTGATTGACTGATTAGAGGTCTGAGGAGTAGCTTGAATTATTTTCTATTATTTTACGGTTGTAGAAGGGCCTGGAGGAAGAGAAAAACAATGTCCTCTTGCCCTTGGAAACTGGTACCATGGATGGGCATTGGGTTGGAACTGTTTTCTAAAGTAGTCTAGCCCTGACTCCATTCATAGAATTAATAGCTCCACTGAGCTGGCCTTGCCAAAAAAAGGAACAGAAATGGGATCCCATATGAAGAATGGGGTAGAGTAGGGAGAATATATGTTATTATTACCACTCTGGCTTCCTCCAATGGAGTCACTTGACGCCAGGGGAGGTGGATGTGGCTTATCCATCAGCATGGCAGAAGAGGAGACCCCTCCAACAGGAACAGAGGGAATGTAGTAAGGACCAGGAACACTGGAGACAGAGGGAGGATAGCCAGCCTTTGCGGCTTTCCCTGCTTCATATACTGTGAAGAGAGATAAGAAAAGTAAAGATTATATCCCCTACCAACTCCCCACAACCTCCCTTCAAACAATACACACACACACACACACACACTCCCTAAGGATTTACAGACAACAGAACAACCAAAGGAAATTCCTGGTTTCAAAATTATTTTTATTTCCCACCCCTGAACTGACTCATCAGGCTTACTTTCCCCACCCCCTTACATTCCTCCAGCTATGTTGACAGTGATATGAAGAATTATAGTGTTTAGTACCTAACAAAACTGGCTAATTAAACAGCACTAGGTACCGTCCTAGAAGCCCCTGGAACTTAAGAAAGCATTCTCCATAAAAACAACCTGTCAGCTCAGTCTAAACCATACTACCAGAATTCTGCCTCAGCCCTTAGAGAGGAGACCCACAACTAGGAATGCCCTTAATTGGATCTTACTGCACTACCAGAAATGAAAAACAAATAACACTGATTTCTCCCAGGAGTTGCCTTAATTCTGAGCATGAAAGATATCTTTTCCTTTAATGGCCTCCAGGATTTGAGAAGTCTGTAGGAATAAGTGGCATTTTTCTAATAGTCTCTGTGCTGGTGTAAATGGGAGGGAAAAGGAGGGAGATGGTTTTCTACAGCCTTGGGGTCATTGGTGAAAGAGTTGAGGAGCCTGGATGAGCTTTCCCTCTCCAACTTTTCCACACTCAACATTCTAAACATGCCCTCTTACCTTCAAATCTGTCATTTGTTGAAATTAATGAAGACTCATATGAAGGAAAAATATATATGGGTTAAAAGGTTCGGGCAGGGAGGATTGGGGTGGGATTGTTGGTAAGGCCAAGACATGCAATGATGCTATAGTTCCTCAGGGTTCTCCAACAGGGATGTGGGTTTGAAAGATCAGGTGATTGGGTAAGAAGAAAGGCTTGGGTAAGGGGAAGCAAGGTTGGGCACAATTCTGAATGTTAACTCAAAATGTTCACTTTCACTTACATGCCCGAGGACAGCAACAGGAGTCTGGGCAACACGGGCATCTGACGTAGCAACAACAGCTGTGTGGACAGCACTGGCACCAACAGATTCCAACCAGGAGGAAGAAGAGGAAGACTCCTAGGATCACCAGGCCAACAAACACCCACTCTGGAAACAGAAGAGAAAATCTACACTAAAGGAAATTCTACTTCAGGAGAAGGGCCTCCTCGGTTCATGCTCACACTGTGAAACAACAGCTAGGACCTAAGGAAGGGAATATCTCCTAACAGGGGAGAGAGCACCCAAACCCAAAGAAAACTCTGGAAATGAGGGGTACTGAACCGTCCCAGTGTGGAGACAAGGAAAGGGTGATTGAACTTGTACTGGGAGCAACAGAATGACCGACAAACATGAAATTATGTGGTAATGCAGGTGAATTTCACAGTTATCTCTTAGGGAAAATGCTCTTCAAATTGAAAGTGGTATGAGAATGGTTAACAGGAACAGCAGAAAAATACTTAAGCTGCCTTTTGGATTTTATAACCATGAGGTTTGGGGGTTCTGTGATCTGTGTGTCTTCCCAGACCATATCAGTTTGATCTTTATTATATTATATATACTTTCAAAGTATGTGAGCCATATGTGCCTGTTTATAAATCTACTTTCTCCTGATCATTGCTAACATGGTCCCACTAATCCCTCTTCAGACTAATCAAAGGAATATGAGACCCCTGAAGGCAGGGAAGCTTTTGTCTTTGAAACTCCAGTGCCTAGCACAATGCTGCAGTACACAGCAAGTGCTTTATAAGTGCTTGTTGAATAAATTAATGAGTGATTTTTCAAGATTAACCAATCAACAATCATTTAATAAGTATCTACTGTGTGTGTGCTAGGCACATTGCTAGGAGATGGAAAAAGACAAAGACTGCCAACAGTCTTTGGCTACTTTGCCTACTTTCAAGGAGCATTAATGTGAATTAGGGTCACTTAAACCAAGGTCCTTCACCTAGGCCTTCCTTTATAACAAAATAGGGCTGGAGAATTCTATAATCAAATAAATCTTCAATCTATAAGGTCACTATATGATCTAATGGTCTCATTCTACAGGGAAGGAAACTGAGGCTTAGAGGAGTTAAGTGACTTGATTGAGGACACAAAGCAAATTAAAGCAGAAATGGGGTTTGAATCCAGGTCTCTTGATCTCTTGTCTAGTGGTCTTAGAGTATGGATTGGATGCTACCACCACATGATGCAAGCATATCACATTATGGCAGCCTGTACAGTTGAGGGATGGAGTTGATTAAAACTGAGTGATGGGACGTCTGATGTAGGTGTACTTATATCTGGAGTATACTGAGGTTTGTTCATCAATGGAATATGAATTCCCCCTCCAAGAACTAGGACAAATGGGTGGACATTACAAAGAGGTAATGTGGTTCGCCATAAGGGGGAAAAAAGCCCATTTCATAATAATGTGGCCTCTCTCAATGTAGAATGGGCTACCTTTGGAAGAAAGCCTGTATGACTGTTTGTCAAGTATGTTGTAGAGGAAGTTATCTATTTGTTTTTTCCCTGGGTTGGACCAGATGGTCACTATGGTCTTTTCCCAGCTCTGAAATGATAATGGTTCTGTGATTCTGATTCTTTTTAGTGACAGAATGAATGATCAGAGTTCCATGAGTCATAATAACATTGTACCACAGAACGCTGATGCAAACAATGTAAATGAGGCCTTTTATGTCTGCTGGTATCACATACACATGCCAAAAAAGTTATCGCTTAAGAAGATTAGAAGCATGGAACTATAGAGACAAGAAAGTCAAGATGTTACCAAGGCTTGAAGGATACATCACTCAAACGTTTTTGTTTTGTCCTTCGGTCTCAAAGTAACATCACTCAAATAACCAAGGACAGAAAGATGGGAACTTACTCCAGATAAACCAAACAATACTATCAGTAGGGAGGAAGGTTCAGGCCTACAGGGCAAGATAAGCAAAATATAATGATGCCTCGTTGGGAATAGTGGCTGTAACATCTCTTTGGAACAATGTATGCAAAACTTTTATTTGTGATCTAATAGTTCCTGGCCACTTGAAGGAACTTTGGGTTAAGATTGTCCTAAAAGGACATTTATTTGTCACTAATTAGGGGGAATTCTACATTTAGATCATCCAACGAAGGGGAAAATGGCTCTCAGAACTTAGCAAAGCAAGGAATAAACAGTAGCATAGGATGTTTTAAACCTTAACACTAAATTCTACTTTTAGATTTTTTTTTCCTATTTGTCTTGCTTCTCTGGGCCAAGTAGGTGCTGAAAGCCTTGACCAATTTGAAAGTAATAATTAAGAATGGGGTGACTCCAAGAGCTACCTCTAAATAGGAAGCGAGTTAGGCCTGAGGGCTCATGCCTAGTCTTCCTGGACACAGTCTGTCTCCTTTCTCTGCCACCCTTCATCCTGCTGCATCTGTAATTTTTGTAGTTCAATGTTCTGATCACATTACTTCTCTACATTGGAAATACACTTCATTGGCTCCCTTTTGCCTACTGAATAAAGTAGAAATGCCTTATTCTGGCATTCAAAGCCCTCTGTGATCTGGCTCTGACCTATTTTTTTCAAACCACTCTTCTTTACGTATTCCACCCAATTGAACCACTCACTGTACCCATTCTGATCTTTTCTTGTCCCACTTTCCTATCTTTGTTCACATACCTTGCCAATGACTCCAACTGCTTGTGGAAGTCTATGCCTTCTTTCAAGGTTTAACTCAGGGGCTATCTTTTCCATGAGACCTTCCTTCCCCATTATTCCAAATGAGAAATCTCTTCATCTTAAAATTTCTCACATGAGATAATGTATGTAAAGTGCAAATGTCAAAGCCCATAAAAATGTCAGCCATTGTAATTCCCTGTCTGTTCATGTAGATATCATATTTTGCCTAATTTGATGGCAAGATCTCTTAGGGTCTGACAGGGCCTTTTTGATTGAACTTTTGGGCTCAAGCATCAAGAATACTGCCTTATTTATAAGTAGGTAATCAATGAATGTTTGTTGGATTTATTTTTAATTTTTGAGGCTCCCAGCTCAAATCCAATCAGAACCAATGACTAGGAGAGCCCCTTTATAGTGATTCCTGTCACCTCATTTTATGGCTCAGAAGTATTAGGCAGCTCTTGACTATTTGAAGATATCTTCAAAATTTGGCCCACAGAAGACCTACATGAACGAATGCAAAGTGAAATGAGCAGAACCAGAAGAACACTCTACGCAGTAACAGCAATACTGTATGATGAACAACTGCGAATGACTTAGCTATTGTCAGCAATGCAATGATCCAAGACAATTCTGAAGGACATATGATGAAAAATGCTATCCACCTATGAGGAAGTCTCAATACAGACCTAAGCATACTTTTTCTTACTTTATTATTCTTGACTTTTTTGGTCTGCATTTTCTTTTGCATCATGGGTAATATGGAAACAATTTGCATGACTGCACACATATAATCTATATTAAATTGCTCGCCTTCTCAAGCAGGGAAGAGAAAAGGGAAAGAGGGAGAGAATTTGGAGCCCAAAATTTTAAAAAATGAATGCTAAAAATTTTGTGTTTACATGGAATTGATAAAAAATGAAATAAAAAATTGAATACACAGAAAAGAAAGTTGGCCTATAAGCTCCAGTCTTTCCTAGCCATTCATCTAGGAGATATGCATATTCTATAATTTATAACTGCCTTCATCCACTATATACAGACTATACAATATCAATAATAATCATAGCTCACATTTGTGTAGGCTTTAAGGTTTGCAAAATGATTTGGAAATATTATCTCATTTAATCCTCACAACAACCCTGAGGGAGGTAGGTTCTATTATTTTCTGCATTTTATAGATGAGGAAACTGAGGCAGATAGCAGCTAAATGACTTGCCCAGGGCCATATAGCTAGTAAGTGTCTGATTCAGGACTTGACCTCGGGCCTTCCTGACAGTCTGTCCATTGCACTATTCTATCCACAACAGACATATGTGTTTACAGGAAAAGGGAAAAAAATGATGAATGCATTGAATGAGCCTTAAAAAATGTGTGGGCAAAGTGGCACAGAGAATTCAAAAGGCAGTAACTGTGTAGTAAAGAAAACAGTGTGGTGATAAGTTTGACTAAAAGTTGCACTGCAACATAAGCTGTTGTTTAACAGGCTTCTATAAGAATATAAGTTGATAATGAATACACCATGGCATTTACTAGTTTTAGTTGAGACACTGGGATGAATACACAGACTTTGTTTAAGGGTCTGCATTCCTAAGAGTTGAGATGTCCCCAACTGTTTTTTTTTTCTTTCACTGCCCAGGGCTATCAATGGAATAGGGTCTGAAGGCTAATAGGCTCTTCCCAACAGAAACAGTCCATCCTGAGAAAGATCATAAGCATCTACACACAAATTGCACAAAAATAAAAGGTGAGGTTAGTATACAGTGCAGAAACTGGACAGACAGACTAACAGAATAACAAGTAAATAAGGAGTTAAATGACTGAATACCTGACATAATCTTCACAGCAAAACTTGGCAAGAGAGCAGCAAGCCACCCTGTCCTGCCTAGAAGAGGCAGAAGGAAAAGAAGGAAAGAGGTTACTCCAGGGGAAAATGCTGCCAAAAGCCTGGCCCCTACTAGTCACGCACCCCCAGGCCACGATA
The DNA here is from genome assembly GCF_003287225.1 of Phascolarctos cinereus. Taxonomy (NCBI): domain Eukaryota; kingdom Metazoa; phylum Chordata; class Mammalia; order Diprotodontia; family Phascolarctidae; genus Phascolarctos; species Phascolarctos cinereus. The sequence continues at coordinate 421,709,362 of NW_027555958.1, read as the reverse complement.
CTGACCCACAAGCACTTTTATGGACTGGATGATGATCTCCGTCTGATTCTGTATTAGGGGGCAAAGAGTGGGGGTAGGGAGAGATAGATACGGAGCTTTTCTCTCTAATCCATTTCTAGGAGGAGAGAAACTCTGCTTTAATACAGTTAGGGATGACTGCTGGAACAGACATACCATCTCTTCTCGTACACAGAACTCAGATCATCCCCACTGATACATACACTCTTCCCCATACATCACAAAATCTAACTCATTCACACTCAAACGTCCAATCCATATTTTCATGCCTTGCTCATTCATACAGACATGCACACACTCATACTTCTACATCCACATAAAAGCAGATGAATTGACACTTCATTTTAATCTTGGAGTTATCATATCACTAGATGATGCTATTTATGCTGTAAAGACTGGATTCAGTGATTAAAATATTCAAATGCAGAGGGAGGTGAGAAGTAGATGAGTTGTAGACTTTTCCACCCTCCTTCTGCCTTCAGAAATATCTGATACACACATGTATACGGGACCGCTTTTCCATATGGCGTGCCCCACTGAGGCCATATGAACAAAAGAGCTTTTCATACAGTATAGCACGACGGATAAAGAAATACAGTATGCTATGGCAGCCTCACCCCCCAGCTCCTCCATGGTACAATTGTATAGTAAGCAAATCAAACACCACAGCAAAAAGATTTTACCATTTCAGGTAACAAAGACCAGAAGTTGTTTTCTAAATTGTTCCTAGGTAACAGCAAATATGAAGTCATTATTTACTAACTATACTATCCTGTCATACATAGCTCAAAGGTCACTATTATACTAAACATGTGTCCTACCCCAGACCCAAAAAGGATTCTGCCTCATCTCTGTACCTAATGTGTTCCCACATTTTTGTACAGAGGCTGTGGAATGTTGCTAATATGCTCTGTTCATCCAGAAGGCAAGTAGCAACAGAATGTTCAGGTGTAAATGTCTTTCTTTATAAAAGTTATTGTGTGAGTATACATTTTGGGATGAATGTACATCACTAGCTGATGACAGTCAACAACTAGGAAATCACTTAACAATAAAAGTAATACACATTGGTAAAGTGCTTTAAAGTTTACAAACTATTTTCTTAATAACAACTCCATGAAGCTGACAATGCAACTATTATCCCTATTTAACAGATTAGGAAACTAAGCCTCATAAAAATTCAGTGACTTACCCACATTCATACAGCTAGTAAGCTTCAGAGTTGGGCCATATCCAATAATCTTGTCACTATATCACCCCTGTCTCTGAACAACCTAAGGATGGCTCTTGTCTTCATTAGAGGACCTTAGTACATCAAAGCATGTGTTTATTGTTCGTGAGAAGGAAACAAATTGTGCTTGTGTTTACTTTTTAGTGGTCAAGACAAAGTATTATTATTATTATTAATTATCATAGTTCACATTTATGCCCTTTTGATGCGTTAACACTCCAAGGAGAAAGGTCAAATACACAAGTCAATATATTTAGAAAAGAGAATATCAAATGCAATCTACTAATTTTGTTAACTTGGCAAGTATTAGCCTGTTTTCAGACATTACCTCCAGAATACAGAATGTAAACTTCTGAGGGCAGGGACTCTCTTTTTGCTTATATCTGTAGAACCAGTGCTTAACACACAGAACTTGGCACATAGTAAACACTTAATGAATACTTGTTTCCTTCTTTCTTTCCTCTGATGTGTGCATACATGTGGGTTCCTTTTACCTATATGTTGTATGTTTGTGCGTACGGTGTATATATAATTGATAAATGCATATTGGAAGTATCATGGTAAAGAAAGGAAAGGAAAGGAAGGAAACAAACATTTATACATATATATATATATATATATATATATATATATATATATCACCTACTATGTCCCAGGCACTGTACTGAGCACTTTACAAATATTATTTCATTTGATTCTCACAACAATCCTGGAAAATAGATGCTATTATGATTCCTATTTTATAGTTGAGGAGAGTAAGGCAAACAGAAGTTAAATGACTTGCCCAGGGCCATACTGCTAGTGTCTGAGGCTGGATTCGAATGTAGGTCTTCCTGATTTCAGGTAGCCCAGTGCTCTATCTGCTGTACCACCTAGCTGCCCCCTAGATGGAAAGAACTCTAGATGGAGATTCAGGAATCCTGACTTTTATGTAGTCCAAGCTCTGACATTAACAAAGAGTATGACCTCAAACAAATCAATGAACTTTTCTAAGCTCGTCTTCATCTGTAAAAGGAAGGCGGTGGAGGGGTCAGACAAAATGGGAAGTTCTTCAGTTCTTATGTTCTATGATCTACGTAAGTACATGGACGTAGACTTATCTCATGTATATTAGACAGCTCGGTACATAAATATTTGCCCATGTTCATCCTGGTGACGCAGTGACTTTGTGCTGCTAAACATAGAATGATGCCAGATAAATGTTGTAGGCAACAAATTCAGTGTGTTCAAATTAAAATTTGAAAGATAAAATATCAGAGATTTTTCATTCGTATATACATATATATACACATGCATACACACATGTGTATATATATATATACACATACACACAATACCTATATATGTGTATATATTATATATGTATATATAAATATATACACACATAACTGTGAAATACACGCACCCCTATAGATAGCTAGCTTTCCCTGTGGAAGGCAGAGGGGGAGGACAGGGGGAGGGAGGAAGCCAGCCTGGGGCTTGCCAGGCCAGACATGTGATGGGGACACTTGGCCTTCATCCTCCAGCCATAGCCAATCAAAGATGCTTCAGAAGGAAGTAAGAAATCTCCCATTGTGCCCCAAGGGCAGTGCCAACAGGCTCTGCAGGATGGAGGGGGTACTGAGTGGCTTCAGAATCCTGAACTGCTCCAGGCTTTGGGGAGAGCAGGCATGTACTTTAAAGAACATTAAGATCAACTCTCCCACTTTATAGAAGGGGTAATGGAAAACCCAGGGAAGTTAAGTGATTTGCCCAAGGTCACACAAGTATTAAGGAACAGAGCTATTATTAGATTTGAATCCAAGTCTTTTGACTCTAAACCCATTTCTCTTCCTACAACACCATGTTCTCCTCTCTTGTACCGGAAGCACACATGGTCGTACATTCTTAGTTGCATAGTCACTATAGAAACATACTTTGCATATAGAACAAGCACAAAGTTTATATATTCCTTACAATTCCATGTTTAGCTTTCTATCTTAGTTGCTTCCTGCTAATTTACATGCTGGCTTGGAGTTTTATAAAGTTTCCCCCAATTTGACTGCTTTTGTGCATACATGAGGATCAGAATATTCAGGAACTTTCTTTAATTCATCATCTGCTTCTCTACTCTGTGTCTACAAGATGACATTCACTAACGTCAGCAAAGATTTTGCAAATCCCAAATACGTTTCCCCATTCTTACCTTTCTCATTCTCATTTCTGATACTAGGTATCACTATATTTCATACATATTAACATACAAAGGAAGACACACATTATTTGCAATCTATATGCGACCTAATTGCATAAGTATAAGTACCATGGATTTGTAAAGCAAAGACATATTTTGTTGTTCAGTTGTTTAACTTGTGCCCAACTCTCCATAATGCCATTTGGGGTTTTCTTGGCAAAGACATTGAAGCAGTTTGACATTTCCTTCTCCAGCTCATTTTACAGATGAGGAAATTGAGGCAAACAGGGTTAAGTGACTTGCTCAGGGTCACACAGCTAAGAAGTGTCTGAGGCCACATTGGAACTCAAGTCCTCCTGATTCCAGGCCTGGTGCTCTATGCAGTGTGCCACCCACTGCCAAATATATACTAGTAGCAATGTATGACCAAAACAACGCACGTGCATTAGCTGTGATGTGTATACAAGTAATTGCTTTTCACCATGGCACACCACTCACGTGTCTTAGATGATGGGTGCCATGACGGTTATCTTCCAAATCTATGCTAGATGTCACTAACACATGAGCTCTTATTAGCAAATCATTGATCAACCAACAAGCATTGACTGAGCACTTGCTATGTGTCAGGAACCGTATAGGCTATGAGACATGGAAGAAAACCACGAAACGATTCCTGCCTTCAAGGAATTTAACATTCCACTGATGCAGCCAACGGAGCTCTGCATGATACTAACATGGATGCGGTACCAGGCCCAAATAGGATGACATAAGCCGATAGAAACAGAAGTTCTTTGCCCTCAAGGAAAAAATCCTTCCTATTTATAATTTATAATGACTTGTACCCCCAATATGTGATGACCTCTTTCCCTTTCTTGCATCCAATATAAAACACTTGCAATCTGTTTACACATGCTGTATTTTTACTGAGTCGTCTGTATAAGTAAATGCCCTCTATCTTTCTGTTAATTGTTTTAGATTATAAGTTCTCCGCAGGGTATTTTTGGTGTTGTTGCTCTTCAGTCATTTCAGTCACATCCAACTCTTCATGACCCCATTAGAAGTTTTCTTGGCAAAGATATTGGAGTAAGTTGTCATTTCCTTCTCCAGCTCATTTTACAATGGAGGAACTGAGGCCAGGGTCACACAGCTAGTAAGTGTCTGAGGCGGGGTTTGAATTCAGGTCTTCCTGACTGCAGACCTGGCTCTATATCCACTGTGCCAAGTATTTTTTTATACTGAACTAAAACTGCTCTTCCAAAGTTATCAATGATTGCCTTAATTATCAGATCTAATGGCCTTTCTCAAGCCTCACCCTTCCTGAGCTCTCTGTAGTATCTGATATTGCTCATCACACCTTCCCTTGGATACTTCCTCCTCACTGGGTTTTCAATCAAGCACCTATGATATTCCCAAGCTGGGCTAAGACTTGGAAATCCAAAGGCTCTACTTCTCTCCCTTGGTTCTGACTACTCCTTCTCACTTTCTTTTGCTGCATCACCATCCACAGCATGCCTCCTCAAGATGGGAGTCCCCTAAGGCTCTGTCTTCAGGCTTCTTCTCTCTTTGCAGCCTCTCATGGGGTGACTCATCAGCCCCCGTGAGTTCAGATATCATCTCCATGCAGATAACTCCCAGATCTATACACTCAATCCAAGCTCCAGTCTTGCATCACCAACTGCTTCTTACACATTTCAATCTGGATGTCCCTAAGGCAACTCAAACTCAATACGGAGAGAACGCAGCTCTTCCTCCAAAACCACCTCTCTTCTTAGCTTTCCTCCTTCTAGAGAGGACACTGCTTTCCTTCCAGCCATCCAGGTTCAGAGCCTGGGGTGTCATTCTCTATTCTTTATTCTCACTCACCCCACATATATCCTATCAGTCGCCAACCCCCTGGTTGATTCTAACATCACAGCATCTTCTGCGTATGACTTCTTCTGTCTACTCATATTGCCCCTACCCTAATTCAGGCCTTCCTAATCCTTTTCCTGGACTATTGCAATAGCCTCCTAACTAGTCTCTGCTTGTTTCAAGTCCTTCTCCTCTTCTACCAATTCTCCATACAGTTCACAAAGCCCTTCTCTTAACGTGTGGGTCTGACCCTGTCACTCCTTGATAAACTCCAGTGACTTCTTATTATCTCCGGGGCACAAGGTGTTGCAAAAGTCTGAGTACAATTTTAAGCTTCAGTAGCCTAAAGTTACACTAAAACTTTTGGGACATTCTGTACAAACCACTTTTTTTGTCACATAAAATCCTCTACAATCTGGCCCCATCACACTTTTCTAGCCTTCTTAGACATTACTCCCTTCCACACATGCTGTGGTCTGGCTATGCTGGCCTCTTTGCTATGCCTCACACATGACATTCCATCTCCCAGCTAATGCCATTCTTGGCATTAGCTCGCCCCCTGTTCCTGGAATTGTATCCCTCCCTTCTCACTTCTACTTTTTGGAATCCGTGGCTTTCTTCAAGATTCAGCTTCACCACCCCTTCTACATGAAATGTTTCCTGGTTCCCCCAAGCTGCTAGTGCCTTCCTTTTCAAGGATAACTTAGTATCTGGCTTTGCATAGGTTTTACGTATGCCTATATATGCATATGTTATTTTTCTCAGTTAAAATGCAAGCATCTTGAGGGTGGGGACTGTTTTACTTTTGTCTCTGTATTCTGAGGACCAAGCTCTGTGCCTGACACATAATAGGTGCTTTAACAATGCTGGCTAGTTTGCTTAGTTAATTGCACTTAATAATAATTTGTAGTTTTTGATGAGTGATCACTGCCGCTGGAAAGGATCATTTAACCCAAACCACAGAATCACAGACTTAAAGCTGAAAGAGACCTCAGGGGTCCTCTTGTCCAAGCCCCTCGTATTGCAGATGGGGAAATATTGCCTCAGAGAGCTTACGTGATTTGCCTATGGTCACAGAGGCAGAATAAGAAAAAGCTGAGTTGGAGCCCAGGTCCTCTGACTTCATATGGGGAACTCTCTACACTGCTTTGCTGCCTCTCTTTGCCCATCCCTATTTTACAGACAAGAAAAGTAAGACCCAGGCCCAAGACATCAAATGAGAACAGGAACCCAGCTTTCCTAACTCCCAATCCGGGGTTCTTTATACCATCCTCGTACAGGGGTTCTTAACCTGGGGTCTGTAAACTTAAAAAAACATGCACATATATATGTATATATATACACACATCTATACATATATTTATATAATATACATTTACATATATGTGTGTGTAGCTGTATTTCAATATAACAACAGACTTCCTTTGTAATCCTGTGCATTTTATTTTACACATTTAAAAACATTCTAAGAAGGGATCCATAGGCCTAACCTATCCCAAAGGGATTTCTCTCTCTCTCTCTCTCTCTCTCTCTCTCTCTCTCTCTTCTCTCTCTCTCTCTCTCTCTCTCTCACACACATACACACACACACACACACACACACACACACACGTGCACACAGTTACATACCCTCGCTCTAGTGCCTTTCATTTTTATGCTATTGTGCCTGGGCTTCTTTTAGTAACGTGAAGTGACTGAATTTTATTCTCTACGTGCCATGAAAGCTATTTTTGCACTTATTTGTGTTTGTAGTACCATTACGGCACGTAGTGTAATTAAAGTATGATTTCTGAATGTAGGAAACATTTTAAATCATTGACACCTTTTAAAAACCCGGCATCTTGTAATGTTTGAACCTGCTAAAGATTATCCAATCTATCATAACCCAGCATGATCTCATTAAAAGGCATTCATTGTATCTCTTTAAGTTAATAAACAATAAAAATCGTTGCAAAGTACTTTAGTTGCAAAATATTAAGAGAAATGCCCCCTCAAGAAACGAGTAAGTGCAAACATTATTAGCAACACAATTTGGTTCAGTCTGTACAATGAGATGGAGGTAATCCAGAAGTGAGAGGTTTACACCTCTAAAATTATGTGGAGAAGGGTGGGGTTCACTGCAAGGAGGAAACTGAGTTTCTGGCGCCCACTGCGATGATTTGCTGAGTAGGTCGGCTCACTAGAGGGGCACCTTGTCTTGTAGATTGGCTTTTTCCCATAACCAGAAAAGCTGGGGAATTAAGCTCTTGGAGGAATCCCACGATCATGGGAGGATCTGACTTTGTCAAAGGGTCCTTGCCTCGTTCTTCTCCCCCGACCCCCAATTTAAGCAAAGGGCTCATTCTATGGAGACCTTCCCAGAGCCCTCTCTTTCATGAGAAGTCAGTTCAGCAAAATCCAGGGCACAGGTCATGTCGGAACCCAAACCTGCTCACTTGAATAGCAGCAGCTGGCTTTGGGGGGTGTGGGGGACAGGCGGGGAACTCAATGATTATCGTCCCCTGTCTAAGCTTTCAGGAATTCCATTCTTTCCTTCCAGGGACTGAGCCGATTTACGGTGAACCCCCAGCCCTGCCCCAGTCCTCCACTCTGCCTCCCCTTTGCAGACCCGGTGCCCACCCCCCTCCATTCTTAATACCCCGTGAAAGTCGGCTACAATGAAATGCTGGGGCTGACCCAGCTGCTCTTGTTCATACCAGTGGTAACCACGGCAACGGCGGGGAGGGGGAGGCTGCGCAGGCCTGTCATGAATGCTCACTAATTGAAGGCCAAGCTTCCTCCCACGGAGCTGATCTACAAGTGCAGCAAAAAATAGGGAGAGTGAGGAATGGGGGAGGGAGCTGAGGAGAGGGAAAAGGAGAGGTCTTGGCAGGGAGGAGAGCCGTGAGGTCGCTTGTCCATTTGTTCTCGGTGGCCCCTCTCAGCCAAAGGCATTGTGCTTTGTGGGCAGCCCCTGGGAAAGAGGGCCCACACACTGGCCGTTCCCACTGCCCGTCTAAGCAGGGGACATCCTTGCTAGAGGAAGAGGTCTGATCCAGAAGCCGAAGTATATGAAGGCTCTGTGATTTCCTCTCACCAGTAGGTTATCAGACATATCCACAAGCACACAGGGATTAAGGGACTTGCCCAGGGTCATACTGTTACTAAGTGCTGGAGGTTGCATTTGAGGTCAGGCCTTGATGACTCTGAAACCACTTCAAAAGGCTGCCTCTGTTAAGAGAACTCATAATGGTTAACATTTATACAGCATGCTGTACATATGTTAATTTGTCGAATATTCACAACTGCCTTGTGAGGTAGGTGCTATTATGATCCCTATATTACAAATGAGGAAACTGAGGAAAACTGAGGTTAAGTGACTTGTCCAGGGTCATATAGCTAGTAAGTATCTAAAGGCACATTTGGATTTAGGGGCTAACTCTAAGCCCAGTAGGCTATCCACTGCACCACCTAGCTGCCAAAAATGATAATAATAACAATAACAATAACAACAACAATAAATTTAGCACTACCTCAGGGGCTTCCTGTAAAGAAAGTGTTTTGAAAACCTTAAATATTATTTAAATGTGAGTTGCTGCTGTTCCTGTCACTGTTGTTGGGATTGGCAGAGAAAACTTCTGGTTATGGATTTTTTAAAAATCCATCCTCTAGAATTCTCAGGTGAGTCCTAGGCACTTGGCTGTCTTCAGGATGATTCTTCCTTAGGCTATAATGAGAAACAAGGGATTTTAGTAAAGTTAGCAGTGGTAGAGCGAAATGGGACCATTAACAAAGGGCTTCAATGCTTACTGTGGCTGTCAGTCCCTTTCCACCAGCCCTGAATTCACAGGCAGAAAAGAAAGCTCAGGCCATGTAGCATAAAGAACAGAGCCCTGGGCTTAAAGTCAGAAGACCTGGGTTCAAATTCTGCCTCTCTCAGTCGCTACCAGTATGACCTGGGGCAAGTCTTTTACAATTTACTCATTTGCCTAATGAAATGGATTGGCTTAGATGTCCTCTAAAGTCCCTTCTAGCTCTGCAGGTACAGAGAGGCACAATAGGATCACTTTGTCATTGAAGATGAGCTTCTATTGTGATGTGCTAATTGGTACTGACTGACTCTGGCCAAGGATAAGTTACAACACCTCTGTGATCAGCCAACCATGGATAATACTTGTACCACATACATCTCCAGGTCACAAGACTTACAAAAAGTACTTTGTAAACCTTAAGGTGCTTTATAAATAAGTAGCATAGATATACATTATATTATATATGTATATATGTGTGTGTACAAATATACATATATATACTGACATGATCTGTAAATGAGTAGCATAGATATACATTATATTATATATGTTTTATGTGTATATAAACACACCCATGCTTTATGAGTAACAAGATATACATCATGTTATATATGTATATAAGTATGTGCATACATACACATACTGACACATCTTACTTTTTAACTTCAAGAGATTCACTGATGAGTACCCCCCACCCCTGACAAAGTCAGATCACAACCTTTCTATACCTTAGCAGATGGTATCATGAACTATCAGAGCCAAAATCAATCATTACCTGGTGGCCAGCCCTGTGGTGATAAGCCTGTCCACATGATAAGCCTCATGTATCACGTGAGATTAGTCTTCAGACAAAAAAAGGCATATCTTCCATTGCAAAGCTTTTTTTCTTTAGCTTGGTATAGTTTTTAAAGACCCCACGGTTACCTTCAAAACAGGATGAGATATTAGAGTGGAAATTCAGTGGAGGGTGTGTATGTATGTGTGTGTGTGTGTGTGTGTGTGTATATACACATATACATATACATACACACATACACATATATACACACATACACACACACATATATATATATACTTACACACAATATACCCACAGATAGTTAATTATATACATACGCACATGTAGAAAAATACAGAATTTTTAAAAGATGAAGGACATAAAGGATAAAATTTAAGCCAAGGGCAATTTTAGGATCCTACATATGGACTGTGAGTTCATCTACCATCAGTTAACCCATTCACTTAGCAACTATAAAGACTTCTATGTATCCGACTGAAAGACTAACTTCCCCAAAGCATACTGAAAGGCTTTTTGATTAATTTCATCACGTATTATTTTATCAGCAATAACTTGGAGTCACCACCTATATTTTTCATCAGAGCCCTTTACCCTTGGGTCTCTCATGGCACATCTCTTAAGTAGCTATCAGCTGCCATTTTGTATTATATATTACATCTGTATATGTGTTACAACCCCCCCTACTAGACGGTTGCCTCTATGAGGACAAGGACAGAGTCTGACCTAAATGTATCTCCTCTAGAACCAAATCCAGTGCTATTTATCTAATCAATGTTTGTTCAATTGAGTTGGGTCTTTCATCCAGGAATAACTCGAGTTCTATTTTGTTCTATTCTCTAATGATTTCATTTATGGAAAGATAGGAACAAGAGTCACCAAAGGATGAGAAAATATAGAGGGGCTGCAATCTTCACATATGGAAAGACTTTAACGAGACCATGGATCCGGCAAAATCCTCAAAAGGAGTCTCACCACCCACAAAAATTGTGGTGTCACTCATCAAGTGACACACCTTGTCCTAGTCTTATTTCACATCATCACTGTGCTTAAAAGCAGGCACTCAAAATGTATTTATTGACTTTAATTTAATTGTATCTTAAGACAAATTTTCCCAAACCAATCTGCTAAAAGAATAGTTTTTAGACATGAAATGTTTTGGTCAAAACACACATGTTCATCTGAGGATAAAGCTGAGTTGAGGAAATGTTGGACCAAAACAGATGATATGAAAGATTGGTGTGATGAAAGAGGGTGGTGCACATTAGTACCAGGCACTAGACCAAAGGAGCTGGTGAAAGATGCTCATGCTAAATATTGGGCATTTGAGGGCATGGAGATGGTAGTGAAAAATAGGTCAGATGCTGGGTATGAGGGGAGTTGATGGTATGTATCAGACAAAGGGCATAAAGGGGAGAAGATGGGAAGTATCAGGCTTAGGGTCTGAATGGAAGACTGTGGGTAGGTATTAAACACAGAGTGTGAGGGGAATCCATGCTATGTATGGGTGTTTGTATGGATGTAACCAAGACATGAACAGGGAGGAGTGGGAGAGGAGGAGGGGGCAGAGGGGGAGAGAAAGAAGGTGGGGGACAGAGTGATGGGATGACAGTATGACAGATGATGGGGTTATGGGGCTATGAGGGGACAGGAGGCAAGGACAAAGGATGGAGAAGCAATCTGAAATAGATGGAGACTACACTTTGGTGTGCAAATGGGGCATACTCTTGTCTCCCGAAGAAAGATAAGGAAAACTCAGGGCAATGGAGTTAGCCAAGGCAGATCTGTTCTGGTTCCCAAGTGATCACTCTCTTCTAGTCTTTGTCAACATCAAACATTTCTCACGAAATCCCCTAGTCATATGGATAGAACAGGATTCACTAAATACAGTTTGGTTATTAATGTCTCAAGTACACTATATAATACATGAAGGCAGGATGAAGACACTTTTTTTTCATGACACCAAGTTATTGCTTTAAGAAAGCCTGGAACCATAGGCTGTTGCAAAAGACAAAATGCGTGATTTGCTGCCAGTGGCTACTGGATTCGTTGGCTGTCAGGAAAGGGAGAGATGGAAGAACCACATGAGGCACCCATGACAGTAGAAGGCCCTCCACTGATGATCATGTTTTCACTTGACTGAGGCCTGGCTATGGGTTCTAAATCTACCTCTCAACTTCCAGTTCTTCTCTTTAGTATAACAAAGGAGAACAGATGAGAAAGATAGAGGCCATGTGGGCCAGGACGGAGAGGGGAAGAGCATCATGGCACAGGCCACTCCTAACTGTCTTCCATCTTTCTCCCGAGGACTCATGGGATTATTTCTGAGGGAAAAGGCGGCCACTTCAGACACACAAGTGAAGGAAGAGCATTTCCTTGTTTCCATCTGCGCTGATCTGATCAACATGTCTGTATTGGAGTCAGAGAGACAAGGCCCTTCTGGAGTTCAGGACTCCAAATCCCAAATCCGGCGTTCAGAGAGGGTAATAGGACTTATCTGGAGAGTGTGGCCCTCTAATTGATTCCTTCTCTCCCCTCTGCCAGCAGTAAACTTTTGCTTTCTTCTCCCCCCAGTCTCTTCCCCCTCCTCTTCTCGCTTTGTGAATCGGAGACAGAACCAGCATCAGCCACTCTCCAAGATCAAAGTTTGAGCAGGCAACAAAGACCTCTGAGGAGGCTGTTGCCATGGGAACTCTCCTAGCCGAGGCCTTTTAAATCTGCAAATCTCCTTTGTTTGCATCAGTGGGGCTGGGGCTGGCAAATAAAAAGAGAAGAGGGGTACCTTGGCAACAAGTTGCCTTTCTAAACAGTAGGAAATAGAGTAACGGGGGTGGGAGGTGGGGACAAGGATTCACGAGGAAGAAGCAGCAGCAGCCCTCGGGTGGTGGGGAAGAAGTATCTGGCAGAGCTCCGCAGAGCTACAGGAAAGAAGCTCTCCAATGGGAGTCCCGGGGCCAAGCAGGACCAGGAGTCTCCCCCTTGCCAAATACTCTTCATTGATTGCTTATGGTGTCCTTGACGGCTTTTAATACTAATGGGCGGAAAGGTTTACTTTAGCCCAGAAAAGCACTTCCTTAAATTACAAACGGTTCAAATTTGGACGAAAGAAAAAAAAGAAAAGGAGTGGGCAAGCGCAACACGATTCACCAGACCTTTCCAACAGTTCTTATCCAGGTTATCCCCCCAGGTTTCATCCGAGTTGTGATGGGGGGTAACAGGGAAGGGGAAAGGGAGAGGGTAAGGAAGAGACAGAGAGGGAGGGATGGGGGGTGGGGAGAGGGAGAGAGGGAGAGGGGAGAGAGAGAGGGAGAGAGAAGAGAGAGAGAGAGAGAGAGAGAGAGAGAGAGAGAGAGAGAGAGAGAGAGAGAGAGAGAGAAGGAAGCTACAATACAAACACAGAAATATCCCTCCAATACTGTATTCATGTGGTACAGTCTGTTCTAAGCTAGTTTCTGTTTATAAGGATTTAAATTGTTCATGCATAATCCCATTTATGGGATAGGACTGAACTGACCTATATAGATGCTGCATTCTAAGTCAGTCAGTCAATAAACATTTACTAAATGCCTACTATGTGCTAGGTTCCACGATAAGCGCCAGGTATACAAAATAAGGCAAAAGACAGTTCCTGACCTCAAGGAGTTCACAATCTAATAGGGGAAGACAACATATAAAAATAAACTGAAAAGTGGAGGTTGGGGGGGCGGGGTGGAGAATAGGGGTTAGCCACAGAGGGCAGGATGAACTTCAGAATTCAGTGGGGTATAAAATGAAGTGATAGCTGGCCTGGACACCCTCCTTATATGAAGGATCTAAAAGGAGTTCTCTATCCTCTCCAATTAGAAGGAAGGAGGGAGGGGCCCCAGGGGAAGGGCTACTAGAGAAAGGTGTAAGTTTTGGGGGCTGATGTGATCTTGCAGGATGTTAAGTTTTTGGAAGGTGTGATAAAGTGGAAAGCATTGTACCAGAATAAGAACCATACTGGCCCAACAGAAAACTGTGTTTGCCTTCAGTGTGGATTCATTTTTGTGATCTAGGGGATTTTTTGAGAAGGCATAGAATCGCTGGCCTGAAAGAATTCTTGAGAGCTATCTGAAATGGAATGGGTGGTGGGTTCCCCTTCACTGGAAGCATCCAAGTAGAGGCTGAACAACCACTTCTTGGAAATGGGATTCATCCTTTGAGTAAGAATGTAAATTACTTGGAGGCAAAGACTGTCCTTTTGGTAAGCCTAGTGCTTAGTATAGCATCTGGCACATAGCAGGTGATTAATAAATATTTGTTGATTGATTGAGGCCTCTTCTAACTCTCGAATTCCATGATTCTAGGTCATCTAATCCATCCTCCAAACTTTCCTGTTTTCTGTTTTGTGTTTGCTTGTTTGTTTGTTTGTTTTATTGAGAGCATTGCTATCCTCCCAATAACCCAGGCTCATAACCTTGGAAACTTCCTAGACACTTCCTTCTCTCTCACCTCCCAATAAGTTGCCAAGTATTGTTAATTCTACCTTCAGCACTTAGCAGAGTGCCTGGCACCTGGTTAGCACTTAATGAATGTTTCCTGAAGTGAACTGAATAATGTCTCTGGCATCAGTTTCTTCTGGACACTCTACATGCATGCAGCCGTCATACTAATTCACATCTTCATTCCATACCTCTCTCCTGGAATACTACAATAGCTTTCAAATTGGCCTCCTTGCTTCCAGTCTCTTCCTTCTCCAAACCATCTTCCAGACAGCTGCTGAAATAACCTTCCTAAGACACAGGTCTAATTGCATTACTCCCATGATCAAAAACCTGCAGTCACTAAGCAAAAGCACATTTCTCAGCCTGATATTGGGATCACAATCTGGTTCCCAGCAAGCTCCAGCCTGAACTCACATCACTAGCCTTCCTGTGTTCTCTCTCCACATTCCAGCTCAACTTTTCTGCTCTTCTTTGAACTTAGCATTGGATATTGGGTCTTCATGCATTTGTTCAAGTCACATCCTCTGTCTGCAGGGCACGCCCTCCTCTTCTCCACCCTGTAGAATCCTTGTCTTCTTTTAAGACTCAGCTTGTGTTCCATCTCCCCCATGGAGCTTTCTCTCCTCTCCCTGTTTGACTCGTTGGTGACCTCTCTCTACTTGAACTACCTTGTGTTTACACCTATTCCCTCCTTAAAGTAAGTTGAGCTCATAGAAGGGCAAGGACTATCTTGCCTTCATACTGCTAGCACTCAGCACAGTGATTTACATACACATGGTAGAGGCTTAACCATCAGCATCCCCATTGATAACATATGTTAAAGAGCACCAGCATTCTTTCTTCTTCATGGAACTTAAAAAGGATATGGTCACTGCTGAAGACTTGTGGGGTCAATAATCTTTACCTAATGTTTGATGGGTTTAACCGGATCTTGGACAGTGACTGGATAATCCGCCAGCTCACCATTTAACAAGCAACTTATTAAGCACCTACTATGTTGCTAGGCCCTTCAGAAGAGGCAGCTGTATTCTTTGTCTTAGTCACCACTCCAACACCTCTGTTAGAAAGTTTTTCATCATTTTAATATGAATTTCTCTTTCCCCTTTCATCTTTCTCTGTCTTCAACGTTGACCAAACTTTGACGGCCCCTTGGCAGCACTGAGAACCTTGTCCTCCTGAATGCTCTCTCCTACCTGGGTTTTCATGACACTACTCTCTCTTGGTTCTCCTCCTCTCTTTCAAACTACTCCTCAGTCTTCTGTACTGGATCATCATCCATACCCTGCCCCCAACTATGAGTATACCTTAAGATTCTGTTGAGCCCTTTTCTCTCTCCACACTCTTTCTTAGTGACTTCCTAAGTTCCCACAGGTTTAACAACCATTTTCACGAAGAAGACTCCCACATCTACATATCCAGCCCTAGTCTCTAGTCCCATATTACCTCCTGGACAATTCTCACTGGAAGCATCTCAAAATACAACATGTCCAAAACGAAGCTCATTATCTTTCCTATGAAACCCCTCTTCTAAAATGCCCTATTTCTATTAAGGGTACCACCATCCTTTTCATCAACCAGGTTTGCAAACCTGAAAGCATCCTCAACTCTTCACTTTCCCTTACCCACACATTTAATCATCGGTTGTCAAATCTTAATCATTTTTATCTCTACAATATCTCTCATCTGTCCTCTTTGATCTTGTTACAAGATCCTAGTAGGCCTTCATGACCTCTTACCTGAACTATTGCAACAGCCTCCTAATCGTTCTTGCCTCAAGTCTTCCCTTTCTGGTCTATCCTTACCAAAGTTATTTCCCTGAGGCATAGGCGTGATCACACCTCTCCCCTTCTCAATAAACTCAAGTGGCTCCCTATTACCTCTAGGATCAGCTACAAACTCCTCTCTTTGGCATTTCCAGCCCTTCACAGCCTGGCTTCCAACCTGCCTTTCCAGTCTTATTATGGTCTAGCCAAATTGCCTATTTTGCTGTTCTTCACTTATGGTGTTCCATTTCCCATTTCTGAGCCTTTGCCCTGGCTGTGATGCACTTCTTCCTCACCTCCACCTCTTAGGAACCCTAATTTTCTTCAACATGGGGCTCAAACATCACTTCCTACTTGAGGTCTTTCCTGATTCCCCAGCTGCTAGTGCTTTCAAAAAATTACCTGCATTTACTTTGTATGCACGTATACATATACATACATACATACATACATACATACATATATATATATATATATATATATAAAATTTAACAAATGTTCTTCAGTTAACTGATAGCCCTTTTATTCAATATCCACCTTCTCTAACGTCAACTTAGTTTGAGAGTCCCTTAAAAAAATCCTACCCCATGGGGTATTCAAAGAGAGAAGGTGAGGTCCATTGAATGCAGTTTATGTCTGAAGTTTAAAAATAAAAATTACAGCTTGAGCCTAAAATGGTAAAGTCCTTTGTCGTGCCAGCTGGAGCCATCCCAGAGAACTTTATTTCAAACCAAACAGTGGCACAATTCCAGGATATAAAGGCCAGTCCTGCCCACTGATTCCCAACCTCCATGTCTAATCCCAGAAAAGCAGACCTCTGTTGGCATGACCCTATGATCTCAAATGCCTGTCTAAATATTGTCAAGGCACCTTTCATTTCAAAGCACCCTCAATATTGTACAGTTCCCACCAAAGAGGATCTTCCCTCTTATTTATTCCTTTATTGGTTTGTTTCTGGCCTTCTCCCCCAAATAAACATCCATAACAATTTGGGGTGAGATAGGGACTTACGTTTGGAATTTATTAATGAGGTAGGGTCCTGGTGAGAATTTAGAGGAACATAACAAGAACAATTTTTGAACAAACTTATTTTATTACCTTTGCAGTAAGTGCTGAAGCCAATAGCTACAAGTAGCTTTGTTAGGAAAGGAATAAAATCTACAAGCTACTCATAAGTCAAGATTATTGACCACAAGTATCCAGCAGTGGCCATATCCTAGATATGTATATCTAGAAGCAAGAGCCCTGGGGATCTTTTAATACATGTTGTTGAAGATGCTGATGAAAGATTACAGAGTCTCAAAGTTGGAACACATCTCAGCAGTGATCTATTCCAATCTATTTCTGAACAAGAATTCCCTCTTGTAATGTATTGAAAAGAGTACTAGGTTTGGAGTTAGAGACCTGAATACAAAATCCAGCTCTGTCACCTGTGTGACATGGGCCAATCACTTAAGGTCACCATGCCTCAGTTTCTTCATCTATACAATGAGGGTGTTGAATTCAATGACCTTTAGGTCCCTTCTGATTCTATACTGATGATCTCTATTACATAATCATCGAGTTTCTGAAACTACAATGATGAGAAACTCACTGTCTTCTAAGGAAACCCAATCCATGTCAAGACAACTCTTATCCCTAGGAAAAAAGGTCCTTATATAAAGTCAAACTTCACCCCTCTACATGTTTTCCCCATGGCTTGTAGCTCTGCTTTGTGGGACTAAGAAAAACAAATCTAATCCCCATCTTCCATGCAATAGCTGTCCTTACATGGAGTTATTTCCTTCTCAAGTCTTCTCCTCACCAGGCCAAATATGCCCACTCCCCAACAATTGATCTTTCTATGGTATAATCTCTAGGCTCTTAACATTCTTGGTCACACTTCTACCGAAATCTTTTCAGGGGCTGATTCTTCTCAGCTTTGTATCAACTATAATTTTTTAATAATGCCTTTTGTTTTTATATCATATTCATCTCCTAATATATCTACCTTCCTCCTTTACCCAGGCAGTCATCCCTTATAACAAACATTTTTTAAAAAGAAGTGGGGGGAAAAAGCAGTTTAGCAAAACCCACAACATATCAACCACATCTAGCACTACATACAATATTCCACATCCACATTCCTCCAGGTCTGCAGAGAAGGGAAGGTTGCTGTTTTATCTTTTATTAGAGGTGGGGAAAAGGTATCTGAAGTACAGAAGACTGGCTGAAATGCATAAAATGGGTGGGTCTCAACCCTTCTCTGGGCCCAAATTTGGCCCAGACTATTGACAAATAAGGTTCAAGTTTGTTTTATTGTTCTTTCCATTTGTATTGTTGTAGTCATTGTTAATACTGTTTTCTTGGTTCTATTTACTGCCTTACTTTATCATTTCATGTAAGTCTTGTCATGCTTCACTGAATTCTTCCGATTCATTCTTTCTTACCATGTAATAACATTCCATTATATTCAGGTACCACAGGTGGTTCAACTATTTCTAAATCAAGAAGTACCCACTGTGTTTCTAGTTCTTTGCTATGACAGAGTAGAGTTATGAATGTTTGGATATATTTGTTGGTGAAGGGAACAAGCATTTATTAAGTGCCTACCACATGCCAGGCATTGTGCTTAGCACTTTACAAAAATTATCCCATTTAATCCTCACCACAGCCTTGGGAGGAAGGTGCTATTATGATCATCATATTACAGATGAGGAAACTGAGGCAGACAGAAGTTAAAGCCACCAGCCTGGTAGGTATTGGAGGCTGGATTGGAACTCTGGTTTTCCGGACTCCGGACTAAGTGCTCCATCCATTATGCCACCTAGACTTTTCTTTCTGTTTTTGACCTTGTTGTGCTGTGTGCCTAGCAGTGGGATTTCTGGGTCAAAGCATATGCACATTTTGCTCACTTCTTTAGCACAATTCCAGATTGCTTTCCAGAATGTCAGGCCAATCTTACCTTAACATGGCTTCTGTTCTACTTCAATCCACCACACTCACTCACTACATACATTTCAACAAGTCCCCTCTATTCATCTACCTTTTCCCTACCTACCATAAAAAATAAAGACAATATTAATTAATTCAAGCCACTGGAGCATCTTCTCAGTCAGCAACCTCTCTCTGTAGTGTGGTGAGGGACCTAAGGGTTACTCTTTTTGTTACTGAAACCTGGTAAAAGCCCACTGTTTGTTTCTCCATGATTGCCTTGTGAGTGTGAAGGTTACAACATGGCCCTGGATGGTCAGGTGATCCATCTGGTGAAGTCCCCATGCCCCATTTTATTCTTAGCATGGAGGTCAAATCCCTGGAGATTAGTTTCCCATTTGACAAAGCTTTCAAGTACTTTGTACAGGAAGAAAGAATTGTTTCTAGGATCATCTACTTTTTGGTCCTAGTTTTCCATGGAAATAAAATATTTCAGATCTGTTAGATATAAGATTTAGTGTCAACTCCCTATTTAAAGATAAAGAAACTGAGGCCCAGAGAGCTGAGGTGACTTGTGAGTAGCAGAGGCTACACAGAACTTTCAATTCTAAATTAGGTTGTCATCATACCACACCAATACCTCTTGATTAAATCATCAATCAATAAGCACTTATTAAGCACCTACTATGTGCCAAGCTAGGCAGCAGGGTTACAAAGACAAAGAATGAAACAATTCCAATTCTCAAGAAGCTGTAGCTACGTAGTACTACAATCTTTGAGACTGAAAAAAACATTCCAACAGATCCGAGGGAGAGACATTGGGCCTAAAGGACCCCACAGACCTGGAGAATTCCTACGTGCTAAATACTGACCTTTGCCAAAAGCAACTGGTATTTTCTTTTCTTTGAAAAGTTCACAGGATCGGTTTTTAGCTTCTTTCCCTAAATGTCCAGGCAGAGCCAGGATGAAGTGTTTGTAACCTTGGGCAACATTTCAAGATCAGATTTCCACTGGGTTATACTATCTACCAGAAGCTTTGAGCCTTCACTGCAGAACATGCAACCTGACTGATCACATAATCAATACCTACATGACAGACAGTAGTAGTAAGAATCATGGCAATATCCTTCTGCAGCACAAAACCTGGAACATAGTAGGTGTTTAATAAATGTGTATTGACTTTTAGGCTTACAAAACATTTTCTTCACACCCAGACTCTAAGGTAGGGAGTACACCTTCACTGTAGCTATTACCATCATCATCTTTATTAAAGTGCCATGTTAAAGTGCAAATTGTCCCAGTCTTAAAGTCAGCAGAGCCTGGGGTTCAACCCTCACCTTTGACCCTCCCTTACCACGTAGCTATGGGTCAGTCATTTAACCTCTTGAGGACATTCTGGTCCTCATTCGTAAAATGCAGTTAATTAGAGAATCTTCCTTCCTGGGGTTGTTGTGGGGATCAACATGAAAGAAGCTGTGTAAACTTGAAAATGCTATGTAAATGTTAACTATGACTGCTATTATTATTATTCCTCTTATAATTATTAGTATTAAAATTCTAGTTTTATGAGTGTGGAAACTGAGGCTCAGAGGAAGTGAATATTTGCCCAGAGTAATAGTTAGGGCAGCTAGTGGCACAGTGGATACAGGGCCAGGCCTGTCATCTTCCTGAATTCAAATCTGGCCTTAGACACTTACTAGTTGTGTGATCTTGGGCAAAGCCCTTAACCCTGTTTGCCTCAGTTTACTCATCTGTAAAATGAACTAGGAAAGGAAGTGGCAAACCACTCCAGTATCTTTGCCAAGAAAATCCCAAATGGGATCACAAAGAATTAGACACGACTGAAAAACGACTGAAAAACGACTGGACGACAAATACAGCTAATTACTCAACTAGTCAGGATTTGAACCCACCTTTTTTTTTTCCTACTCTACTATAGTGTCCTTAGCACCCGGGAAGGGAAGTGTCTAATTTTCCCCAAATCACTTGGGTGTCAGAGTTAGGATTCAGACTCAGGTTTTCTCACTACAAGTCCAACACTCAATGGAGATCAAAATGTTCAGGCCTTAGAAACATACATTTTACAAAAGGACATTTTTAAGGTACCCTCAGTGCAACCACCCCTCCATGCTTACTGCATATAAGGTGTCTATGTACCCCACCTACCCTTATTCCAAATGCTGGTCTGACCATGGCTCTGACGCATATCCTTATCTCATGCAGCTGTTGAGATGCTGAATATGTTACGTGCTTTCTTTTGATTTGTACTGAGAATCACAGACCAGCAGAACCTTTAGAAGGGCCTTTGGAAGTCACCCTATCTCAGCCCTTTACATATAAGCTAAGAACATGCAGCTAACAAGTATGGCAGCACTGGGCTTGGACTGAGTTCTCCAGCTTGGAATTCAGTGCTCTTTCCACTCTCCACTCAGTATGTTCCTTTATAGTCGAATCAAGACTAAGATTGTTTTCAGCTGCACCTTTTTTCTCCCATCCTCCACAGATCATTGCATCCAAGCCTTCCTTTCTCCCACCTCTCAGATGCTGACACCATTTTCCTCCCGTTTGTTGGAGCCACACTGGGAATAGCATCTTCCCACAAGTTGCTTTTTATATGTTTTGATCCAGAGAAGTGTCCTTCACGCACTTCAGCACATCCTCAGATGACATGGCTTCTCATGTTATGCATTTATTTCTCAAGAGTTTGCAGGGCAACTGGTTCCAAATTATTTAAAGGGGCCTCTACCTTACCTCCTTTTCCTGGGTAGGCAATTACTTTTCTGCAAATAACTGGACTGGGCAAATAACTGTGTCCACAATTAGCTAATGGCCAGCTCGATGAGCCACTTATCCTTTCAAACTTGGCTTTTATAGTTGTATGATTAAGCAGAAATTCATCTTTTTTTCCCTCTTCTGGTTTAGAGATTCATAGCCATAGCCGTTTCCCACTCTCATTTCCCCAGGGTGTCTTACAGTACCAGCACAAGACTTCCACTTTTTTCTTTCCCTTTGAACATGGTGTATTTTTATTCATGCAAACAGTGGCAACTAGAGTTTGCACTTCTTAAGAACCTTTCATTCTCCTATCTTTAAGCATATTATAAATGCAAACCAATTCAACCTTCTAGGAAAATCAACAACTATCACTATTATTTGACTTGACAAATAGAAAAGTATAAGGAAAAAAGGACCAGAATCCCAGAACAAGTCATGGAATTCTGAACATCGACAGCAGCGTCTTCCTCCAGCAATGTCTTTTTCCAGCAGTGAATATCAACTTCCCAAATATATCTTCTTACAAAAATATATGCCTTTCAGAAACTTACTATCACCTGATTTTTCCTTTTAATTTTTCTTAAATAACTAAAGTCAACTAAAATGTAATTTCTCTTGTAGGATCCCTCCTCCAGTCCATGTATTAGTTACTGCTTTTGTTTCCAACATTAAATCAATTTGCTTTTTAAAAGAAGAAAAAAACTTTAAAAAATTTTCCTTATTTGTAATTTTGGAGGAAGACATACCCCCCAACCTGTGTATTAAGGGACAAAAAGGTAAAAGTAATACATTTATATTCATGAAGATAATTCAGTGTATTTGTTCGGAAGGGAAGTCATGCCCTCCTAGGCAGCATCAGTCACTTTCCCATCCTACCATTTTCCTTGGAGGATTGGAAAGTTGAATATCAATCACCCAAAAAACAACCAACTAATTATTAGCTGCCTCTGATATCCAAGCACTGCAACCTTTTCTGTCTTTGTGATTCTCTTAGGTGGAAATAAACTAGATGGAGAAATCATCCCTCATGTCTCAGGAGAGACTAAAATACCAACTTTGTTTTCATTCCAGTGGTCTCTGCCCTCCTTCAAAGGCCTTTCTCTGTTGTTTTCTTAACACAGCATTAAAAAGACAAGTATATAACAAGAGAACAGGGGGTTAAAGAGGAAGAGAAAGGGGGAAAGTAAGCTAGAAAGCAGGGGAAACACCTGGATTAACAGTGAAAGCAGGTGAGAGCCTCAGATCAATGAGGGTATCTGGCACAAGAAGTGTGGTTGTCTGGCCAGAGAGTAAACAATATACACAGATCTAAATTCATATGTCTGTGGAGGAAAAGGAGACCCACTGATGGCCTCTCCAAGCAAGGCCAGAATGGGGAAAACGGTTTCCACTTACCCAGCACAAGGAGTTCTACCGAGTCCTCGTTTTTGCCCTCCACATCATCAGGGGTGGTGACAATACAGTAATAAAGGCCACTGTCTCCCCACATGACTTTCCCAATCTTGAGCTCTGCACCTGTCACACAAAAATGAGAAGAGCCATAGGATCAGAGAGGTCCTTCAAGAGGGAGGCCAGCTCCTCCATGTTGCAGGTGATGAGACTGAGGCCCAGAAAGATGGCGTATTAGTGGAAAAGCACAGATTCCTGACTTGTTGGCCCTGTGCTCTTACCACTATACCCCATAAGCCCAAGCCTAAAAACCGTTGGGGCAAACCCAATGATGACAAGATAGGAAACAGAACCTGGGAAGGCCTAGAAATTGGCCTCTTTCCCCCGATTATTCCCTACCTCTCCCCTAAGTATTACCTTAGCTCCCCCATAATTAAAAAATTGTCTGTGGGGGCAGCTAGGTGGTGCAGTGGATAGAGCACCAGCCCCGAAGTCAGGAGGACCTGAGTTCAAATCTGGTCTCAGACCAAACACTTGACACATACTAGCTGTGTGACTGGGGGCAAGTCACTTAACCCCAATTGCCTAAAAAAAAAAAACAACCAAAAACTGCCTGTGGAAAATTGGGGTAGTATGCCTCTAGTAGAAATGCTATGCTCTGAGACATACTTACCTCCATCTCTTTCTCTTCCTCACACTGATGTCTCTCCCAACCCCTATTCCCTTTCCATTCTTTCCTCTCCCCATTGGACACACAGCATGGCTTATCCCATGTTAGTAAGTCCCTAGGCTAAGTGGATTGCTACCTCATTGTACAATCCTATAGAATACAGATAATGTCAGATTTGTGGTTAATTCTAGTGTAGTTCCATAGGTGGATATATTCTTTGGAGAATGTCGATGCCTGGGATAGTCTCTGAAATCCCAGAAAAAATCTTAGAATAAGTGCAACTCTCCAGAAATGAACAGGATTCACAGAGATTTTCCAACCCAAGAATGATCCCAGGTCAGCCCTAATTCTCTAGGCCTAGTCTTGCATAAGAAATTAAGGTCAAGGAGAAGGGGGAGATAAGGCTATTAGATCTTAAATTTGGGGCTGAAAAGGGCCTTATGGGTATTTAGGACATTAGAGAATTTCAAACAAACCGTACTCTCCCTCATTTTACAGAAGAAGAATCTTCAGGTTCAGAGAAATTATTACTTGAAAAAAGTCACACATTGGTGTTTTGAACCTCTCTTTTCCCTGAGTCAGAAATAACTGCGAAAAGTCTGCCATGTGAAATAAGGAACACCAGGGTATGTTAGCACACAGTTTGAGGCCCAGCAAAAGAAGGAAGTCAAGTCTATATCCAGGACCTGCTATCAACAACATGCTGAAACAATGTCTGCCCAGGACTGAGCTCTGTCTCTTCCCTAGACAATTCTTTGCAGTCTAACTCCAGAGAGGGGACAGAGCACTGGGCTTGTGATCTAAATGCTAGGCTCCAATCTTAGCTCTATCCCCACCTAGCTGGGTGACCCTGGCTATGTCTCTGAGCTTCGGTTTTCTCATTTGTAAAATAAAGATGAGATCGCATAGGGAAAGCATTACCCAAACCCTGAGATATCAAATATAAGTTACTATTCCACCCAAGTAGCTGTTAACTCTCTTGGTATGCCTTTGTCCCACATGGTCAATTATTTCAATTATTTATAGGGTTAGAAGGGCCATCAACAGCTCTCCCTCTCTCTCTCCCCACAAGGTGAGGATTGTGTTAGAACAACAACAGACACCCACTAGACCTAATTACCTTCACCAAAGGTGATGTCTCTTCCTCGGTAGAACTCTCCAAGGGTGACAACAGCACCTTGCTTTGAGGCCACAACTCGCACTGTCCGCCTGCTGTCTACACAGTCCAGATAGGGGTCCCACTCAAGGTTCCTTTTGCTGAGTGGCTGGGCCCCAGCAGTGGCCATGCCCAAGGCTTCCTTCATTCGATCCTGGCAGTAGGACTTGAATTTCCACTGGATGACGGCCGGCTGCTGGGAGGACGTGCTGAAGCGGCAGCTGAGCACAACTGGCTGGAACAGCATGGCTTTCTTTGACCTTTCGGGTACAATGACCTGCAAGCCTTCCACTACTGCTGTGAAAGCAAAAACCACAAACCTGATGTTATATCCACATATGAAGAGAGGATCTCATCCCTTGGGACTTAAAATGTGAGAATGACTTGGTGCTAGGCAAGCTGAATCTCATTTCTGGGGCTTGTTTGATAGGTCCAGTACTAGATGGAACTGGAGTCAGGAAGATCTGAATTCAAATCTAGCCTTAGACACTTAACAGCACCATGAACCCAGGCAAATCATATACCTTCTCTCAGATTCAGTTTCCTCATCTGTAAAATGTGGATATAATTGTACCTACCTCACTGAGCTGTTGTGAAGCTTCAGCAAAATAAAATATATAAAGTACCGTGCAAACCTTAAGATGGTAGCTATTATTATCTCAATGTAACATCAGTCTCAAGCCTAGACATCTGCATAAGACTCTTATAATTAGGTGATAATATGATAACTTGAGGGCAGCTAGGTTGTGCAGTGGATTGAGTGCCAGTCCTGGAGTCAGAAAGATTCAACTTCAAATCTGGCCTCAGACAGTTACTAGCAGTGTGACTCTGGGCAAGTCACTTCACCCTGTTCGCCTCAGTTTCCTCATCTGTAAAATGAGAAGGAAACAGCAAACCACTCCAGTGTCTTTGCCAAGGAAAACCCAAGTGGGGTCACAAAGAGCCAGACACAACTGAAATGAATGAACAACCATAACAAATGATTACTTGATGCTCCGTGTCTCTGTGACAGGTGTACTGAGTGAGAGCCTAGGAGAAGAAAGTTGGTCTTTTGGCAGAATTCTAGCTTTGAGAGAGGTCACATACAGTTTTAGGTTCTCTTCAGAGAGGGCTCCTTGAAGGCAGACAAAGACTCTGGGAAGAAGTGGCATAATGAGGAGCTGGCCTGGTTTCCCCATTAGAGACTTTGTGGCATTTCCCCTTAGCCAAGATTGAGTATTCTCTTGATGGAGTTCTTCCTCTTGACCTGCCCATGATCATCCTCTCTTCCCTGATACTCTCTCCTCTCTAGGTTTTCATGACATTACCCTCTCCTGGTTCTCTCCTTACCTGTCTGCCTTTCCTTCTCTGCCTCCTTTGCTTGATCTTCATCTAGATTGCATCTACTAACTACGGATGTTCCTCAAGGTTCTTTCTTGGGCTGCCTTCTCTTCTTCCTCTCTACTACTTCACTTAGTGATCACGTCAACTCCCATGTATTCAATTATCATCTCTAAGTGAATGACTCTCAAAACTATTTGTCTAGCCCTAATTTCTCTCATAACATTTAATTCCTTATCTCCAACTACCTACTGGACATCTTGAGTGAATTGAATGTCTCATAAACATCTTAAACTCAACATGTCCAAAACTATCTTTCTCTTCTATCCAAATTCTCCCTTCTTCTTAACTTTCCTATTATTATTGAGGGTACCGCCATCCTCCCAGTCACCCAGGCTCCTAATCTAGGTGGCATCCTCAACTCCTCCCTCTCCCTCTCATCCTATATAGCCAATCTGTTGCCCTGTTATTTCTATCTTCAAAACATCTCTCATATACTCCTCCACTTCTCCCTGGAGACTACAACCACCCTATTGCAGCATGTTGTCATCTTTGGTCTCCCTGCCTCAAGTCTCTCCCTCCTCCAATGCATCTTCCAGTCACCTGTTAAACTGATCTTTCTGAAGTGCAAGTATGACCACCACCATGATCCCTCCCCCATTATATAACCTCAGTGATTCCCTACTGCCTCTAAAATCAAATACAAAATCCTTTGTTAGATTTTTAAAGCCCTTCATAACCTGGATTCATCCTACTTTTCCAGTCTTCTTATACTTTACTCCCTCCAATATACTCTGTGATACAGTGACACTCACTTTCTTGATATATCTCCTACAAGACCCTTCATCTCCGAGCATTGAGCCTTTTCCCTGGCTGTCCCCCATTCTTTGAACTTTCTCCCTTTTCATTTCCATCTCCTGGTTCCCTTGGCTTTCTTCAAGTCCCAGCTAAAGTTAAACCTTCTGCAAGAAGCTTCTCCCAGCACCTCCTAAATCCTGGCGCTTTCTGTTTGAGATTATCTCCAGTTTATCCTGTATATGTATAGTTGTTTACATATTGTCTCTCCCTTTTGACTATCAGCTCCTTGAGAAAACGGACTATCTTCTGCCTTTCTTTGTATCCCTAAGGGCTTAGCCCAGAGCCTGGCACATAATAAATTCTTGTTGGTTTGATTTGATTTGGAGCTCAAATATCTTGTTCCAGTGGGAGAACCCATTCACTCTCATCCAAGGGGAAATTCTGCAGTCTTGAATGTGACAAGATGGAACTAGGGAATGCTCAAGGTGTCAATTTCTCTACATGTAAGCTTCTTCTTGGAGTCTTTATTTCCCTCCAGGGACCTCTCCTGAAAGAAGCCTGGAAGTCAGAAGACCAACTCTCCTCTTTCTACGTCCATCTTTCACACAGGCATAGAGAATCAAGTAATCATTATCTCTACCAATTGTAAGAGCCCTACATAAATGCCCAAGCTTGAGTACTAGGTTGCAAAATATATACATGATTCAATATGGTTCCTAGAGTAGCAATATCTTAAAGAAGTATTTACAGAGTTCCTTTTCTATATCCCTGATGGCCCTTACCAGCTCTATTCTTGAAGCTAGAAATGGGACACATAATACAGTGAAATAACTGTAAACAATATTGGAGTCTACTTGCCTGAATACAGATTTATCAGGTGTAAAAGGCTCTTTATAGGTACTAATTGTATGACTTAGATGGACAAAAAGACAGAATCACAGAATCCTGTCAGTTTGACCTTCACAATACCTCTCTTACCAGGGGCTGTGTGAGCTAAAAGGAGGCCCCTTGAGTTACAGTAATCACCTCCTATTTCATATCCTTGCTTCCATCATTTCCTCTTTCTAATCTATCCTCCACAATACTACCCAAATTGTTATATGTCACAAGTCTGACCATGTCACTGGACTGCTCAAAAACCATTAGTGATTTTCAATACCAACCCCTCTGCCTAGAACTGAAGCTCCTGTCTGGTTCTCACTTACTTTTCCAGTCTCATTTCATTCTATTCCCCTTCACAAACTGTATATTCTAGCCAAACTGGGCAGCTAGTCTTTCCCCAAGTTTAACACTCCATCTCCTACCATACATTCAAAAAGGCCAACCCTACCCTTCTCCTCATGACAGGAATGCATTGCTTCCTCATCTCAGCCTCTCAGAATCATTGTCTCATACTCTAAAACTCCTTTAATGCTCAGCTCAGGTGTCATTTTCTCTGTGAAACCTTTCCTGACCCCTCCATAGTTTTCTTTCCACCACATTAATTTAGGAATACATTATCTTCACACAATCCTACTTTATTGTCTCACTGTGGTATGGCAGTGACCCTAGGATTTCAAAGGCTATCCCAATAGAGATTAGGTTCTGATAGGTTCTACAATATTAGAAAAGCTTCTAATATAGCCCTAGCATCAGACCAAGTCTGTTTTCTGATAAAGAGGCTCAACGTCAGGAGGATGACCAACTAATGATGAATTTTTTTGTCACATCAAGCCATGAAACAAAGAAAAATAGAAAATGTCCCTTATTCATGTGTAGCTCCCTTCCAATTCTGCAGTGGTATGGCATAGGGCAAAAAAGGGAAAAGAGAATGCTAAGAATCATTCAACTTTTTGACCATCTGGAAATACCAATTTGACTTAGTACCCTAAATATGAGATGTCCAACAAAGGACATACTACCAGAGCTGATGAATCATATCAACCTTAACATTCTTGCTATAAATGAAACCAGAAGAAGGAAGTTGCAACCAAATGAAAGATGGCTCACAGGTGCTACACAGAGAGGCAAAGAAAGGAGCTGACAGCAACAAGAAACATTATTTCATGGGATTTGGGACATTTCATATTGCAGTATTGATAAGCATTTGCAAAAATATGAAAATAATGGCACCACCATGAAAATAATGCAGCTCATGTACCACTATGGGTTGCTAAGGATGAAGTTGTAGAGAGATTCCACAAGGAACTCATTAAAACCCTCTACATTTAATCAATTTATACTCATACTCAGTAACATCAAAGTAAAAGTGAGAAAAGATAAGGATAGCAAAAGGTATATGGGAATGTGTGGTTCAGGAAGAAGAAAAGCCAAAGACCCATGGACCACATGGAAGCTTGACACCTTTACATCATGAACATACTCTTCAAGAAAAGAACTGATAGATGTGGGACATGGCAAGCACCACAAATAACACTACCACAAAATGAAATAAACTGTGTTCTAGAGCTAGGAAAATGATTGGCATTATTTGTGGCAATTATCTGTTAATCAGTTGTCTTTATAAAGTTAAACCACTGACTTGTTGGGGCAAAGATCAGAATCAGTAAATTAATTAGTAAATTAGTAAAAAAAAATTAGTAAAAAGTAAGAATAATAATAATGAGAAAAACGATATGGTAGACAATGAAAACAAATCAATCCTAAATTACTTACACAAGTAATCAACAATGACAAATGGGACATGTATATAATGGCCATCACACAGATCATAATAATTTTATAAAGAGTTTTAACCACTACAAATCTACTGCCACAAGAAGACCAGAAGAACCCAGGAAGCACATTAGTCAGCAAACATTCAGCCAACTTGCCAACTGCAGAGAAATGGATGCTTAAGGCAATTTCAATTTAGAATATAAACTCCTTTGAGAAGTCTTGAGAAAGACTAAGAGAAAGATAGGAGAAAATTATGAGCAGTATCATGAAGTAGAGAGAAGTAGTGTGGAGGAAAATTAGTTTTAAAAAATACTTAGTAAGAGATACAATTAAGCAAAGTTATCCCAAAGACATATAAGGATAAAAATGGAAGGACAACAAATAGATGAAAAATGAAAAAAGATCTGCAAAAATCCTATAACCATAAAACCTATAACCATCCTATAACCAAAATCCTATAACCTTTCACCATCAAGGACAGAAGAACCACCAACTTGGAACCCAGAACCCAAGTCCTACTTGTGCTCATAGGGGAAGTAGAAATGGGCACTAAAGAGAATGAAGTAGAGAAAAACAAGGGGATTGGATCAAGGATATACAGAGGCAATCTATGCTGGAGGAGACATGATTGGTAAAGCAGTATACCAAAAGCATAGACCATGTACCAGATCTTATTAATACCAAGAGGTTGACCAAGGAAACAACAACTTGTGATGTCTTTGCCTACGTCTATACAAAATCTTCACAAGTCACTGATACACAAACTGAGAACGTCCTCAGTGAGGGAACAAGTGGGTTTTCACAATTGGTATTCAACAACAGACCACATCTTTACCACTTCACAATTAATTAAAAAATGTAGAGAATAAGTGAACCTATTTTACTTGTTGATTATGAAAAAGCATCTGATTCTGTACAGCAAAAGTCCACCTTACTAGGTCTTTTCCAAAAGTGACTCCAACTCATAGATCAAAATCATTCAATATTCCTTTAAAGACATAATAGAAATAACCCTTAGACCAATGAATGACTCTCTGATCATAAACATCATCAGATGGGGCATTAAAACAGGGAGATGCATGCTCACTAAAGGTACTAGTCATTGTGTTAGAAGAGATCCAGCACAAAGTCCACATTGAAGAGATTTTCTTCTATGAATGGTGAGGACTTCCAAATAAAATCAGATAATATAAGTGCTTTGCAAACCTCAAAGTGCTTTACAAATGATGATGATGATGATCCTATTTGCAGATGATGTTGGTTTGTTTAATCAAGCTCTGGAACACTACAGATCTGCATCAATTCTAAAGAATTTGCCCTGACCACCACACAGGAAAGACCAAGTAGACAAAGAATGTCTATTGCATAGGATAAAAAAAAAACTTATTAGTATGTATACAGACAAACAGTATGGATGAACATGAATTGAATCTGAAATTGAACAGGAAGAAAAGTGTGGTCTGGAATGCCTTCAGGAAATTCCACACCTCCTTTAATTCTAACTTCCCTATGAAAACAAAGATCCATCTTTATAACACCAACATTCTACCAGTGTTGCAATAAGACACCAAAACATGGAATACAGCAATCTCCAAAGAATTTTAAATGACTAACATGTGGACGGTAATGGAAAGGCACCAGGTGGGTATAAGCAGGCTTCAACATATAACTAATAAGGAACTCTGAAGTAAAATAGAAATAAAAGATGTCATCAAGGAAATGCATGATTGGAGGAGAAGATTAACTGGTCATATGGCAAGGGTAAGGGATGACAGGTGGATAACAAGAGTGTTTCACAGGTATCCTCACAATATCACATAGAATTAAAATGATGTTAATTAATGAGTATCTAGAAACAATAGAATTTGCTTTGGTTAGATTTAGATATTAGAATGATGATAAGCCACTTGAAATGCTAGAAACATCTTCAAGTATTTATATATACTTATATGTCTGTATATACATGCATATTTGTGTGTATACAGATACACACACACACACACACACACACACACACACACACAAAACTCACTTTGCAACACCTCTATCCTACCAGTAATTTTAGAAGAGTCTACATCTTCTGGAAATGTATAAAAACCCAAAACAGATGACCCTTTATTTTTCTCCTTATAACTTAGTTAATATTTCATATTTCCTTATTTTTCAATAGTATCTTATGAAATATCACTAATATTTTTATTTCTTAGGTGAAGTGGTATTCTCTTAACCAAGAATCCTCCGTGACACTTTATCTGCCTTGTTAAGCATCACCACTCTAGGATGTTACATCTGGATTACTTATATCAACTTTATTAATAGGTATAGTAAATCAATTAACAGTAATACTTAAATATTCAAATAATCAAAATTATATCACAGAAAGTTATTTTAAAAAGGACTTTAAAAGGAAAAATACTGTGGATAACTACATTTAAAAAACCTAGTAATGTATTGTTTTTTTTCCCTAGTAGATTCCTCTGACGCTGGCATATCTGATAAATTCTGGACGAAGAATCTCTACAGTGGGTCCCTGTAAATGGAAAGGTCACCACAACAAATTCTGTATTAGCCTCTTCTGTGTAAGGCTTGTGTTGTGTGGACTCCTACAATGTAGCCCCTTCATGTGAAGAATAGGCCACCCACTCTGGACTAGCTCACTCATCCTAACCTGCCCTTATGCTGGCAGGTCTGGTTTGTTAGAGAAGAACCACCATCACATAGCTATAACTAAACTTTCTCAGGGTTCTGGGGGTAACCCTGTTATGAGGGGTGTCCTTTTCATCTACACAAAACCAATCCGTCACAATGATGACACCATTAATTCTTAAACCTAAAACATGTACTTAATGACAAGATAACATCAGTAATAATCAATACATTATAGTTACTCTGTCTAAAGCCAATATAGGAATAATTGATACATCACATTCCATACTATCCCACCAATGCATAGAGTGAAAGAGGGTGGTACATATTTACAGAAACTTAGCAGGGAGACATAAGGGAGGACGATTTATGTACTCCTGGCACCTAACAATTCTAGACTGTAGGCCTTGATATCCTTGTTCCCTTTATAATCTGTACCACATGAGTCTACTCCTGTGCTACTATCCTTCTACTCCTCATAGCTCTTTTCCTGGGCAAACTTATCCTCCTCCTAATCTTCAGAATGATGAAGCAATGGCAATCCTTTTAAACTCAGTCATTAAAAGAGCACTCAAATTGTGTTACTTTATCATGATGACAAGCAGTTCCTATAAGCTAGAAAACTACCAAGCTCCTCAGATTGGCTCTCTAGACAATACAGAAAAGACTGAGGCAGATTCTCACTCAACAGGACACTGTGTTGTCAAATCAGCTTTAACCTACAATTATAGTAAAGCAGCTATAAAACCTGTTTTCCCTCTCAGACTAGAAAGAAGCAAAAAGCAACCAGGCACTTCTAAGAGGCTTCCCCTCTTTTAAATTGCAGATGGTACTAAAAAGCAAAAGGCAGAATATAACTGTCTTCTAATGGGTCAATCCGCAGCCTCCGTAGTACAGCAGATGAAGCCTTCCTAAAAGATGACTGTGCCTGATAGCCTCTTCTTGCCTAGCTCCTCCTGCCTTCTTAACTGCTTCTGCTGGGTGATTCAATACTTAAACCACCTTAAATCAGAGCTTCCTGGTATTTCTCTTACAAGATAAAACTGAGAAAATCCATCTTTCTATTAGTTATGAAACCAACAGTCCTTATTTAATCATCCCATAATCTCCAAAAAGTTATCTGATTTGCCATTTTGTGTTACCCTCTCAAATTCTAAAAAGTCACATGTAAATGAGCCAAGGGACCATAATGCCTTGCAGCTTCACTCTTTTTCTGTCTTTAAACGGGACCTTTAGTTTGTTGTATTAGATATTTCCCAATTACATTTTAATCTGGTTTGGGCTATACTCAGGAGTATTATGGAAAGCATGTGGTCTATTGGCTTGATGTTTGAAATCTCTTACTATTTATTTATATTTTATTACATTGAATTACTTTAACATCGTAATTCATCCTCAAACCCTTGTGACTTCATTAGAGAATAAATGAACACTGACAAGTGAAGTAATGTGCTCCCTGTTATCTAGAATGCCTGCAAAATAGCTAGAGCTGGCTGACTCATTATGAATATTGTTACCTTGCACCATACTGTCTACTTGACCACACCACCTTTCTATTATGCTTCCTGTTCAGATATTGTACCCAGGAAATCTTAACAGAGAAGGTAGGAGCTATATTGAAATACTGGGTTGTTTGGTGGGTTTTTTGGAGAGTTAAAGCACTGGGCTTTTTCAGCTAGGTAAGTACTAAGAATAACCTACCTCCTAGCTCTCTGTTCTCTGTTACTAAGATTAGCCACTTGTATACAGCATTGGATTCTTTTAACCAATTATTAACAGAGATTTACTTAGTTCTTAGTTCTTAATACTACATACATTTGTTTGTTCAGGACAAATTAGTATATGTATAAACTATATATTAATTTCCATACAGCTAGCTCTAAATAATTATGTGACTTCCAACTGGCCTAGATGTTTTACTGGTCTAGGTGAGGTTAGGAACCTAGGCATGTAGGTCCAAAGAAATAAAAAAAAAACAGTAATAAGTTTCAATTACATAGTACTTACAACTTAGAAAGCATTTTTCTCACAAAAACTCAATCACCTAGGGCACTTAGATATATGGTGTGTCCAGGGAGGACTAGCATCTCCAGTATGAGGGCTTGCTGAGCCCTTTTCAGGGCTGCTTGTCCATCATTGGTGTCCACCTCTCACCCAACTCTCACCTGTGACTCCAAGGAGATGTAGCACGCATAGCAGCCACACCAGGGTAAAATTGTCTCAGCAGATGGGCTAAACCAGGTTGAAGGTAACCAATAGGCCTCAAACCTGCTGGTGAGTTAGGAGGATGTCTATCCCAAGCATGTTAAGACTTTCCCTGGAGGAATGGGTGGATGAGAACAATTTGTTCCAACAGTCACAAAGGCAGCTGAAGCAGGCTCTATGGAACTCTTAGAACTTCATCATACATTGAAGAAGCCAAAGTCATCCACTGCATCCCAGGCCATCACCAGTTGTCCTGACTTTTGTCTTACCACTAGACTTTGGTGACTCTGGAAGAGAGAGTGAGGCAGATGACTTTGCAACTCTGCCTCACTTAAATCCAATTTGCCCGAGAGTTAAGACATCACTCTGAGATGTCATTGGCTCTCTTTGAAAATGAAGGATGGACAACAACATAAGAAAAAAACTTGAATCTGAGAACAATTAAGTAACTTAACAACTACAGCTCATTAGTAAGGGGACTGGAAAGCAGCCTTCTGATTGCTGTAACACCCAAAATCCATAGCTGGTTATAGGGTGGGTGGGGGGAGATGGAATCCTTTTGGGAAGAGATTTTCAGATGAAAGTATGGAAGAAGGAGGGTGGAAGAGGAATGGTAAAAAGCAAGGCTCCAGAGCTACACACACACACACACACACACACACACACACACACACACACATATGTATGCACACACATACACATATACACATACACACAAACACACTCATACTCACATATCCCAGGCACCCAGCAGTTTATGAAGCAATGGAAAGCATACCATACAGAAGGTGAGTAAGAAGTTCCAATTTTAGCTGTGCCGCTTATATGCTGTGTGAGTTTCTGAGTCTTTTTATTTCTGAGCCTCTTTCCATTTATTTATTTATTTATTTGCTTGTTTGTTTATTTATTTAAATATTTATTTATTTCTGAGCCTCTTTTTATTGAGACTGTATTGGTATCTTTCATGTTACTAAAATCTGAGTTAATTCTCTTTAGAAAGAAAAAAGTTACTAAAACTGAGAAATGTGGAAGTGAGAAGTTAATACAATTGGATGACATAAACTATTATTCAAAGCATTCCCTAAGTTAGAGATTCCTCCATGTGTGGTTTGGGGTAGACCAGTGGTCCTTAATCTTTTTGTATCAAGGATCCACCCCGCTTCCATAGTTTGATAAAGGCCATCCATCTCTGCTTA
This sequence comes from Phascolarctos cinereus, assembly GCF_003287225.1. Lineage (NCBI taxonomy): Eukaryota > Metazoa > Chordata > Mammalia > Diprotodontia > Phascolarctidae > Phascolarctos > Phascolarctos cinereus. The sequence goes on along the minus strand of NW_027555958.1, from coordinate 421,673,547 downwards.
GGATGTCTTTAAATGTACATGATAAAATATATAGGATTGTAAAGGAAAAAAATTATACTGGAATAGTTACCAAAACATTAAAACACTAAGATCATAAACCCAAGGTTAAGAACCCCTTGGGTTCAGTATAACCTAGAGCAGAGCACTCCAAAGTTAGGAGTTACTTAATTATAAAGTTAGAAACCAGTTACTTGGACAAATATCATTTTATACCTAAAGTGATAATGAGTCAAACTATGATTATTGTTAGAAGGTAATATTGACATAGAGCCAACCTCAGGCAAAATGGTGGTCAAGATGGTCTTTGGCAATGTCTTTCTATCCTCTTCTGCTATTTTTTAAAAACCTCTTTCATTCATTTCTTGTTGGTACTACACCAGACACAGATATATCTTCCTCATCACTGCTCCTTACCTTTACTTTAAAGGAGGAAAATATTTTAAGAAGGCTTCACTAATGGTCTAGGCCTAGGATCAAACATAAAACACTCCATTTGGCCCCTCATAGACTCAACTCTGTGCCTTTCCAGACACATTATACAATACTCTCCTCCATTCTCTATAAGTTCCAGCTAAACTGGCCTTCCTATTTCTCACACACGACACCTCATCTCCCATTTTTGTCTCTCATGCCCAATATGCTCTCTCTCCTCACCTCCACCCCTAAGAATGCCTTCTTGCCTTCAAAACACAACTAAAGAGTTACCTTCTGCCTCAAGTCTTTCTTGATTCCCTCCAGCTGCTAACACTCCCCCTCAAAATTACTTCATATTTGTTTTATTTGTACACACTATATATACTATAGATATATATGTATATTACATATACTATATAATATATAAGTATATAGTCTATATACATACAGTATATATACTGTACATAGTATATATACTATGTGTATACACACATAGATAGATAGACAGATAGATAGACAGACAGACAGCAGGTGCTTAATAAATGCTTATTTACTGATTCCTTTGTTGGATTTCTAGCTTCTGGGAACAAGGTATCTGGGTAGTAGATTCAAAGAGGCAAACCTCAAGGAAGGAGTAGGTAACTTGGACCAGATGATGCTAAAAAACATTCTTGAAACATATATCAAGCATTTATTTTGTACCTACTATGTGCCTGACACTGAATATACAAAGACAATTTTGAAACAGCCCCTTCCCTCAAGGAACTTATTGCTATAGGTGAGAAATAACAAATGAAAATCAATCAACAAACAATTATTAAAGACTTACTATGTGCAAGCCACTAAGCTATAAGCTAGGGATACTAAAAAGAGACAAAAGATCAGTCCCTGCCCTCAAGGAACTCACAATCCAGTATATACAAAATAATATGACACTAGCACCCTGGACATCAGAAAAGTCCTCCTGCTTGGGAAGAAGAGAAATGCCCTCTGCCATTCTCCTGTCTTGGCCTGGCCTGCCTCAGGGGAAGGAAAAGAAACAGTTGGCTTCCCCAACTTGTCCACTCACTTGAGTCACCCAATACCCAGACCAAACACCTCCGGGTGTTGACAACCAACCTAGACTCAGTGCAATAACGAACAAACTACAATGTGGTCATACTCTCCCCCTCAGTGATTCGGAACTCTACTGTCATTATTCAAACACCGCTCTCTGCCTCACACTGTCCATTTCTTATTCCTATCTTCCTCAACCCAACTTCCTGAATGTCCCAATCTAAGGCTACCCATTGTGCTTTTTGTAGTATTTGTACCATGTGGAACAAATTTGCTTCATCTTAAATATTTTCCTTTCCTGCTCCCATCTTCTAGTTCTTGCTAAGACCTGGCCCTCTCCTGATGATGCAGCCTCAGTGGCCTCCCTATCCTGCACTGGCTGCACTTTCACTCATTCTTCCTGATCGCTTGATGGAGATGGGTGCGTTGTAATATTTCTTGCTCCCCTTTGCCACTTCCAAGCTCTTCCTCCACCATCACTCAGCAAGCTCTCCTTCTCTGAGATTCACTCAATCCCTATTCACCAGCTATTCAAAAACTTGGTAGCTGTTATCTACAATACTCCAGGACACTCTCCTTCTTTCCTCAATGAATTCAGTGTCTGGGTCAAAGTCTTTCTGTTCTCCCAAATCCTGTCCTCCTACCTGGTGACTTCAAGGAACACTGTGATACTCCTCAAACAACCTAGCCTCCCAGTCCCTCAACTAAGTCATTTCCCATAACCTACTCCAGATAGCTCAACCCATCTCAGCTATACACAAGCACAGAAATATTCTTGAGGTTACCATGCCCTCATGAGCTCTGAATTCCCCTTATGTGATCATAATCTGTTGTATTCCACCACTCCCTCTGACTTGTAACTCCTTTTCTTTTCCTCACCTCCTACTCCCTAACCCCTCAACCTCTCTGTTCTTTCTCAGGCTATCCTCCCTGAAACAGCTACACTCTCCTCCCTTCCCCATTTTGACCCCTGGGTGAACCAGTTCAACTCTACACTGTCCATTTCTCTCAAGTCCATTGCTCCCTTGTCCTCTCAGAGATCTTGCCCTGCCAAGCTACTGCCCTCATGCCCTCACTCCTACTCATGTGCTGATGAATCAAATTAGAGAAAATCATGAAACCATGCTGATGCTACAAATTTATGTGACATAATCTCAAATGGGCCCTCACTGTGGCAAGGCAATCCTTTTACATCTTCTTAACGACTTAGTATATCACTTACCACAGAAGCTTTCTTTTCAAATTAAAAAAAAATTAGGTATTTTCTTTCCCCCCCAATTACATGTAAAAAGAATTTTTAACATTTTTTTTAAATTCTGAGTTCTAAATTCTCTTTCCCTCCCTCCTTCCCCTGCCCTCCTCATTGAGAAGGCAAGCAATTTGATACAGATTATACATGTGTAGCCATGCAAAACATATTTCTTCCTTTCTTCCTACCTTCCTTTCTACATAGGGTATCTACAAGTGCTCTGCCCAAAGGAATGTAAATTTTGATCCCTGAAACCTTTTTCTTCCCCTCTAAAGATCATCCCTTAAAGCCAAATCTCTCTAGCTCTCATTAACAGGCCAACAATAGATCCCAGGCCAAGGCCCAACTTGGTCATTATTTGGGCTCTGATAGGCTCAGAGTGAATGTAAATAGCAATTATTTCTGTTTTGGCCAGAAACCCTGAGGGTCTTTCCCTCCCAGATTTATTTTTTTTTAACTAGGTAAAGAGGCTATTCTCTATCTCATTTCTTATCTAATCTTAAACCCCAAATTAACTAGGTAGATTTCTTTCTCAAACTCCATGCCTTAAACCCAATTTACTCTGGATTTCATTGATTGGACTGTAGGTCCCTCACTTAATGGTTATTTTTTGGGCCTTCCAGGCTCAGAGTGAATGTAAATAGTAACTGTTTCTCTTTTGGCCAGCAACCCTGAGGGTCTTCCCCTCCCAGTTTGATTTTTTTTATTATTATTAAAGGGTCATCCCTTGACTCACTTCCTATTCACTGAATGGGCATTGACTCACTCAAAGTGAGAACTTGAAAAGACTTTAGTTTAAAAGGTCAAGGTCTCCTACTACATCCTGAGCCATCTCCAGTCATCCTGATGAATATCTGACCACTGGACCCAAATGGCTCTGGAGGAGAAAGTGAGGGATGATAGTTGCACAGCCCTCCCTCCCTCAAATCAAATTCAGTTGCAAGTCATGTCATCATCTCCCTGATGCCATAGCCCTCCTCAAGAAGGAAGTTCCACACAGAACCACAACCTAGTCTTAATCACCGAATGGGTGTTGTCTCAGTCAAACTGAGACCTTACTTTAAAAAGACCAAGGTTTCCCACCCTATCCATCTCCAGTCATCCTGATCTATATCTTGCCACTGGACCCAGATGGCTTCAGAGGAGAAAGTGAGGCTGGTGACTTTGCACAGCTTTCCCTCATTTAAACTGAATTCATTTGCATGTCATGGAATCACCTCCCTGATGTCATGGTCCTTTCCGAGAACATAGCACAAACAACAACAATTTCCATGTTAGTCATGTCATGAAAGAAAAATAAAAGTTTTTTAAAAAGTATGCTTCTACCTGCATTGAGACTCCATCAGTTCTTTCTCTTTTTCCAAACCTTTTCATCCTTCTTCAAACTTCCCATAACTTTCCTTCCCCCTAACCTCTCAGCTGAGAATACTGCATCTTATTTTGCTGAAAAAATTGATACCATTTGCAGAGCTCACTCTTTCCTGTTCTTTATCTCATATCATGCAGACACATTCTACCACTATCTCCTCCTTTACCCCTATCTTACCTGAAGAGGAGGCCCTTCTCCTCACCAAGGCAAATATCTCTTTATATGTACAAGTGATCCCATTACATCCCATCTTCTCTAGCAGAGGAACCCTTCTACCATCCTCACTCTCTTATCCTTAATCTATCTCTAGGTACTGGTCGCTACTGCCTAGAAACATGCCTATGTCTTCCCCATCCTCAAACAATCCTCACTTGATTTATCCATGCCCAATATTTATGATCCCATCTCTGTCCTCCCTTTTGTGGCTAAACTCCTTGAGAAAGCCATCTAGAATAGATGCCTCCACTTCCTTTCCTCTCACTGTTTACAATCTGGCTTCCAAATTCATAAAAGGTACCAATGATTTCTGAATTATCAAATCTAATAGCCTTTTCTCAGTTCTCCTCCTTGATTTCTTTACAGCTGTTGACACTGTCAATCACCCTCTTTTCCCTGATATGTCTGTCTCTCTGGGTTGTTGTGACACTTCTCTCTCTTGGCTCTCTTCCCACCACCTCTCCTCTGATACTGCCACCTTCCTTGTGTAGACCCTCATTATCTCATGTCTAGACTACTGCAATAACCTGCTTGTGAGTCTTCCTGGCCCAAGTCTCTGCCCTCTTTAGTCTGTCCTCCACTGAGATGTCAAAAGTGATCTTCCTAAAGTATGTCTGACCATGTTCCCCTCTCCTCACTGGATAAACTCCACTGGCTCCCTATCACCTCCAGGATCAAATTTAAAATTTTCTCTTTGTCATTCAAAGACCTTCATAACCTGGCCCCCTCCTATCTTTGCAGCCATTTTGCTGCTTACTTACCCCACCTGTTCCTCTAGTGAGACACTCCATCTTCCAACTACAGGCATTTTCACTGGCTGTCCCCAGTGCCTGGAATTCTTTCCTTCTTCATCATCACCTCCTGGCTCCCTTTGAGTCCCAGCTAAAATCCCACCTTTTACAAGAAGCCTTTTCCCAATCCTCCATTAGTGTCTTCTCTCCAGTGATTATCTCCAATTTATCATGCATAGTTATTTGCATATGTTCTCCTCCATCAAATTGTGACCTCTTTGAGAACCTTTCTTACCATTCTTTGTATCTTTAGCACTTAGCACAATGTCTGGCACATAGTAGGCACTTAATAAATGTTTGTTGACTGGCACTTGTGAAGGAGGCTAGGGATTCTGAGGTAGAGATGAGAAAGTGCATTCTAGGCACGCACAGCCAACCTATAGAAAGGCATAAGGATGGGAAATAGGTGTCATGTATAGGGGAAGAGCCAGCAGGCCAGTTTGGTTGGGCTATAGAGCCCATGAAGAATAATATTCAATCATCCTATAAAGATGGAGCTAGATTATTACAGGATAAAAAGCCAAAGCAAGGAATATAGTTTTTATCCTAGTGTCAAGAAGAAGCTTCTTATCAGGATACTTATAAGGTCAAACTTGTAGTTTAGGAACATCAGTTTGGTAGCTGTGTGAACTATGTATCTATGAAGGGAAATACGGAAGGCAATGAGACCAATTAGGAGGCAATTATGAAGAGTGAGGAGGTGACCATTCAACCAGAGAGAAGGGAAAGGATAAAGGAGATATTATGGAAGCAGAATCCATAGGACTTCCCCTTCACTTGTTCTCCCTACTCTCCAGCTATCTCCTCCTTACCAACCCCATTGTCACTCTAGAGGAACCTTCCTCCTGGGATTCTCCTGCCTCTTGATTGGCAATTGTCTCTCAGATCTCTATTTTAGGAAAGCCCCAGCTAGCAGGCTTTAATTTATTCTTCTTACTCTCCAGTCATCTCCTCCTCATCAACCTCCTTGTTACTGCATGTATCTTCTTCTTACTCCAACTTCCTACTTCCAACCACAGTTCAGGAACCATGAACCATGATCACATCAACTCTGCCATTTTTCTTCTATGTAGTGTGGCAACTTATCTGGCAGTCTTACAAAGTACCTTTCCCTGGCCACTACCATCCTTGGTGAGTTGGATCCCTGATTAGAATGTAAGCTCCTTGGGGGCAAAGATTATCTTTATTTTTCTATTTGAATCTTCAGTAACACAATACCTAATAAATGCTTTGTTTTTTCATTCACTTGTTTGCTGACTGCATATGTGGAATGAGAATGAGGAATAGAGAACTGCACAGCAAGGTTGCAAACTGGTGACTGGAAAGTTGGTGGGATCTTTAATTAAAACAGGGAATTTCATAAGGGAGGTGATTTTTGAGGGGAAATACTTCTTGAGTCTGAGACAGCTACAGACTGTCCAGTTAGAAACAAACAGAAGGCAATGGATGATAAGGACCTGGAGCTCAGGAGAGAGACAAGGGCTGGATATAAAAACTTTGTGGGAACTGATGAGGTCACTGAGAGTGCAAAGGAAGAAGAGGGACCTGGTCTACACTCACACAAAGCAGGTGGGGAAAAGGTGATGATCCCACAATTCAAAATGAGAAGAAACGGATGGGAGGAAGACCAGAGGAGAGAAGAATTATAAATACTCAGAGAGGAGATGGTTTCTAGAGGGGGTAGATAACGGTGTCCAACACAGCAGGAAGGTCACTGGGGCCCTTCAAAGAACAGAAGTGACCTCAGAAAGTCCTCTCCATACAGGCAGGCTGGGGAGCAGTCTGGTACATTGTAAATGGCACTCTACTTAGAGCCAGAGAACCTGGGCTCCAACCCTAACCAGCACTTACTCCTTCCAATACTTATTTATGCCCCCTGTAAAATGAGGATAATACTTGTACTGCTAAGCCCCACCCCCTTTAGGGAAAATACTTTGTATACCACAAATTACTATACCAATGTGAACTCTTACTAAATACCATCTGATAAGTATTAAAGCATAGACTTAAGTTCAGTTATTCCTTAGTGCTAGCTTTGTCTAGACCTCAAGGCAGTTTAGTGATATAGCAGCAAATACAGCAGATGTGCTAAGAATTAGAAACACAGGACACACCCTGCTGATTTTCCTTCCTGAAGGAAGGAGTCCCAGCAGAGTATAAGAATACACACAAGGGAAAATGACCCCAATGTCACCAAACCAATACAGCCATGCTGCCTCATTGCATCAAAAATTGTACCTAATTCCTTCCTTCTTCGCCTTGTATTTCTTTGTACCTACAGAAGTGTTTCTCTCATACATTAGCAATAATTACGCTTCTTTCGTTACTTAAATATTTTGGTTATAAATTGTCCCCAATATTGTGTTTTATGTAGATATACAAACGGGCAGTGTGTTTACACATGCGTATATATGTATATACATGTATGCATGCATGTATTTATACATGCATATATGTATATGTATAAATATGTGTGTATATAAATATAAATAAAATATATATCTCCTTGAATTTATCAATGGATACACTTGCTTTTCTTCTAAATTTACACTTTGGTTGTGCCACTTTCCTTACTGTACTAACATACCCATACAAACAAGTCCTTCATCTATTTAACAGAAACCTATGCTGCCTGCATTGCTCTGTTATGACTTCTGTTCCATTTCAAGCCTGCCTTTATGTTCATTCTAACCTGATTTCATTTTTATAAAAATATGATCTATCCCAGGCAATAATCTCCAACAAACAGCGCTTAAGCCCATCATCACTGGGTCTTATGAACTGAAAAGAAAGTCAGGTCAAACCTGATTTGCAGTGCCCCAAGACAGAGAATATTCCTCTTTCCATATTCTTCTTAGAAATGACAGAAGTGAAAAAAAGTAAAATTTCTAAGCTCTTTATTTGCTTACTCAATTCAAACATCCTACTGCCCCAAAGTGCTTCCTCTTTACTCCCCCTCAACAACCAAGAATATAGTGAAAGAAAACCAAAAAAATAACAAAGTTGTAAAGTTGATGGTTTGTTTCCATATTTGTCCTATCTCTGTTATAGTGCAAGGTCCTGTAGGGTAGTGGTTATTTCTAGCTTTTTTCTGTGTGCTGAAATGCTTATTTCACTGGAATGAAAATGTAACGGAAGAAGGTATTCTTTTGATTTTAACAGTTTCCTTCCCTGAATAAACTTCTTCAGGGTTAAAATATTTAAAAGACAATTTGCAAGAGGCTAGCTTTATTTTGTCTTAAATATCACATCCCAATCCTTTTAGAACAGGATTTAGAGCAGGAGTGTGCTAGAGCCAGCTCTAAGCTAGCAACACCCTGGAAATCATCAAACACTACAAATCCAGGCTTGATTTATTTTGTTGATTGTCTCTTTCAATTTAAGAAAATGATGGAGAAAATTTTAATAATGCATATCAAACTTAAAAGTGTATCATGGATGGATATATATGTACATATATATGTGTGTGTATATGCGTGTGTGTCTGTATGTGTGTGTGTGTGTGTGTGTGTGTGTATTTGTTAAACATTTAATCTGTTAAACATTTAATTTGTTAAACATTTAATAGGTCACCCCTGGCAGTATGTCTCCTCTCTTTAAACTCAAGAGGAAAAAGGGTTGGGGGAGAGAATAAATCAGATAATTGACAAATGTCTGACTACCTATTATGTATAAGACATTATGCTAAACACTTCAGGGGATATGAAGAAGTCTACATGGCTGGACCCAGCTATGAAATATCTCACAGTCTAGTTAGAACAACATTAAATAAACGCATGAATAGCTATATAGCAATACAACAGAAATGGGCAGCTAGGTGGCTCAGTGGATAGAGTGATGGGCCTGGAGTCAGGAAGACTCATCTTCCCGAGTTCAAATCCGGCCTCAGACACTTTCTAGCTGTGTGACTCTCGGCAAGTCACTTACTACTGTTTGCCCAGCTTCCCCATCTGTAAAATGAGCTGGAGAAGGAAATGGCAAATCACTCTAGTATCTTTGCCAAGAAAATCCCAAATAGGGTCACGCAGAGACGAACACGACTGAAAAATGACGGAACCATAGAAATAGTTCGGTACAATGATAAGAGACCCACAATGCTCAGATTGCTAAATGAACTATACAGATAATGAGCAGTCACAGACTTTAGAGGAATGAGAAATCATGGGAAGCTGAAATGTTTTAGGCCTTTAAAAAGAGGTAGGACTTATACAGGTGAAGAGTCAAGGGGCAGCATTGTAAGTAAGCAATAGGAGGGAGGCAAATAAATGAGTTTCTCAAGATTGGAAGATCTGAGAATGTGAGGGGTTTAAAAGGTTGATGGGGCCCAAATTTTAAACTTTATTTTGTAGTTAATGTTGAAGAGTAGAAGCTAATAATAATAACAATAACAATAATAATAGCTAACATTTATATAGCACATACTATATGCCAGGCACTATGCTAAACACTTTAAGATCTTAGGGAAAGGAGGAGAGCTAGCTATAACATAGCTTCTGCTTCATATTCCTGAAACCTAAGCATATGCCACAGGCCACAAGTAAGCCTGTCTCACCACCTTCTCCCCTCTCTGACCTGTGACTTCTCATCTTCTACCTTCTGGCACTTACTGGTTCTGTATCCCATTAGAAATCAGAGCACTAAAAATTAAGTATGTAACAGGAATTCTGACTGAGCCCTGGGTCCCAGAAATTGTCCTTGAACATCAAAATCCTTATAAAGAAAAGCAGAGAGATGAAGATAGTCTGTGTCATCCCATCAAACAAATCAGGTGTCCTAGCAAGATTGGTAAATGACAGTAGAGGGAGGGGACTTTCATAAAGTATAGGAACAGGACTTTAAGAATCAGCATGTCAAAGTGAAAAAGTTGCTAGACTTGGGATCAGGAGACCTGGGTTAAAAGCCTACCTCAGATATTTACTCAGGAACAAGTCACAATGTTTCAGAGTCTCAGTTTCTTTGCCTGCAAAAGAGGAATCATGATTATCATGCTACCCACCTCACAAATCTGCTGTGAGGAAAGTGCTCTGCAAATCTTAAAGCACTCTATAAATGTGAGTAGTTTGAAATTAATTCAGACTGTTCATTGGAAGGTCAAATACTGAAGCTGAAGCTTTAATCCTCTGGCCACAAAATGAGATAGGACCCTATTGGAAAGGACCCCAATGTTGGGAAATAGGATTGATAGTGTCACAGAAACAATGAACATCTACTTGGACAGACTTTGAGAAATAGTGGAGGATAGAAGAGCCTGGCCTACTTTGGTCCATGGGGTCATGATGAGTCAGATATGACTGAATGACTGAATGACCAAAGTTTTAAAAATAGAGAACTTTTCTTATTAATTATTAATTATAATGGTATAATTGTTATTGTTAATTATAATATAATTACAGTTGTTAATTATAATGGTGTTACTTATAATGGTATAATTATACTATGTAGGACCCATTAGAGTAGAGCATAAATTACTAAAATGTTCCTTATACAAATTCTTGATTTACAAAAGTAGTGGATAGGAAAGGAATGGTTTGCTCATTAGCTTTGCAGTAGAGTGAGACAGCTCATAGAATGTGGAGCGTTAAAGGCCCTTAAAGATCCTCTGTCGTGTTTGTTTCCTCACCTAAAAGTATACTGGTAAAATATCTAAAATCTCTACCTCCAACCACTCCACTTTCCCCAGTCTTAGAAAATAGCTCCTGATGATTCAGACATTGGGTATAGTCAGGAAGAAGGAGAGCGCCAGGGGGCTGAGCCATGATTAGGGTAGAGCAATAAGGGCTTTCTCCAAGGGTGCTGACATTTAGAGAGAAGCTCATCTACTCCTTTAGCAAGTAGAAACAACTGAATTTAGCTCTAAGTTAACAAGAAGGATTAGCTCTGGTAGCCACTTCCCAGTTTTTGGAGTTGTCTACCACTCACTCAGCTTTTGTCTTGCTCTTTCCCTTCACATCTGTGTCCTAGAGTTTCTGATTCTCTTGCCACATTAAGACAATGTTCATACAGGGCTTTGTGTCCAGGGGTCCAAGGTCTCTCCTCATGGACCTCCTCAAGCCCCAATGCTAAATTTGTCCTTATCTCCAAAGATGAACTCTAGCCATCTTTGATCAAATAAGATAAATTTGCAAAGTGCTTAGCACCTGGTCCATAGTAGGTACTTAAATGCTTGTTCCCTTTGTCCCCTCCCTCCATCTTCCAGCCATGTTGCCTTGTCACCGTACTGGGGCCACTCCATCCTCTGCCCAAGACCTCTACTTCCAGCCCTCATGGGGCTTACTCACCAGCAATTCATATTAAGCTAACTCAGATCTTAAAAAAAATAAAAAGCCTTGCTGCTGAGCTGCTCTGCAGGAAGCCAACCCTTCCTCTCACACATATACTTGCTCTCAAAATATGGTAAAGTGAAGGCTGAGAGCATCCCCCCCACCAATTGAAGCTTTTTGGTAAACTAGTCACCAGGCAGGTCAGGGCTTGGACAGCAAGGTCAGGTCTAGCAAAGTAAGACATTGTATTATTACCACGGAAAGGAAAACTATTCTAGATGTGAGAAAACTATTCTCCCCTGCCCTGGAGAGAAAAAAAAAATAAAGGCTGTATCTATAGAAATGCTGTTCTTATTTTTAGCACTTTCATATTTTGAAAGTGAGTTTCTTTTCTTTTTTTTATCAAGCACTAGCTATTCCTCACATCACTAAGAGGAAGATCTGTAAGCAGAGCCCCATTTTAGAGAAACACAAAGATTGCCTTGCTAAAGGTCACAGCCCAATTTTGCAAGATCTTGGAGTTAGTACTGCCCTCTCTTAATCACTTAAGTCCCAAAGGTAAGAACAGTTCTCGGAGCAGCCAATTCCCAAGTCTGTCCTTAAAACAGAATTTTCTTCCAGTCAATATGTCTTTAATGACTTCTTTGTCTGCCAAATACCTCCTTTTTAAGAAAGTCATTCTTTTGCTTTGGTTTTCTGACACTTTATCCCAGTTTCCTTAGAAGTCTTTTAGAAACAAATGGTTCTTGGCCTTCTTCTAAATGTAGGTATAGGAATAGTCCAACCTTTCTTCTATGATTGGTCCATAAGTCTAGGCTAAACAAACTCCCAAAAAATCACTGCCTTTTCTATTACCTAATAGGACTTCCAGGGTAGGAGCAAAGCTTTCTGGGAACTGTTCTACAGAATTACAGCAAAATATTTTAAAAAGAGCTGAAACTTGGCTTGAATTCCTTCAGGTTCAGGAAATATTATTCTGCCTGCTGTTCCCTTAGAAATGAGTGAAGAGGAGCTATTCAGCGTTTAAGAGGATCCTTTTTAGTTCAAGCATCCCCCAAGTTTCTCCTTTGAGCCTCTTCAGAGTTAGGGTAACTAGTTGTTACCATTTTAATGAAGTGTTCTGTTCTGTTGCACTATTGAATGTTGTCTGAAAGATTTCAAATAAATGTAGTGATATGTTCACATGTAAATTTAGTTATTTCATTCATACTTCATTGACCCAAATGACCTTGTTCATTGTCTGGCAAGGGAAAGAGATGAGAATAAGGATTGGATTTGTGATTTCATTGGGATAGATAACTCCCAAGAGAGGAAATTCCCTCTATCAAAGCAGGTCAGAACCTTCTCTAGAACTTGGAGTCTTAGTGAGTTTGCCTAGAGCCCTGAGGTATGAAGTGCCCAGGATTCCACAGTCAATTTGTCAGAGGAGCTCTTGAACCCAGGTGTTGCTGGCTTACAGGTTAGCTCTCCATCTACTATGAGACATATCAAACATGTGACCACATTTCCAAGTGGGTCCAAATTAGATTAAAATGAAATTCAGAAATATTTGGCTAAATAAATAAAAATACAATAAAGCATAGATAACATTACATTTAGGGATCTATATATGTAGATTAGTGGCCCCTGCTTCTCTTTGAGCTTGATATCCCTGAACTATACCATGTTCCCTCCTGGTCAGTTCACCTACCATTTCTGTTATAAAAATCTAATTCTATCCTCTGTGCATACAATAAGTATATGTAACAATTTACCCATTTCTTAAGCATGCTTGGTATCATTCCCAACTATGCCATGCATAATGCCATCCAAACCCTATACCATTAGTGAACAGATGAAAGTCAGTCACCTATTTCCTTTATGCCTGATATGTCTGTCCTGCTGCATAACTAAAATGGTCTCAACCTGAAATCCACCTGGCTCAGTCCCAATTCCAATAAGAACAAGATAGTGACAGCAGAGTCCAACCTGTAGTCAAGGGACTGGTTTCGAAGAAATCCCAAAACAGGTAGTCGGACTTCTGTTAGGGGGTTGTGAGGGTTGGTACAATGATCCAGACAGGGAAAATACCTACAAGCAATAGTTGTTTTTTTTTTTATCAATTCATACAAACATCTACCTGTGCTTCCTAGGGAACCAAAGGCATAAAGACTGATCATGATGGATGTTAGTTAACTAGGGAGGCACACAGCCCCTTCTACACCAAAACATACCACTTTGGACAAGGACCTCAGAAAGTGAAGGACACAGAAAGGATGCAGAGTGTTTTTGACTAATAATGTCATTGTTCCTTGGCCCAGAGTCACCCAAAGTGCCTTCTTGCACTTCCAAGAAGGTAAGACTAAAATCCAAGGGTATATACATTTGTTGCAGTCATGCTGGACTCCAACACAATTCCTGGGGCTCAAAGCTCCCCCAGTGTCACATCATTTACTTTTTTTCACTGAATCACATGCTCTTCTTTTAGCATTTTGCCTCTGCAGTGCTCATATGATGTTTCCACACATCTCAAGACTTATTAGAAGCACTAATGTACCTCCCTATTTTTTATAGTGTACTCAGACAAGAATGGAGAGGAATAAGGTGAGCATGAGCAAGCTAAAAGATGGAACAGAAGGAAGGTCAAAGAAGAACTCAAAGGTTCATCAAATAATTGTATAATTAATAAGGAAGATAGGCTGGTCATGTATCAATAACCAATAGACAAAGACGGCTCTGTTCACTGGTGTGATGGCAAGGGAAAGTAAAGCAGACTCCCAGCACATTGGGTAGATACACTATAACAAATTCATGGGAGGATGTGGCTAAAAGTCCTATAGAATTGGCAGATAAGGATAGGTTGATAATCTGCATCACTGGAGGGAAAATCCACATTGATGATACAACAGGATTGTTTGAGTATTTCAGTGGTCTGCACTTTTTAAAAAACTGATCTCCCTGAATTTCCCCTATGTCCCAACTAGGGCACCTCAACCCTTTGACAGAACGCCATAAATACAAATTTAAAATTAGGAGTTCTTGTGGGATCCAGCCTTGCCAAAGAACATGTTACCCTCTTTTTAGATCCAGGCACTTAAAACAGCTTACTCCTTATCCCAGGCTCAGAACACTGCACCTCTGGTGTACCCCAAATAATCCCTGCCCTGCCTAACTTCTAAGGGTTCTTGTGAGGACAAACTAAATAATGTATATGGAAGAACTTTGACAAAAGCAACATACCATTATTGTTTTTTGTTAAAATATGGTTTCTTCATAGTCCTGACTAGGGAGTGAGAGGAACTAGAAGAGAGAGGGAGATAACAGAAGGAATGAAAGACAAAAAGAAAGAGCCCTTGGGGCAGGGAGAAAAGAAGTTAAGATTGGCAAGAGTCCCAGATAACTGGTGGTCATACAAGATATTTGTCATTTTTTTCTTCCCTTAGGGCATAAACTTTGTTTCCAATGTCCTTATCACATGTCACAACTCCCCAACAGCACCCAATTTAATCCTCCAGAATTGATATTACTTTCTTCGCCAAATCATCAGACTGTTACTCCACAAGAAAGTTCATTCCCCTGCTTGTGATGTTCAGTTATCACACTGACTAGATTGGAACAGACTGAAAGGCCTGGTGTTACCTGATGGCTATTCACTGTGGACTTTTTGTCAGATAAACAAACCTAGGACAGCTTCTTTCAGGTTCTGATTTCTAGGTCACCGATCACCATCACAATTAATCACCAGCATTGACATTATTCATAATAACCAAAGTTAACATGAACTAACCATCTAGTAGAGATATCTTAAATATGTGACCCTGAGTAAGTCACTTAACCCTGTTTGCCTTAGTTTCCTCATCTGTAAAATGAGCTAGAGAAGGAAATGTCAAACCACCACAGTATATTTGCCAAGAAAACCCCAAATGGGGCCATGAAGAGTTGGACAGAACTGAAAAACAACTGAACCACAACAGAGGTAAGGGGACATTGCAAGTAGCCCATACTTCTGGCTCCACTGTAATAGATCCATATCAGAGGCAAGGATGGGAAGAAGGAGGACTGCTACAAGCACCCCTGAAATGTTAGACCTTTGGGAAAAACAATCAGGAGAGAGAAGTTGAAATGAGCAAGAAGAGGGAGGAGACCAGATATACGGCAAATGAAAATTGAGATTAGCAGCAAAATCCCAGGAAATTATTATTTCCTGGGATCAATGACCATACTCACTTAGCCCAGAGTGAATCTCCAAGAAATGCTGGAAATGCTAACATAGCAATCAAGCAAATACCCAAGAGAATTTAAAGGGCCACATAACAAGGACAAAACATCTGCTTGCTTCCAGTGTGTCCACACTGCTCTAGGATTTCTAACATCTTCCACCTTCAGGAAAGGGTGAAGTGCCACTACATTAGGGAACAAAGACATTGAAACCTTCCTTCCACTATTACGCCTGATTAACACCTGTTGCTATAATAGCAGCTGGTGATCATTTTGTTTTGTTTTGTTTAAAAAAAAAGATGCAACACAGGAAGCATCACAATTAGAATGATAAATCATGAGACTAAACACACATCAGAAACAATGATTTTCACAATTAAAGAAAGAGGAATTAGCTGCTGAAGCCTGAGGATAAAGCTGGAGTACTGATTTGAAATTTCTCAGCTTACCTCAAAGAAAGAGGAGAGAGGGAGAAGGAGAGGGAGAAGGAGAGGGAGAGGGAGGGCGAGAGGGAGGGCGAGAGAGAGACAGAGACAAAGAGAGAGAGAGAGAGAGAGAGAGAGAGAGAGAGAGAGAGAGAGAGAGAGAGAGAGAGAAGAGAGAGAGAGAGAAGAGAGAATATCTTTCTGGCACTGTCTCATTTTAAAAAAATCTATCCTTTCCTTCCCATTCTACCACCCCCTCAAGAGAGAATGCATGATTTGACTGGACTAAAATTCCTTACCTTTCCTCCCTTGGTTTCTAAATGAGAAGAATTAGAGTTTGAGTCAATATCATACTCTACCCACCCTTTCTCTCCTCCTCCCAAACCCTATTCTAGTCATCTCTACTTTCCTTAGCTCATGAGACAGCTCATGGACTTCAGGCACAGATACCCAGTGACTGTGGAGTAATGGGATGAGGTGATGCAGTAGAATGAGGTGAATGAAGGCAGATGATAAATTTGCTTGTGATTAGTAACCAAAGATACCTCCAGACACATCTGTCAGCTGACACAGGCCTGCAAACCTGTTGCTCAATTCATGCTAAAATTACCTATTTTCTAACTGCTGAACCAATAACATCCCCCTCCCCCAACACACACACACACACACACACACACACACACACACACCAACACACACAGAGGTAGTAGCATGCAATAGAAATAACGTTGGCCTGGTAGTCACACCTGGATTATAGTCCAGGCTCTGCTATTCATTACCACTCACAAGACTTTATATAAGCCTCTCAACCTCATGGAGTGTCTAAAATCTTTTCCAACTCTGAAGTTGTATTTGATGAATTTCTGTTCTATGGAAACTTACCAAATACTCACAAGCTCTACAAATACTCCTACTTCTGACCTATTGTAATCTTTCTTCTACTCATAAATAGGAATATTCCATTTTATAGGGCTGTTCCCCTCAAGAGATTCATAGGCCCCAGCGCCACCAGGCTGAGGAGATTCTTCCTCAGAGCCTCCTTCTAGAGGTCTTAAGTAACACACTGTTGCTACCTGCTGTGAGAATCTGAGAGCAGGAAAAGTGACAGATTCAGCCTGGGGGTGGACCAGAGGAGGTAAAAGGATGTAGGTGGTGGGGACTGGGAGGGAGGAGGGGAGTGCTCTTAATCAGCAAGACCCTGATTAGAGGCAGAGTGTAGGCAACCCCTGAAATTGTAGATGATTCATTTTTAAATGGTGTGGGAGGAAGGGTGAAGAGGAAAAGCCAAAAGAAGAGTCAAACTCTGCTAATGAGGCTGGCATACCCAGGTGCATCCAAAAGGAACAAGTAGAGGGACTCACTTAATTGAAAAAAAAGTTTTAGGGAGCTGCTTTCTGAAGTTGAAAGGGCATATTTTCTTTCTTTTTTCTCCGACTGTTTTCTTCTTTTTACTTACCTTTGAATTTAACTTGTACTTAAAATCTATTTCTATTTTCCTAGAGTCTTGACTCTCCTAATTCTCTGGCATACCCCTGAGGTCTTTGGAGAAAGTAGTTCCTGCATATGACCAGAAGACTCCCATTCCTCAAATAAGATGGAATCTACTGTTGAGTTACTCCTGCTGTTTTCTTTCTTGTCCTTTTCTTGTGCCCCTCTTGGCTTCCTGTATGTGTGTATGTGTGTATGTGTTTATATATCAACTTCCTCAACTTTGCTTCTAATGACTCCCTCATATAAATGGTACCTCAACCTGCCTCTTCTTGCCACCCTTCCAAGTGTGGCCACACAAACCTTACTTAACGACTCTTCTCTTACAGTGCCCCGATCTAAGCAAACAACCCTTATGGTATGACTGGACTTAATCTCACCAAGAAGTGCCAAACTTTGGAACCCCCCTTTTTTGATGAACTCTTATCCCCCTTTTGTTGGTAGGCCAGGATGATGAGGAAAATGTATTGATCACATGTAAAAGCTTGTTAGGGAAAGATACCTTCCTAACCTGAGCAGAAAGTTTGGGGGCAACCCACTGGTTCAAGAAGCTAAAGCAGAGAAAATTTATGTTAACCTAGTGTCCCAGTGAAAAGAAAGGAACCAATCTTCTTCATCATCATCATCACCACCACTCCACCACCACTGATTTAAAGCTGGTGAGCGTCCTTAGAGGTCAACTCCTTTAACTCCTCTCTAATTTATAGTTAAGGAACGTGGGCTCAGATTATGGAATTTCCTTGCCCAGTGCTTTTCCATACATAATTATAGATATTATTCCAAATCCCTCTGTACAATCTTTGTTGAGGGGAGGTGAAGGGAGGAAGACAGAAAAGAATGAAAGTGGGGGGCTTGAACATGAAGGATGATGTGCATTAGCTGGGGCCCTTTCTTCTATGATACTGTGGCCCCTCCCTCACTTCTACCAAGAATAAGAGAAAACCAGTACTAAACTCCATTCCCATTCCCCCCTCTACATTCCTTACTTCCCCCAGTCAAGAATAATTAAGGAAAATACTCTGAGTCTCAACATTTCTTTAGGGAAAGAATTAAAGATTGCTTTTTCTTTAAGAATTCAGTTCCCCTAATTTTTGTCTCTTCTGAGTCCTCCTTTCCCAGCTGAGTTCATACCAGGACTCAAGGCATTATAAACTCACATTAGGAGAGAACTGCGATGAGGAGCAAGGAGAGAAATGAGGGAATATACATTCTAAAGAAGAATGCATCATCCCTGAGACAAACACCTTCAGATTTCATTTGGCATCTTCCTCTGTCTCACTCATAATACAGCTTCTTACCTCCCCCTCCTTCCCCTCCTCCATTTAATAATCAAGTGTTCAATACATTTAAACATAGGGAATTAGAACAGAAAAATCAGGAGGGAGGGGGGTTGGTTATACAAGATACCACTAGTGGAATCATTTTTAAAAGTTAAATATCATTGTGGAATAAATTTCTTACCTGTTACCCAGAAGAGAACTATCCACCCCAGCAATATTCTGTCCATTCTGCCTGACTTCCCATCCAGATGAAGGAGAGAAAAAAGTGGGGAATGAGGTAGGGAGATGCACCAGTTCAAAAACAGGAAAATAAGGAGCTGGTCCTCTCAGTCACCTGGCACCAGGCAGTCCCCTTCTCCGGCTCTCCGCCTGGCTCAGTAGTCACCCAGTATATGAATCAGCCAGACTTCTGAATGGAAGCTACCACTCTGCTCCCTGAGAAAGGAACAATACTTTTACCCTGCCTTCAGTCTTCCTCAATTTCAGCCCCTTCACAGCCTCCAGATTAACCTAAACTCGGATTTAATGCATCTGCTGGGGGAGCTACATCTTAGCAGCCGCGCAGCCAGGGAAAAGTAAAGCTGAGGATTTTGTCTAGCTGGCTGCACTCCTCCCCTTCCTCCCTCTCTCCCAATCTCCTGTGGTAACTGAAGTTTCTAAATCACATGTCTGTCCATTGAAGCTGCCCATGAGCCTGGGAGAGTTCATCGTTAAGTAACCAAGTCCAGGACAGGAATGGGGGGCCGAGGGGCAGTGAGGAGACTGAATGACTGTGGATAATCAGGAGGCAGGCAGCAAATCAGAGGGCTGTCTGCAGAGGCACTAGTGGTGCTCACCCTGAGGGGGATTAATGAGGGAGGGAGGGGTGTGTGTGTGTGTGTGTGTGTGTGTGTGTGTGTGTGTGTGTGTGTGTGTATGTGTACAGTGTGCAGGCAACCAGTTTGAACTGAGTGGCTTCCAAACAGAGGGAAATGGGCTGAGATGATCTAGCTGGACTTTGTCTCTAGAGCTTGGCTTAAATTGAGCAAGGTCTTCCTGCTCCCTGCTCAAGGGTGGTTAAGAGCTCCTGTGGCAGAAACATTTTCATCTGAAAGCCTTGTCAGGGAGCATTTGTGCATAAAACTTGTTTGCTGGAATTGTATGAAATGAAGACTTGTTTACCCTCACATGTGAGAAATAAAAATTTAAGTCTGAAGAGAGTGAGAGAGAGGGTGAGCTGGTAGGCGAGGTGGGGAGTTTTCTGTTGCCAGAGATTCTCAAGTGCAGCCTGCAAGACCACTTGTTGGCGAAAACGTAAAAGCTCCTATATGAGGTACAAAGTTGAACAAGGCAATCTTGAATTCCCTTCCAGCTCTCAAATTGTTTCTTTGAGAGGGCAAGGTCATCTGTGAGTGAAACTGATGAAACCGACAGTGTACATACAGTTTCTGGGCAAATATGCATGAGAAACAATGTAACAGAGTAGAACACTAGCCAACCTCAGCTGGAAAGCCCTGGCTTCAAGGGTTGCTTCTGATAGGCACTTTGCCATGTGGCCCTCAGTAGGCTGCTTAAATTCTCTAGTGGGTGCCCCAAGCAACTCAACAACAACACTACTTTAAGACAGCAAAGCTGTTTACAAATATTATCTTAGTAGGTTCCAACAGGGTTACAATAACCCAGGGAGGTAGGTACCATTATTATCCCCATTTTACAGATGAGGAAACTGAAGTAAACAAAGGTTACATGACTTACCAGGATCACATAGCTAGTAAGTGTCTGAGGCAGGATTTGAACACAGGTCTTTCTGACTCCAAGTCCCAGATTCTATCATCTGTGGAATCACGTTGCCTTTAAGACTCCAATTTGTGGAACAGTTGCTAATCTACAATGGTAGGAGTGAGTTTCCTCACTGGGAGTCCTCCATAAGAATAAAATCTCAAACCTAGACTCTTTCTCAAACTGCTTCCTCCCCTGCCCCCCCCAAAAGAGACATATGTACCTGGGAAGCTACTTGTGTGTGAGTATGTGTCTATGTGAAAGGTGAAGAATCTATGATTAGAACTTTATGTGAGTGAGAATCACTGAATTACATAGCTGGAATGGACCTCCAGTCTGACCTGCACCTGATCCCTGCTACAAGATCCATGAGAAGTGGCCATCTCAACTTTACTTGGTAAAAAAAAAAAAATTAATTAAAAATTAGGGGCAGCTAGGTGGTGCAATGGATAGAGCACTGGCCCTGAAGTCAGGAGTTCAAATCCAGCCTCAGACCAAACACTTGACACTTACTAGCTGTGTGACCCTGGGCAAGTCACTTACCCCCAATTGCCTAAAATTTTTTTAAAAATTAAAAAATTAAACTTTCCTTGGAGACCTCTTGGGAAAGGAACCCAGGCAGCCCACTCCACTTTTGAATCATTCTATTGGGTAGTTTTCCATGAAAGGCAGTCTATATCTGCTCTCTGACACTTCCACAAATTCCCTCTCCCTCTACCCTCTGTGGAAGTATCTTCTCCTCATGAGAACCCTTAAAAAATTTGATGACAGCTATCATGTAACTTCCATCACCCCAGATTTTCTTTTCCATGCTAAATAACTCCAGTTCCTTCAAACAATCCTCATGTGATTTGATGGTCACCATACTGGCTACCCTCCTTCAAATGCCCTTTGGTTTATCAATATCCTTCTAATATGTGGTGCCCAGAACTGACACAATATTCCAGATGTTGTCTTACCAAGGCAAAATACAGGACTGTCATTGCCTTAGGCCTGGACATGGCACCTTTCTAACTGCAGCCCAAGTGGGCTGCTGTGTCACACTGTGGAGTCATCTTGGAGTTGCATTACACACACACACACCCCCCAAATCATTTTCAAACTATCAAGCCACACTTTCCATCTTATACTTAAGATACTGATTTTTTTTAACCCAAATGTAAGGCTTTACATTTGTTCCTATTAAATTTCACCTTAGGATCATAGATTTAGAGCTGGAAGCAACCCTCAAGGTTCTATTGTCTAACCTCATTAGATCGGCATAGTGTAATAGTCTGTCAAGATCTTTTTGTATGAACTCTCCCTTGGAGCTTTGTGTTAGTTTTTAGTCATCTGAAAATATGATAGACTTGTCATCTAGGACCATCCAAGTCATCGACACAAATGTTAACTAGAATTGAGTCAATTGCAATGGGGCACACCACTAGAATCTGCCTTCCAAGTTAATACAAATCCCTAACTCTTTAGGTCTGGCAACTCAACAACTTCCTAATTCAACAGTCTAGTAGCCCTGTCAAAAAAGATAGTATGGTTAGTTTGGTATGATCTGTTTGATGACATCATGGTTGTTTGTTATCACTACCTATTTTTCTAGGTATTTAGTAAACCTTGATGACCTATATAGTTTACATATTCTACTCCCTTTGCTTTTTGAAAACAGCACACTGGGCCTTTTTTCCCCCCTATATCACCTATCCTGTTCTCCACAATCATTTGAAGACCATCAATAGTGGCTCAATAATGTAACAAAAGAGAGAGCTTGAAATATAGCAAATAAACAAATGAATTAATAGTCAAAACAACCATAAAGGGTTTTGAGAGTGATAGAGATAGACCTTTTGTGAAGCCAGGCAGGAACAGAGAGGGGGAAATGTATACATGGACAGGAGACCAAGAAGAGTAGAGATAAAAATAATGGAGATAAGTGATAGGATGAAATTGAGTGAAGAAATGGGATGGTATATGACTCCCTGGAACCTAGTAATTTGTATCTGGGTACTCATAAGAATGGTACTTAGTGTATAACCTGAAGAAATGAGGCACTCTGTCTGAGGGAGAATATGAATGAGAAATGGAAGCCCTATACAGGCTTAGGAAAGCTAGACTCCAAATATGAGTATGACTGTATCTGTATTTGGTTGAACTTAGAACTGAAAGTCAAGACATGAAAACAGAAAGAGAGGTTATTCATCTATGGTAATCATAGAATCACAAATGTCTTTTATTTGTCCTGGGAATTTGGCTGCGTCCCATATTTTGGAAGTATCATAATTCATTTTACATCCACAGGGTCAAACTAGAGGAAGGCTGAGTCTAAATACAGTGTGGGTAAGCACCCCAATTCCTCCTATTCCATCCCCAAATAACTCAGTTTAAAATATTACAATGTATACTGCATATTGAATAAACAGGAGAAGCCCTGAAGGGGGAAAAGAGGTCTCAAAGCAGCAAAGATGGAGGTGGAGGCATTGGTAGCCACCTCCTTGGTGACAGTGGTGCAGATTGTGGCCTTATTCTCTGTATTCAAGACTGTTGGTTTGTAGTTTCAGTCAGTAAGAAATACCTTCCTCTGCCTCCCTTGGTCATTGCCCATTATGGTTGATTTGAGGGAGAAGGACTCTCGAATCTATACAGAACATCAGCTTAAGGCACAGCCCAGAGAAGAACATGTAAACATGGCAGAATGGGATCTAACCTTGTTCCAGCAAGATTCCCAGCAGGTTCCATGGCGTAGGGGTGGGGGCAAGGGGTTAGAGGAAGAATTGGCGGGGGGTCTAGGGAATAAAGGATGAGTTAACAAGAATGCTAAGTTAAAGGTGAACATTGAGAGAGAATTAGGACATGGAGATGGAAGAGCTGAACAATCCTTTCAGAAATTTGCTGGTAGCTGTTAGCAACAACACTGTTACAAAAATAATATAGCTGAGTCCTCTTAAAATCATGATTTCATACACACAGACATGCATGTACATGAATATGGTAACACTTACTGAGTCTTTTTTTTTTTTAGATAACTTTATCCTTAGTTTAGCCCTTTCTTCCAACATTGTGTTCTAGCAGGAATATGTGACAGTCAGGAGAAGGGATTTGAAAATAGCTTTTGTTCACTTGCTTTCCCTTGTACCTTCAAGCCTGTTATCCTTGCTATCCCTTGAATCAAAATGTTAGTTAAAATACATACACATAAATTAATTCCAGTTCATACCAGCGAGTGAATAGGAAGAGGTGCTTTCAGAAGCCTGAGCCTCGAAATTGAAGCATGCTCATAGCCTGACGTCTCTTCCTCTTTGGACAATAAATTGCTTTATTAAGAAAGGATTTAAAAAAGAAAAATGCAAATGTGAGGTAATCTCACCCCCCAAAAAAAATAAAATTCAAGCTGCAGAGAACAATGGCTGATATATAAGGAAAAAGATTAATTCGACGTGCTGAAAATTGCAAGGAGCTGATTTAACCCTAGAGCCTGCTGTCTCAGAGTTTTAATACAAACTGATTTGTTATGTTCTGAATTGGATACTGCCGTCTGCTTATCACTCGTCATGCCAGATCTGACTTGTGAGCAAGGCACTCTGTATATCTAAATTAGGCACTCCAGCAGTTGCTCTAACTCACAAAGATCCACCCAAACAATAATTCACTCAGTAGTTCCCAGGATTTTGACAAGGAAGGAAAGAAAAAGGAAGGAAAAATGAAACAGGTGTCTTTTTATGCCTGTTTCTTTAGCCAGACATATTTCTTCCTGTTACACACCTGTTCTCATTCTGTTTGTATAAACAGATTAGGTTACTGTAGCCGTCACACAAAATGTCAAAATCTTCTCATTGTCTAGTCTTACAACCGCTTTCCACACAGGCTGTAGATACACATGTATATAGACACAGGGTTACAAAGAAGGGCTGGTTCTGTTCTATTTCTGAGTTTTAACCTTTTCTGAACACCAGTATTAATAGTACACATTGTATCCAATGATCAAGTCTCCTCATTCAACCCAACAAAACAGAAAAAGGCCACTGATTACCTATACCTGACCCAGGCCTTGGGCATCTGGGTTTTTGGGAATCATGATACAAGTTTGCTTGACATAGCCCTAAGCATGCTCCTAGCTTCCTCCTGAGCTAGCACAGATCAAAACTGAAAGGCCCAAGGTAGGGGAATCAGCCAGAAAACAAAATGCTTCTAATTCTATCACCTCATCCCCCAGAGAATGAATAAGGGAGGGGAGCTAGAATGAGAAAATGAGGGAACCGAGTGGCATAGAAGAAAGCTAGCTAACCGGAAATGTCATTGGTAGGTTCTTGATGTCCAGAGTAAAGGGACAAAGCAGAGGATATATCCAACTATCCCAAAGTCTGAGATAACAGAAACACAGGCCTTTTTTAAAAAGGCAGTTGGGCAGCATTGGGGGAACAACAGCTCAATTCCCCACACCCAAGAAATTTAAAATTCAGCACCTGATAGAATATGGTGATGCCATAAGAGAGGCACAAAGTTGGGAGAGGGGACAGTCAGAGACTTGGAATGATCAAGGAAGGATTCTTAAAGGAGGTAGGGTTTGCACTGGGTCTTCAAAGATAGGAGTAAGATTTCAGCAAATGAGAATGGCAAAGGGGCAGGACAGGTCAGCACAGTATTTCAGTTACCAAGTAGAAAGAGCATCATAATTAGTGATATGGAAGCTAGAAAGCCTTGTACGTGTTCAGGGAGTGTTAAGTAATCCAATTTAGCTACAGCATAGCATAAGGTGTGTGCTGGAGACTAATAGGCTGGTACCAAAAGATGAAGCATCTTAAATACCAGCCTAGGGAATTTGGACTTTATCCTGAAGGCTAGATTCAAAGCCATTGAAAATTTCTCAGCAAGGGATTTCTGAGCAATGTGAAGTCACTTAATGTCCCTCAGTCTGTTTCCTCATCTGTAAAATGGGGATACCAACTATACCTCACAAGGTTATTGTGATGAGATGAACAAATATGTAAAACACTTTGCAAACTTTAAAGCCCCATATAAATGTTAGCTATGATTACTACTAGAGCTATGTCAGAAGGAATAGTCAATACCAATGAAATAATGGCTCTTTTAAGACAGTGAAAGGAAATTTAACCTGACAATGGCAAATAGATTAGAAGTGAGTCAGAAAAGCATTACAATAAAATGGGTAAAGCAATGAGGACCTGTATAACAGCGAGCTACTTACTATGTGCGGTACTGTGCTAAGCTCTTTACAAATATTATCTCATTTGATTTTTGAACGTGTGTGGTAGTGAGAAAGGATAAAAGGGTTCAAATCTCAGCTTTGCTACTTAACTGGTGAGATTCCCCACCCTGCAATCACTTACTCTGTCTCCATTTGTTAATTGGTAAAATAAGGGAGCTGAAGATCTTTAAGGAATCTTCCAGCTCTAAATCCTGTGTCACTATGGATAAAACTTTGCAGAGGTAGCCTTAATAGGACTTCTCAGAGGCTAGATGTGGGGGAGTAGGAGTCAGCCCCATAAGGATTCCTGCAGTCTGGGCCACTGAGAAAACGGTGTAACAGTAAGAGAAACAGGCAACTGTTTCAACAGGAGAAACTGACTGGGAAGGAAATTTATAAGCTTGGTTTTAAGAGTTTTGTTAAAGTCAACCAGTAAAGATTTATTAAGCACCCTACTAGGTGCCTGGGATACAAAGAAAGGCAAAAGACAGTCCTTATGAAACTCAGTATCTAATGATTGTTAACTGTTATTCTTAATAACGTATTGAGTATGTGAAACCAACAGGTCAGCCAGTTCACATCCAAAAGACCTTTGGAATCATTGGCTCCTGGTTATTTTGCAAAAAGTACCATGCAAATCTACTTTGCTTCCAAAGATCCTTGATGGAAGAGGTATCCTTTCACTCCTACCTTCTCCATCAGCTGACAGATTTTATTAATTGCTTTGGCCCTGAAACTTGTCACCTGGAGACAGGAGTGTGCTGGAGCCAGCTGATGGTTAAATTTTTAGCGAGAGCTACATCGGTAAATTGGCAAGCCTTTCATGTTTTATTGCTTTGCTGATTGTCTAGACTTAAAGCGATGGACAAATTGTTAATAATGCGGGGTATCCTGGGTACTTTTTTCTCCCCCTCAGAGAGCCGGTTATTAAACCTTCACCAGCACCCAGCTGCCTGGATGCATGGTCCCAGGATGCCGGCTGGTTCTTAGAAGCCCTGTCGCTGGCCCAGTGCTGAAGGAGCACTCAGGGCCCCCTGCACTCACGATCAGGGCCCCAGCGGTCACCTGACTAGGCGAAGGACCTTGTTCCAGGATGGACCCGGCAGCCGCCCTAGGATTCTGTACAGTAGAACCTCTGGGGCGGCTCCACGTTTCTCAGTTCAGGGCGCTCAGCGGGGAGCCTCCTTATAAAGTCCCCAGCCCAGCCAGGGGCGCACCTCCCCCGCCCGCACCTGACAAACGCGCACAAAATAATTAACTCGCTGGGCCACGTGCTACCCAGCCGGCCAGGCCGGCCTTTATCCATCCCTCAGGCCCCGCCCCCGCCTCCCTCGCAGCCAATTGGAACGCCATCCTCGGGCCGCCGGCCCGGTACACGGTGCTCTTGTAGGCGAGCTGCGCGCCGCCGCCTTCCCATTGGCCGAGAGGGGCGGCCGGGCCCTGCGTTCTGCTGTTACTAAGGGCGGGAGCCCGGGAGTGGCGCCTGGCGGCCCGTGGTGTCGCTGGCTCGAGGCTGCGCTGGTCCGCCGCCTTCCTGCCCTGCTCGGCCGCCCGCCTCACCGCCCGCCCGCCCTCCTGCCATGCCGAACCGCAGGGCCAGCCGGAACGCCTACTACTTCTTCGTGCTGGAGAAGATGCCGGAGCTGCGGCGCCGCGGCCTGCCCGTCACCCGCGTGGCGGACGCCATCCCCTTCTGCTCCTCCGACTGGGGGGTGAGGGGGCGGTCCTGGAGCGGGGGTTGGGGGGCTCCGGGCGGGGCGGGACGCGCAGGGGCCGGCCGGCCGCGCCCCCTCTCCCCGAGCGGGAGGCCCGTGGGGAGGGCGAGGCCCACCGTGCTTGCTTGCGGGTTTGGGGTAATTGTCCGTTTTTCTTGCCTTTCTCCCTTCCCGCCCCCTCCCCGCTCTCTCCCGGCCCGTCCCTCCTCAAGCTCTTGCGGGAAGAGGAGAAAGAGAAGTATGCAGAAATGGCTCGGGAGTGGAAAGCAACTCAGGGGAAGGTCCCTTCGCCACCTGGGAAGCAGGTAAAACTGGGGGCAAAGGAGCAGCCCCCGTTAGGACGGAGGGTGGCAGGGGGCTTTGCCTCGAGGAAAGCACGGCTGTTTCATGGGTGGTCTCCTGATTTCTCGTTTTAAAAATCAACAAGGCCGTCGGCATTGCCCGTGTTTGTCTTGTGATAGTCATTGACCTGAGGTTATTTTTAGGGTGACCCGCAGTTAAGAAACCCTGGTCAGTAAGGGAAAGAACTCGGCCGGACTAAGGATGGTTTCTGGGGTCCTTAAAGACAAACTGGACTCTGAGGCGTGGGCCCCTTATTTCTAAAATTGAGACTTGTTTTATTTTTAATTATGCAAGTAGGACTAGTTGCAGACATGATGATAGCAAACAAAGTAATGAGCCTGGGAGACGTCAGTTTATAGTTTGTAAGTATAGTTTGTAAGCCTGGAAGTTTGGGGTATTTTTTGATACTAAGTAAAAATTGTGCTCCAGCTTTATGTCGAGGAATATGGAATTTTTTGGATTTTTATTTCTTTGTATCCTTAAGTAGTAATATTTCTACTGTATCTCTTAAACACTGTTAATTTCCAGGTTTTGCTGTCCTCTTACTCTGGTCACTGCAGATCAAGTTATTTCTTTGTTAATGCACTCAGTGTTGTTTCAGAGCTGCAGATACAGAGCAAATTTTGGTAATTCTTTGGCTAAGCTTATGATATTATTACTGCACCTAACACAGGGCTTGTTGCATAGTGAAGCTGTATGAATATATATTAATTTGATTAATTGTCTCTTCTTACCTAGAAACTTGTTCCTACAACACTCCTAGAATCAGTGAACCAGTTTCCCCCTGTGCAGACTCAGAATGTTTCACTTCCAGATGTCTCAAGCCTGTCTTTGAAGAGTGATCAAGGTACAGTCATGCTAATATATTTTGGGTACTTCCGAAGGAGATAACTAGACCAATGGATGAATTAGTAAAAATGTTCTAACAGTACTTTGAGCAAGCATGTTGAGCAAATACAGACTTGGGTATGCATTGGCTGAACTCCATAGTTCTTTCTGGCTAAAAATGATGATGGCCAAGAATAATGGGGCTTCCTTCCTAACTGTTACCTTAGGTGACATAAACTGTTTATGTTGTTCATTCATGTCCGACTCATCGTGACCCTGTGGACCATAGCATACCAATGCTATCCATGGGGTTTTCTTGGCAAAGATGCTGGAGTGGTTTGCCATTTCCTTCTCCAGTGGATTAAGGTAGACAGAGCTTAAGTGACTTACCCAAATCACACAGCTAGTAAGTGTCTGAGATCAGATTTGAACTCGGGTTTTCCTTACTTTATAGTTCTTTAAAAACACATATACAAGCTGTAAAGGTAGAGAGGGATTTTTGTTTGTGGTGGGTTTTTTTTTTTGGCTTTTAGGCAATTGGGGTTAAGTGACTTGCCCAAGGTCACTCAGCTAGTAAGTGTCAAGTGTTGGGTCTGAGGCCAGATTTGAACTCAGGTCCTCCTGACTTCAGGGCCGGTGCTTTATGCACTGCGCCACCTAGCTGCCCTGTAGAGATGGATTTTTGAAATAGCATACCAAGTGTTATAGCTACGTTTTCTTTCTTAAGATCATTGAGCTAGAGGAGTCCTTAGAGATTAGCTAGTTCAACGCCCTCATTTTACAGATAAGGAAACTGAGGCCCAGAGAGATTGAGTAACTTGTCCAAAGTCACATAGGTATTAGAGTAGCAGAGCCAGGATTTGTATCTGCCAGCCCACAGGTGTGTCCACCTACTCACTGCCCATCTCTGTTCAGAACACGATCAAGGTCCTGGCTTTGGCTTTCAAGAATTGTTGTACTTGAACAGAGGTGTGGCTAATGTGGTAAATAAGGATATAGCAGGTATGCTTTCCACCATTTGCCTCCTCTAGATTTGCGGATAAATGGGGAGGAGAGGGTAAGAACCAAGCAGAAAAGTGGGTATGAAGTTGAGAAGCAGTATGGTAGGAGAGACCTCTTTCCAACACTTAATCACTTGTGTGTTTCTAAATAAGCTGCTTTAACCTTTGTATCCTCATTTGTAAAACAGGAATGATGCTTATAGTATTTGGACCTCATAAAGTTGTCATGAGGCCCAAGTGAGACTATACATCTAGTACTTTATAAGCCTGAAAGCTCTGTAAAATGTCAGCTGGCTTTAAAAACTTTTACAGCATAGTTACTCTTTGCTGGTTAGGCCTGATTAGGCCTTGTTTCCATAACAATCTATTTTCATTCATTGAATGTAGATTATAACCTGCACAAGTTTTAGAGTGCTGAGTTACATCTTTCACAAGCAAAATTCAGGCATTTTATGAGCTCAGCTTATGTAAATTTGAACCCCAATTCTGTGTCTGACTGGCTTTCCAGTTGTTGAATTACTGTTATCTCCAGCAGCAAGGCTAATCATCTTGGGAATCTTTAAAACTGATCAAATATTTAACTGTTAAATTGATCATGTATATGGCAGTCATAAGCTGGAATCTAGAGAACTGGGATTTTCAGTTAAGCGTTAGAAGTGAAGGAAAAAGACAAGTGAGAGGTGTTCAGCACTTGAATTACGACCTAGAGTGGTAGCTTTGGAGAAAGGGCATACTTGAGGGACTTATCTACTAATTTAAACTTTTTGACTCATGTTATTCTTTCAGCTGTGCTTGGAAGTTTTTTTTACTTTTTGAACATTTTTAGCCACGGAGAGCTACCTCCTCACTGTGAACAGCGCTTCCTCCCTTGTGAAATTGGCTGTATCAAATATTCACTTCAGGAAGGAATTGTGGCTGAATTCCACCGATTTATAGACCCGGGTGAGTAACTGTATGGAATAGGTAGGAGAGGAGGTAGGCCATCTTAAATGTATTTATGTTCAGATGACAGGCTCCTGAAATGTAGCATAACCCAGGGTGTGGGGTGTGTTTTGCTTAGCCTGATTGTGAAAATCATGAAATTTGCCTTTCCCTTTGCCAAGGTCAACCTATCTGTTTGTACCCTTAATTCCAGACCTTACCCCTTTGATTATCCCTTCTCATCTTCAGTGCCCCCTTATGAAACTGGCCCTTTGTTAGCTGCCTACAGACATTCTCAGGTGTCTCCCATTCTTTAAAAGAGAAAACCCTTCATTTAACCCTGAAATCCCCTCAAACTATTGTCATATGTGATTTTCCTTTTCCTTTCTAAACTGAGGAGAAATCCACTGAAAGCATATTGCTTTTACTTCACCTTATACCTGGTTCTCAAATCCTCAAAACTTGACTTCGGATCCCACCGATGAGTTGAAATCGTTTTCTTCTAAGCTGACAACGATCTCTTTGTTATTAAATCCAAGGGCCAGAAAGGTCTGCAGCTTGTAAGACTTAGTAATACAAGATTAAGTAACGTGTATTAGTTACTTTCCTCCCTTTTGTTCATGACATTTTAGACTAGTTATCCTCCTCCATATTTGACCTTCTTTGTTAGTTCATCTTCCATGTCTGTCCCTCCACTAAATGTGGATCCTTTGGCTTCTGTCCTGGGTCCTCTTTTCTCTGTATGCCTTCTTCATGGTCTCCTCAGTTCTAAGAGTTGTGACTTGCAGGAAGCTGATGTTCAATCCCATATCAAGTGCCTGCTCATCATATTTCCCAGAATTCCCCATAGGCATCTCAAACTCACTGTGTCCTGATGGAATCCTTCATCTCTTTCATACACCCCCTAAATCTGTCCTACCTCTGAACTTCTCGATTTCTCCTAGTACCACTAGCCTTATGATCATTCAGCTTCACAGCCTCTGAGTTACCAGAGTTCTCTCCTTGGTTGCCAGTTCTGCTCACGTGACATTTTTTGGTATCTGTCCCCTTTTTCCACCTACATGGCTACCGATATCATTCTAGCTTTTATCTCTTCTTTCTTTGCTTATTGCAATAGTCTCCTAATTGGTTTCTATACTTTCTGCCTCTCTCTCCACACCATTCTCCACATGACTGCCAAAATTAGTTGGTCTGTATCTTGTCACTGGACCCAGATGGCTCCGGAGGAATGAGGCTTGTGGCTTTGCACAGCCCAGCTTCACTTAAATTCACTTCACTTGCAAGTCATGGCATCATCTTACTGATGTCATGGTCCTCTTCCAGAATGAAGGACAAACAACAGCAACCAAAATTATCTAAAGCATAGATTGGTCTGACCATGTTATTGGCCTGCTCACGAATTTTAAGTGGCTCCCTATTGCCTTGAAACAAAGCCTGACCACTCTGGGTGTTTTGTAGAGTGGTTTCTAATTCATGTATTGGTTTAAATAAATGTGTTAGCTGGGTGACCTTTGGGGAGGTCCCTTTCAACCTTGAGATTCTACCTCCAAGAAGAAATAACATTTTCCAACTTGGTATTTAAGGCCATTTAAAACTTGGCCCTTTCCAGATACATTTCATATCGTTCTTCTTTGTGGACTCAACGTTCAGCCAAATTAGGTAGCTTGATTTTCAAATTTCCTTCTCTTGTTAGCAGGCATTTGCACAGGCTGTCTCCCACACATAGAATAGACTTTCCCCTTGCCTCTTGGAATGTCGAGCTTTTTAAGCCTCAACTCGGGCACTGATTTCAAAGGAAGGGTTTTCCAGTCCCCTTAGTAATTAGTGCTTTCTCTCTTCAAATTTTCTTTACTTGCCTGTTTATATATTATAGCCCCCAGCATCATGAGAGCCAGGCTTATTTTTCATTTTCTTTGTTTCCAGCTCACCCAGTGCCTTGTGTAGAGTAGATGCTTAATAAATGCTTGTGGAACCGAGTGATGGTGTGCTTTCTTGAATGAGAGGTAGAATTGACAAGCCCATACATTTTAGTTTTCTCAAAAACTATGAGGATTCTTTTAAAAGTTTGGTAGCAGTTGAAAAAGGAAATGGTTAGGAGTTTTGAAGTTAGGTGGTGACACCTGGGTCTTGGAGTACTAGACCTCTAAGGGGTCTCTGAGTAGGTAATACAGCTGCAGGAGGGCTAGTCCAAGGGGCAGTGTCTTGGCTTCAGATTTAGGCTGTACAGTGGACAGTAGCAAAGCCAGAGGAAGCAACAGATGCTATGCAAGGTTGCTCTGATGCCCATGCCTTCTTTGGGGCCTTGCATGTAAGGCTTTTCTATGTCCTCAAGCCTTCCTTTCCTTGCTGCTGCTGCCAGCTGCTTAACTAGATATAGTGAGAGATGGGTGGATGAGGCAGAGCAACTGGATGGAAACGCCTAGGGGTATGAGATTTTTGGGAGGACTAGGGAGACAGAAGAGAAGTAAAGCCAAAGGAGAAAAATATGGAGTAGAAATGTGCGTGTGCACAGGCAATTGCTTGAAGATGCCAGTTTTCCCCTTGAGTCAGGATGACAGCTCTCTTCAAGGGGCCAACATGTGAAAGAAAGATGACTTGTCCTTAGCCCTGAAGAGCAGAGGGTGGAAGTAGCATTGAAGCGAGATTAGTAAGCTTGATGTGACAAAAGAAATTCGTAACAATTAGGGCTGTGTCAGATGAGCTGTCTTGGGACACTAGCGGTCTGAAAGCGGAGGCTGGGCAGCCACTTGTGGGGATGTCCTAGAGGGGTTTGGAGTTCACATATTGGTCAGAGTACATGGCTTCTGTGAAGCCTTCAACTCTTAAAATTCTGTGTGATCTCTCGCTGAGATGGGCACAGAGTGTATAAGCTAGCCTTCAATTTGAGAAAGATTTTTTTTTGTCTTTTTTAGGCAGTTGGGGTTAGGTGACTTGTCCAGGGTCACACAGCTGGTAAGTGTCAAGTGTTTGGTCTGAGGCCAGATTTGAGCTCAGGTCCTCCTGACTTCAGGGCTGGTGCTCTATCTACTCCGCCACCTAGCTGCCCCTGAGAAAGATCTCTAAGTATATATTGTGTACCACATCCAGTCATAGGCCCTGGGGTGATCCCCCCAAAAACGTCCCTGCCCTCAGGGGGCTTACAGTGCATGGAATGGGGAAGCAACATGTGAGCCTAAGTAAATATGTAATTGGGGGTGCTGTAAGAAGTGGGAGGATCTGGAGCAGTTCTCAAAGGAACATAGGGATCTCAAAAGGCAGAGGTCAGGAAGTGACTGTTCCGAGGCAGAGGGGAAATTTGTGAGGGAGTAGAGGTGGGAAATTGACCATTACATAGGACAGGTCGTCCGGTTTTTTTTGGAACAGACCTTATGGGCAAGATTATTGTGTTCTCAGTCAAAGTTGGAACCAGACTTAGAGTCAATAGTAGGAGTTTGTCTCTTTATCTAGAGGCAATAAGAAGCCATGGGAACCATTTTAGCATGTGAGTAATATGGCCAGATACAGCTGCTTTAGGAATGTTAACTTGGTAGCTCTGTGGAGGGTAGATGGTTAAAGGAGGAAGAGGTTAGAGTAGGGAGGCCAGTTAGGAGGCTCTTGCAGAAGTGGTCAGGGCCTAAACTGAGGGAAGGAAGGGCCTGTAGGTAGAAAGAAGGGGTCTTATGGAAGATATAGTATAGAGGTGGCATCAACTGACTGGCTGTGGGGTGGGCAAGAGGGAAGAGTCAGGATGACCATAACATTGTGAGCTAAGTTGGTGGTACCCTGGTTGTTGTTGTTTGTCCTTTGTCCTTGAAGAGGACCAGTGACAGGGCTGTGCAAGGTCACCAACCTGAACTGTCTCTTCTGGAGCCATCTGGGTCCAGTCACCTGAACAGAAATAGGCATGGTAGAGTGGGCTTAAGGGAGAAGGAGAGTTTAACATGTCTATGGGATGCTTAAGTAGAGAAGTTTAGCAGGCTAAAGACAGGATTAAAATTCAGGGGGAAGATTAAGAATGGTGTCTAGAGTTAGAACCTAGCATCAAAGACCTCATGGAAAGTAGAGGACCTGGGACAGAGCCCTAGAGAAAAGCCTTATTTAATGGGTGGGAGGAAGATGATGATGATGATTCAGCAAAGGAAACAGAAGTGGGCAGGTAGGTGGGGAAGAGGAATTAGGTGCCAAGGGAGGAGAGTACATTGGAAGGATGGGGATGAGTGTCAGCTTTGTCTTAGAACATGGAGGAATCGACTGTTCTCAGGCTTAATTGGGGATGTTAAGCACAAGTAGGTAACTGTTGCTTGGTTGGCTATCCTTGTGGCTGTTTTCCTAAAAATATAGAAAAACACTAGACCACAAGCTGAAGTAAAAGGGTTTTTTTTTTTATAACCTACATAACTGAATCTTGTTAGGCTATGAAAGTAGAGTTAATAGACATAATAGTGAAGATTACCCAGTTTTAATATCACATTATAATATAGTTATTTACAGCATCCCTACAGTGTGTCCATTTCTGTTAATTGAATACTTTGTTTTCTCTGGTTTATTGTAGGTGAGGTACCACGAGGATTCCGGTTTCATTGTCAGGCTGCAAGTGAGTATAAGGAACTGGGAAGGAATGTGGGAACTGACTGGGAATTCTTCTGATGAAGACTGTTAGATCTGGAAGACCTGAGTTTGCGTGAACCCAGTTTTTCATCATTGGGAATTACACTAGAACTTCGAGTTGAAGGAGAACTGGGGTTTATTGTTGTAGGGTTGTAACATATAGAGAAGGTAGACTGTTGTCTGCTTCAGGGGGAATGTGGAAGTAAAATATGCTGTGTCGTTAATGGAAGGCTGCATTGTCTCTGTGGTCATCCTTTAGTCTTAATGGGATCAACTCTTATCTTTGTGGCCAAGCTTTTAAGGTGAGATGTCTTAAGCTTTCAGTGAGCAGGGCATTCTGTGGAAAGGAAGAAAAACAGCAAGAGTGTCGCTTAAGTGCGGAGAGATGCTAGTATTTTTTTTAATCCACATTTATAGTTTAAAAAGCATAGAGTCTTTAAAGAATTTTTGCCAGGAGTGGAGGAAAAGTTGTTGGAATTGAAATTACTATGTAATTACTTTTTTTAAAAGAGTAAAATGAAGGCTAGAAATAGTGCCTGGTAGCATAGGTAATTACGTGGTTTATCAGCCTTGGATGGGTTTTTTTGTTTGAGAAAAAGAATGCTGGTAGAATTTAGACATTCCCTTACCCTACTGTTAGGTTTTAAAAAAATCGGTTACATTAAACTCCTTTATTTCTTTTATAATTTATTTTCAGATTAACTAGGTTTTATACTCAGAGTTTAAAATTGTCTCAAAAGAGAAGAAAGTTAAGTTCTGTTTTTGAAAAGCTGAAATCTACAACTACACTATCATTAAATATCTTGTTCAAGAGGAGCAATTTCTGATACACGGGAAATAATATTTGGCATTTTGAGGAGGTGCTGTTAAATTGTCAACAGTTTAGAATATATTGGATGGATAGCCTTGTTAATTTAGTATCTGGCTCACCTCTGAGAACTGTTTCATTGGTGGTGCAATGGATAGAGCACTGGCCCTGAAGTCAGGAGTACCTGAGTTCAAATCCAGCCTCAGACCAAACACTTGACACTTACTAGCTGTGTGACCCTGGGCAAGTCACTTAACCCCAATTGCCTAAAAGCAAAAAAATAAAAATAAAAAAATAAAACTTGATACAGACTCCTGTGACTACACTATCATACGTTAACAACTAATATGTAGACCTGCCACCTGCTGAAGTCCCAACTGGCCTTTCTGCACACTTAAAATTCACATGAAATTAGCTTTGTGATATCTGCATGCTTTTATGGAAATCCTTATATAAACAGTGACTATAAAGTTGTCTATTAGGATAGCTTCCTATCCTAAATTTATTTTATTTGCTTTTATGCAGGCCTTATATTTAGTTTCCAAACTAAATAAATAATAACTGCACATTGATATCCTTAAACAGAAAATCAGATATTTCATAGTACCTGTCGACTGCATGTAGTAATGGATAGGTGTAAATGCACCCACGTTTTCTGTGTTTTAAGGGCCAACTCTAAAGTGCTATTTTTAAAAAAATTTTTTTAAGGCATTTGAGATTAAGTGACTTGCCCAGGGTCACACAGCTAGTAAGTGTCAAGTGTTTGGTCCGAGGCCAGATTTGAACTCAGGTCCTCCTGACTTCAGGGCTGGTGCTCTATCCACTGCACCACCTAGCCGCCCCTAAAGTGCTATTTCTAAACTATAACATTTAATATAATTTGTACTTGTCACATTCTGTTGTCTCTGAATTAAGCAAGGAATTTTTTGTCACAAATAGATGTAGGTAAAAAGAGTTGATCCAATGTATTTTGAAATATGTCAGTTTAACTTAGTAATTTTAGCAATATAAGTCTGTCCAGAGATCTACTTAATAGATTCTTTTTTAATTCTTCTGAAATCTAAATTGTTAATTGGCTAATGAAATCAAAACTGTTATAACACCCTTAAAGTGTATTCTTGAGTATGAAAATGTTCAATTTAATCACTTTACTTTTAAAAATAGAATATCTTATAAAATCTCGTTATCTTATGGAACTAATTGATAGCCAATATTTGGATGTAATTAATGTATAGACTAACTTATCAAAATTTTGGTCCTCCTAACCAATTAATTTGACTTCATCATTTAATTATAAAGCAGTCCATATACAAATGTGAGATTTTTCTGTTGATGGGTTTTTAAATTGGCAGACTTGTATATAATAATGCCCTATGTATCTAGTATTTGCATTCATCCGGAACACAGGTTCCACTTGTAAATTAGCTTAGAAATGGGCAAAGTAGTTGTCACAAGGGCCCATGCACTATGTTATGTAGGAGAATATTGAACTTAAGCACAGGCTTGGCTTGGGATTATATGTTAGCTAAGGTCTGATCTAACAACCAAGTACAGGACAGTGAAGAGAGCCATGGCTTTATAGTTGGACCCCAGCTCTTTTACTTCTTGGCTCTGAGACTTAGGGCGAGTGGCTTCGCTTCTCTGTAAAATGAAAGACTTGGTGGCCTCCAAAGTCCCTTCTGATTCCAAATCCTACCTCAGTCCAACTTAATAAATATTTGAGGGACTTACTGTAAGACCTCAGCTCAGGGGTCTTTTAAACACAAAAATTAGCTATCTCGTCCCCACCTAAGTCTTATTTTTTAATAGGCTAAACATTGTTTTATTTCAGTCACTTGTCATATGATATGCCTGCTAGACAACATTTGGCCCATTGGGCTTGAGGTCAACTGAAATGGCCGGGTAGTTTTCATGTGATCGGTTAAGGGGTTTTGCCCTAGTCTCCCTTGCCTGCCTAGATTTAGGGGAAAGGAATTTTTAAATGGCTGCTAGCCTTCCAGATGTTTGGGAAGAAGTATAACTACAGGTTTCTGACTTACCTTCTTCCTTTAGTAAGGAGAAGAGAGGGGAGGTTGGTGAAGTGGGATTATGAGGCATAGAATAGGGTAGAAGAGGGAACTTACGACATGGCTCCTATTGTCTCAGTAAACTAGTAATTAATAGAATATGGTATCCTATTTCAGGATTGTCTTTTTTCATTATTTTGTTTGTATTTTATCTTAGGATAAGAAATCTTAAATACTGATTGATACTATAATCACTTCATTTCTTTTTATAATTCTCTCAGTATTCTCTCTCTTCCCACTTTGTTCCATTTGAATGTTAGTATTACTTTATATAATACTATGAAGTAGTCCATTATTTTGATCCTGCATTAAATCTATAAATGAAGTTGAATAGTTGTAATAATTTTTATTTCCTTTTTTCAACCTAACCTTGTGTAGGGGATATTTGGCTGTTTGGTTCTCAATTTCTGTCACAATCACTTTGAGCTTGTCTTGCATTTCTTAGTAAGTTTAAAAATTTTAAATTAGACTCCCTTTCATTTTTTCCCAATGCAGATTTTTCTCCTCTATTACTTTACAAATTAAAATTACAAATAACTTATCACATCACTTATTTTTGCTTGAATTTCTATTGTCAGTCACTGCAGTTGGATAGGAGATACTTGCCAAAGACAGAGCTAGAGGTTGTGAGACAGAAATGGTTGCTTGTTCTCCAAGGGGGAAACTGTTTATGTGTAGGTATCTACAAAGCTAAGAACCTTAGACAGTAGCTGTAATTAGGAAGAGTGACAGCAAAAACATCCAGAGACAGGAGACAAAATCCAAGAAAGGAATTAGTGATAAAATCCATGAGCTCAACTTTACACATACTTTGTGCATTTGTGTGTGTATATAACAAGCAAAATGAACGTTAACTAAGGATCCTTATGCCGAGGGGGTAGATTTGTCCTCCATTTGTGTAATAGTGGTGGGAAGAACTCATAACTGGAATATGGCTCTGGGAAGAAGGGGGGCACTAAATTCAGAAGAAACAGGTAAGTAAAGGGAGAGCTAATTGGATAGTATATTCATGTGAGGAAATCCAGAAACGGGAATCTGGGGAAGGTTGGTGAAGATTAATTGAGATAGAAGCAATAGTATCATTACAGTGGACAACAAACCACCTGGACAGAAGAGGAATTTGAGAAGGCATTGAGTAAACCTGTTGTGAGCTTGCCTGTGTAATAGGAATCGAAGGCTTTAATTGCCCAGCTAGTTGCTGGAGCTCTCTGTCTCTCTTGCTTTCTCTCTCTTTCTCTCTGCCAGAAAACTGGAGCAGCTAAGACTTTACTGGTTTGCTTTATTTCCATCTTTCCAAAGGTGGAGCAACTGATCTAATTCTGATCCACTTAATTTTTCCCAGATTCTCAGAAACTTAGCAAAAAATTTTTTTAAAGATCACTCACTTAAAATGTTGTTTACAGCCAGCTGTTGTGCCAAATGCAGGGGATACAAAGAATGGCAGAAACACTGCTCCTGCCCCCACGAATCCCTCAGTCTATGGAAGAGAAACCACATAAACAGATACATACAAGATGCACACAGAGTAGATGGCAGGGAATCTTGGAGGAAAGGCCTTAGCAATAGGGGTAGAGGGAAGGTGGCAGTGGTTTAGGAAAAGGCTTCTTTCTAGGAAAGGTAGGAGTTGGAGGAGAGAAGGGAGAGCCTTCAAGACTTAGGACACAGCCAGTGAAGAGGCATGACAAGGAGGAACTCATTGGTTGAGTAGAAATGATGAGAAATTTGGGGGAGATGGGGCCATTCCATCTTATAGCTTTTGTTAGAGGAGAGTAAAACTGCATATAGTTTGATAAGCATCTGTAAGTTTTTGGAGAATATCTCAGTGGGTTCAGAAATCACATAGGCAAAGGTAGTTCCAGGTGGTATGGGAGACCCTTAAGAATGAGATCCAGGAGACACTGAGGAGTTGTAAGTTGTCTACAGACAAAATTGTGAATGCACAGGAATCTGGCTAACTAACTTGTATTTTTAGAAAAATTTATGTAGACAGTGGAAACAAGTAAATGATAAATGTAAAAGCATAGCATAGTCCTGTAAGAACAGTGTCAGAAAAAATGTTAACACTCGGAGTGAGCTGAGGTTGGCAAGGAAGCTGGGGCACAGTGAAGAAGGTTTTCATTCGTCTGTCCTCAAAGAAAAGGATCAGAAAAGGACTAGAACTACCCAGGATGGATGAAAGCAGAAAGAGTTGGCTCTTAATTTGTCAGGTAGATTAATCATTAGTCTATGGAGGATAGAACAAAAATGAATTGAGAAAAGTGAGTTAAAATCCAAGACAAATGGAGAAACTAAGCATACAGATGTTGTCCTTGAGTTTAAGTACTTAACCCCAGATGAAGTACACCCAAGGGGCGGGGGTGGGGAACCTTTTCATGTCGGAAGGCCAAATTAATATTTAGCTGTAGTCAAATAAGGCTGCTTTCAAGAGACTTTAATTAGATATACTTAAAAATTTACATTATTCTGTAAAAATCTAACTATTATGTACTTAATAATTTCAAGAAATAAAAACTCTTTGCTAATTTTAAAGTTAACTAACCTTTTAATGACTTTGTTGTGTCTGCTTTTTGTTGGCAAGCATTTGAATATTTGGTTGCAGCATGGAGGTCCACAGTTTCAGTTGATCCTCTAGATGAGTATCCGTCATTTGTGGCCTTAAAGGCATCTTGGTTTAGGTTAGGTAAGGGAATGTAGATTCCCAGGAGAAAGTGGTTAAAAAGTAAGAAAGCGCTTTTCAGACATGTTGCTGAAGGTGTAAGTATTCTACTGCATTTTTCCATATTTCATTTGGATCTTTCATAGCATCAGTAACTTTAAAATGTCATGTACTGAGAGCTCAATTCCATCTGTAGTTCTTTAGGTGCCTTGGTGATATCAACTAGGTGAGGGTGAAATGCTAATTTGAGTGTGATGTCATGATTCTCAGTGAACCCTTCATTGTATTCTCCAATTAATAGGTCTGTAACGGCTGCATATTCTTCACATGATTTGCATATATTATCCTGCCCATCAATGACCTTTGCTAACTGGGGGAAATGTTCATCCAAAATTTCATTTTGAAGAAGTGTTTTGAAAAAAGGTTCTTTTTGGAATGCTTGGATTTTTTGTGACATAATCATGCATGTAGACTGTTTTATCTTGCAAAGAAATATTCAAGTCGTTTTGATTTGACATGATATCACACAGAAATGCAGCATTCCTATAGAAATCTTCCTTCAATAATTCACATGGCTGATTCTGTTCTTTATAAAATTTAATTATCTGTTTTCACAGATATAAACTTTTGACTAATACCTGCCCCTCTGATAGCCAACGCACTTTAGAATGATACGGCAAGTCCACATCGAATAACTCGTCGTTCGACTTTAGCATGTTGCAAAAATGATGATGCTGCGTTGCATTTGCACAAATATAGTTAACAGCATTTATAACTTGTTGCAAAGTGTCACTTACAATAGTAGCTTTAGCGCAGAGATTTTGCTGATGCAAGATACAGTGAAAAGAAATGGAAGCATCTGGATCTGTTAATACTTTTTTTAATCTGTGCAATAAAACCTTCATGTTTTCCTGTCATGGAAGGTGCACCATCTATACATACACTCACCAAAACGAGTCCAATTTTATGACATTTATCTTGAAAGCTGATGAAGGTATCTATTCTATTCACCTTGTTCTGTTCGCAAGAGTGCCCAAAGCAAATAATTCTTCTTAGCAAAGAAAATCTTCTGTTATGACCCGAATGAAGTAAAACCTGTGCCGAGTCAGTAGTATCAGTTGATTCATCCAGAGCGATTGAATAATATATATTTTCCTTTTTGAGTATTGCATGAAGTTCTGTTAAGTTGAAGACTAATTCATGCTGCTGATCAATTATGGTTCTCCTTGAAAGAGGCAGTTGTTTTGTACTTTGAAACATTATCAGGGTCTAAGCTTCTTACAACTTCGACAATGCATTCTTTCGCAATTTCTGCGTCACTGAATGGCTTTCCTTTTCCCCATGAGTATATAAGCTACTTTATAAGTTGCTTCCATGGCACTATTTCCAGGTCTTAATGCTGCTTGAAAGAATTGTCTTTGCTTTTCATCTTTTAATTTCTGCAGTACAATCTCTCCCACTAATTTAAAGTATTTGTGGTCCTTATAAGTGTTACAATGCTGATGAGCATTGAATCTCTTTAATGTTGATATTGCAGTGTCACAAAGCAAGCAAATAATCTTATCTTTAGCAGAAACAAGATAATACTGCAATTCCCAATCCTCTTTAAAAAAAAAGTTTTTCTTCCTTCGGTGTTCTCTTGGAATTCTTTGACGTGATGCCCTGTTAAGCAGAAAGAATTAAAAAATGCTGCCCTGAGCTGTGCAACTATTCACCAATTCTACTTCAAACAGAAACACAGTGCATCATTGTCCAAAGGTGATAACGGATAGGTGTTATCCCCCATAAACTCTTCCCAACCAGCCTTGTACAGTAGTGGTGCCACTTAGGCAGAAAAAGAACTAAATAATGAGGGTAGCAGCTGTCAATTTAGCCCTTATGGCTTACTAATGTTCTAATTGTGCCAGTAAATACTGGACGATTATTTTTTTATTTTATTGTTATTTTATCCTTTGGTATTTTAAATATGCCCATTTTAAAAATAAAATAAAAATATAAAAGATGAACAAAAATGTATTAGGATTTGTTTGGTGAAATCTGGATTCAGTCAAAAAGGCTGTACTTAAGGACCTAGAGGACTTAGGCCTTAAGGCCACAGGTTCCCCACCCCAGCTCTAGGATACTAAAAGCTATAGG
Organism: Phascolarctos cinereus; assembly: GCF_003287225.1. NCBI lineage: Eukaryota > Metazoa > Chordata > Mammalia > Diprotodontia > Phascolarctidae > Phascolarctos > Phascolarctos cinereus. The sequence continues at coordinate 421,630,790 of NW_027555958.1, read as the reverse complement.
TGGGATTGTTGAACTACTCACAAATGGGGAGGGAGAGGCTAGAAAAGGGCAAATCTTGTCTACTTTTTCTTAATGAGGAAGCGATCAGAGTCTTCAAACTAGATGCGCTTTTTGTGTCCTAGAAGTCTAGAATATTATTTAAGGAATGGTTAGTGAGTCTCTAGAAAGGTAAACATCATGACAAAAAGCCTTTGTGGCTATCAAGAAAAAGTCATGCAAGACTAACCTTTTTTCTTCCTACTTAAACCAAGTGTGATATGCTGGTAGATCAAATGGTATAGGTGCAATTTACCTAGATTTTAGCAAAGCATTTGCCAAATTTCTTCATGCTATTCTTGTGTCAAATGACCAGACCCCCTGCTCCCCATTCCTGAGAGTTTTAATGGCTCATAGTCTCCTTGGTAGGAAGTCTCAAGTAGAGTGCCCCAGGGATCTGTGTGCTGATCAGAGTTTTTAATGTTTCAAGGATAAGGGTGTGTAGATGGCTCAGCGAAGTGGTGGATAGTGAGTAACTAACACATTGGATAGCAGAGGAGGATCCAGAAGCGATTATAGCAGGCTAGACTGTCAGGACAAATCTAATAAGATGAAATTTAACAGCATAAATGTAAAGTCTTTAACTTGCAAAGACTTTTACGGCTATTTTGGCCTTTATAGCTTTTTGGCCTATCAGCCAAAATTGTCTTTCTAAGACATGAGACTGGACATTTAAATTGTTGTTCAGTCACGTCCAGCTCTTCGTGACCCCACTTGGGGCTTTCTTGGCTAAGATACTACTGGAGCGGCTTGCCATTTCCTTCTCCAGCTTATGTTACAAATGAGGAAACTGAGGCAAACGGGGTTAAGTGGCTTGCCTAGGGTCACACAGCTAATAAGTGCTGATTTGAACCCAGGAAGATGAATCTTCCTGCCTCTAGGCCCAGCACTGTATCCACTTGCCACCTAGCTGCCCAGCTTTTTAAATATTCTGCTCAAAAGCCTTCAGTGACTTCTTTTTGCTAGAATAGACTACAAAGTACTAACTTGGCATGTAAGGCCCGTCACATCAAAGCTCCAGTTTACATTTCTCTCCTTTGTGTATGGACTCTCAACTGAATTATTTTCTGTTCCCTAACTTGGCATTCCATCTACTGCCTCTGAATTTTCACCAGGCATCATCTCTCTTGACTAGAATGCACTCTCTCCTCTTCACTTTCTCTCTGAATTCTTCTGAGGATCAGCTCAGTTGTTAGTGTACTCTCCTGCCTCAAATTACATTGTACTTCTTGATTTCTGAATGTGTTGTTTTCCTCCTATAGGATGTAAGTTCCTTGAGGGCAGGGACTTTTGTTATTCTGATTTCATATTAGTACCTAACTTAGTGCCTTGTACATAACATGTCCTGAGTAAATATTGTGTTTAATTGAATTACTTTAATTTTGTTTAGTTTCTGAGAGTCTGGGGGAAAAAAACTAAGATATTGTTTAAAATTTAGTACCTTGTAGCTGTAGCTAATTAAAGAACATTTCAAACTAAACTCGGGAAGTACTTTTGCCCCTGGTTGAGACAAATCTTTGCTGTCTAGAGCACTTAATGAGAAAAACAATTTTAAGTAAAGCATGTATGTTACCAAACTAAATGACTTTAGTTCTCTAAAGCAGTGGTGTCAGACTCGAATAGAAACTGGAACCATGTTGGCCTCTATTGAAGTAGAAAACCACAAATTAACATTATGTTGTATTTTTATTTATTTTGTTAAACAAAAATTACATTTTAATCTGGGAAGTTTTGCTGGGGGGACCTCTAGTTTGACACCTCTGTTCTAAAGGACACCAAAGAAAAGAAGATTAAATATTAGCCCTCCCTCATTCCCCTCCTACCCCATCTTTTGTGTGGAGAGGGTTTCCTGTGGTTTAAAACTTCAAGAAATCTTTTCTCAAGGAAGTTCTCCTTGGAGATTCTTTTATTTTACAAACTACAAAATATCTTGAAACTGGACATTCTAAAAGCAGGGGGTGGGAAACCTGTGGCCTTCTAGGTCCTCGGATACAGCCTTTTGACTGAGTCCAAGTTTTACAGAACAAATCCTTTTAGTAAGGGGATTTGTTCTGTGAAGTTTAGATTCAATCAAAGGGCCACACTTGAGGATCTAGACTTACACTGACATTTTCAAGTTCTGAAATTTTATTGTATGTTGAACAGGAATAAATAGTATAATAACGTAGGTAAAATAACCAAGGATATAGAAGGGCTGCACCATGAGAAGAGGACTGCTAAGAGAATAATGGTATCTACTCCTGTAACAATAGAATCAGGTAGTGTACACCTCGAAGCTTGAAACAAGTCTGAGTGAGAACCGTTTGGCAAAATGGATAGCACGTTCACTTGTTGCCTCTAAGAGGTACTGTAGGCTAAAGGAGCATTTACATTTGTGGAGGATTGATTGAGTTGTAATGAAGGAAAAGCAGGGACAGACATTTCAAACCTTTGCAAGTTCTTCCTGTGGTGAATCTTGGTACCACTGTTGGAGAGCAAAAATAGGCCAGGTGGATTATGGATCTTCAAAGGTGGGGATTTTCATTTAGAAGCACTTTATTCCTTTGCTGTGCATTTGGTTTTTATAGATCCTTTATGAGTAAATCAAATACTTATTCTCGGATTATTATTTACCCAGCCCTGCATAGATTGTTTGGGAGCGGCAGAAGTGTGGTATGGTTTCTGCTACCAATGGTAGTATATTTCAGGGGGAGTGTCCTGGCATACGTGAAACGAAGAAAAATTAAATGCTGAGCTCTGATCCTTAATATAATTATGTTCAGTAGGAGTTTAGAGAAAGGAAAGCTCCATGTGGGCTGAAACAGTCCCCATATTGTCTGAGAGAGTGAGGATTTCTCAGAGGACTTAAGTCATTAATCCAACTTTAGCGCGTATGGAGGTGGCTGCCATAATTGTTCCAAGATTGAAAGTGGGTAGGTATCCAGCTTTAGCAATGATTGTTTTTATAAATTGGCAAACAGAGATCATGGCAGAGAGTGTGTTTTCACTCTGGATTCTAGAGAACTTTTTTAATCATAATTACCTCCTTGTTCATATGACCCTTTAAAAGAAGCAGTGGTGATCATTAGCATCTCTGGACTTATTATGACACTTTATTACTTCTGTAATACTTTTATCATTTAATTTTGACATACTTTTCTTTTTTTTTTCCCTATTCTTTTTCTACCAGGTGATACCAGTCACAAGATCCCTATTTCTAACTTTCACTCAGGAGATGACTATGCAACTGTGTTACAAAACCTTTATCGATTTATTTCTCCAAACCAAAGCAGCTGGCCACCTGTATACTGCAAGGTAACTGTTAGGAGCAGATCTCTTAGCACCTATAAGACAATTTGACTGTGTACTGTTGGTGTTTGTTAAATTGTATTCATTCCAAATTGTTTTCATAGAGCTAGGTGTAAAGCCTTTTATCTGAAATTTCTGTAGTCTTTGGGGAAAGTCTTAGAGCTGTTTTCTTTATCTTTACCTTCAGAGAGGTTACTCAATTTCTATTGATTTTTGTAATATAATGATTAGGCACCTTTAAGAGTCCTTGAGTATATAGTCATACTTCATAACATGATTGAGAAGGAATTTTGTAGTCTAGACCAGGGGTGGGGGAACCTGTGGCCTTGAGGCCACACGTGGCCCTCTAGGTCCCCAAGTGCAGCCCTTGGACTAAATCCAAACTTCACAGAACAAATCTCCTTAATAAAAGGATTTGTTCTGTAAAACTTGGACTCAGTCAAAAGGTCAAACTCAAGGACCTAGAAGGCCACATGTGGCCTTGAAGCTGCAGGTTATCTTCTCCTGGTCTAGACCCCAGCCTCCAAGTAAGACTGTATTTCCACTGTACAAATCTCAGAAGAAAAAGAGACATCATACCATTGTCCTTATGTCCTAATACCATTGTATTATACCATTCCCTCATATTTGTACCTTGCTTTACTCAAGTTTTTTATGTCATCTTTCATCTAAGCTAAATCTCTCTTGTTGTAACAAGCTGCTTCTCTGTCCAGACAATTATTTGGATTGGAAAGACCCCTTCAGAATCATTTTGTATTTGAGGGGAATGTGTTTATTTAAAAACCATAATTGGGGGGCAGGGACAGGCGGGATTGAAAGTAATTTTTTTTTCTTCAGTCTGATGATAGGTACAGAGTTAACTGGTGCTTGAAGCATATGGCAAAGAAATTGGGTGAGGAAAAATAAAATTCTTATCAGTACACTTTTGTGTTTCTATTCTCTCATGTATATTTTTAAAATACCTAAAGATGACTCTCTTCTTGCTTTTCCTGATGAAAGAAACCAGGCAAGAGCTAGAAATCCTTATCGTGGAGGACCTCATGGTGGGAATCTACCAACAAAAACTTCGTAAGGAGCCGTCAAAGACCTGGGTACGGAGCCTCCTGGATGTGTCCATGTGGGATTACTCTAGCAACACAAGGTATTGCCAGTATAGTCTTCTGCTGCTTGATTAGTTGAAACTACTGGATATGGCTATTCATATGTATCTTATCTGATGTTTTAGAAGGGAGTGTCAACACCTTATTACCTTCATTTGTCCCAGCTGTAGCAGAAACAAGCAGAGCCAGGATAAAGAAGCCATTTGTGATGAATTTGCCCTTTCTTTGTGAGGTCTGAAAAGTAAATTATCTGCATTTAAAAATTGCCCCAGCCTCCCTTCCCATCTCCAGTCTTACTGCCTACCAGAGGTTTTGAGTCTTTACTGTAAAAGATACTACTTGACATATCATAGCCGGGTGCCATGGAGGGCAAACATCTCACAACAAAGATATGTCAAAGACATGCCCAGTTTGGGACACTCCTTTCCCTGGCTGTGTCCCAACCAGTGCATACCCTTACCTTGCCTATTCCTGTCATGCTCCATCCACTCCCAAAGAAGTGATGGAGTGATTTTTGTGCTGGAGCATTCCTTAAGGAGCAAAAGAGTAATGCTTCAGTCCTTGCTTAGAAGGGAAACTGGCATCCAGGCACTCCTGTCATGAGCTTGGGTGTGGAAGACTTGTCTTCCCTTTTAGAGACTTGAGTGATAGAGACTTGAATGAGGAACTGGCTCTCAGAGAAGATGTAGTTCATTTAGGAAATACAACTATATAGGACTTATGATATCAGCAAATTTTAGACAGTTTTCTTAGACTTGATAGATTCTGAGCAGGCATATCAGTATTTAGCAGTATTTGCCCAAATGTTCATTGCTTTTTTATTTCTAGGAAAAGTAGGTAGAGTTGTTTATTAAAGTTGAGTTAGATGAGACCAGAAACAGTGTCTTGTCTATTTAAGTGACCTTGCAACAAATGGCAATCAAGACATTGTAAAACAAAACATTAATTTTTTTTAACCTGATCTGTCATTCTTATCACTGCTTTCTGCCAAGGTTGCTCTTGGGCTAAGTCACTTTATTGACAATTCAGCTTTTGACTGAGAGCCTGGAGTCCCTAGAATGAGCCCAAACTTTGGTTCTATATGAATTTCTCAGTAGAGGTTCCTTCCATATGTTTGTCTGTCAGAATAGCTAGCAATGGTGTGGGAGAATAAAGTAGGGATGATGTCAAGAAATTGAGGGGTAGGGAAGAAGATACAGAGCTTAACTTCTCCCCTTCTTCATAATCACAGAATCGGAGTTGGATGAGATTTCAGAGCACAATATGTACCTGAACAAGAATCCCCTCTACTAGGTGCCTGACAAGTGGCCAGTCCACCCTTCAGTCAACGGTCAGCCCATTCCACTTTGGGGATAGCTATATACTGTTAGGGAGGCTTTCTTTATGTTTGCCTTTTTGCAGTTAATGTCTGTTGCGTCTAGTTCTGCTGTTATGGAGTCAGTAGATCGAGCATTTATTAAGCACTTTGTGCATTCCCCAGTCACTGCGCTAGATGATGGGGATACAGACACAAAGGCTGTATGGAAATCCCTATTCTCAAGAAGCTTCTGTTCTAACAGGCAGAACATGGCTGACTTCTTCCATGCGACAGCCTTTTAAATACTTGAGGAAACCTCTTCTGTCATCTGAGTTTTCCAATCTTTAACACTCAGCTTTAGAACAAAACTTTATACCTTGATATGCAAACCTGACCCTGCATTTTAACCTGCCTATCTCCCAAGATCTTCTTCCCCCCACCTGCATTGACTCCCTTTCTGGTATTTGACAGTGGCTTCAGATGAAAAATAAAAGGTAGGAAATAAATCATTGAGCTTTATAGCTTCTTTACAAGAAAAGATAATCTTCCCATGTCCCCATTGTGTTACCTTAGGGTGCTATGGGATCCTGGAATGACTTCTACAAAACCATACTTGAGAGGGGATTATTTAATGTTAATACATTGAAGTTATGGTATTAACTGTGAAGCTAGATTCTGATGTGTACAAAAGTTATACTGCAATATGATAAGTAGCTGTAGATCAACAAGGAACATTTATTAAGTGATTGTTGTGTACTAGGCAGTGTGCTCCGAGGAATTTACACATTTTGGATAAGATGCAGTCCCAGTCTTCCAGGGATTTAGAGTCAGATGGAGATACCAGCATGGATTAGAGAAGTTGTTTTGTTTTGTTTTTAAACCAGTGTTGACGTGAGGTCTGAGGGAGAAGATCATTTCCTGAGAGTTAAGAGAAGGCTCCCTGGTATCGTTTGAGTTGAGCTGTAAGGAATGAGCAGGCATCTGACACCAGATGGAGAAGGGAGTATATGGAGCACAGCTTGAGCAAAGGTGTGGAGGTAGGAGAGTCATGAGTAGTTTTCGTCGGTGTTATCCGGTTTGACTGGACCGTAAAGAGCAGTAAAATGAGATAAGACAAGAAAAATAGTACTGCTAAGTTGTAGAGCCTTGAATTCCAAGCAAAGGGCTTTAAACTCTACAAAGTAGGAAGCAATAGAAAACCCCTTGAAAGATTACTTGGTCCTGGAGTAGTGCTATGACTAGAAGCAGAAGAGATTTTTCTGACAGTGGAATGAAGAAAGTATTGGAAGGCAAAGTGAATAGGTAGAAAAACCTCTTAGGCTATTTTGAAATAATCTGAGCAGGTCATGGCAGTGAGCCTATAGAGTCAGGTGGGTACAAGAGATACTGCAGGGATAGAATTTGTAGGGTGCTGTAAATGGGGATAAGAGAGAAGCAAAGATAACCCAAAGGTTACAAACCTGAGAGTCTAGATAAGGGAGAAATTATGAAATCAGAAGGAATAGATTTAGGGGAAACAATGAACTGTTGAGTTTGACATCTTGGTGTGGTACAAAGAAGTGAGGCAATTGGACAAAAGAGTCTAGAACTCAGAGGTGAGGACTAGAGATAATTAGGAGTCATCTGCACAAAGATGATAGACAAAGCTGTTGGAGCAAAGGGGATTGATAAGGGGGAAGGGGCAAGGGTAGAGAGAAGAAGGCCAAGGACGGATGCTTAGGAAATAACCCTTACATTAAGAGGTGAAGAGAAGGAGACAGAATGTTAGAATACCAGGAGACTGTGGTGTTGTAAAGCCAAATTAGAACTAAATATCTAGTAGCATGAGGTGATCGACAATGTTGAAAGATGCAGAGAGGGTAATCAGATGAACTCCGAGAAAGGGCTTTTGTATTTACCTAATTAAAGGCCATTTTGGTGACCTGAGAATAGTGCTAGTGAAAGCACCGTGGCAAGAGGCTGAGAGAAGCAGTGTGTGTGTGTACACACCTTTTTCACAGTTACAAAATATTTTTAAAAGATGGGATGATAAATAGATAAGACTCGAAAGATTAAAGAGAGAACTTTTAGGCTTGTGAAGACCTGAGTGTTAGTAGACTATGGGGAAGAGCTAATGAAAATGAGGGGATGCAATTAGTCATAGTGAGTGGTAGAGATCCTTGTCCTGTAATTGAAGGAAAGGAGACAGTGATAATACTGAGGCTTGAAAAACAGGGGGGAGGGGGCCCTGAGAAATTTGGAGTAAAGGCTTCAGTCTCCTGCTCTATGTGGAAGGAAGGCAGAGGCATCTGATCTAAATGGGTGGCCCGAATTGTGATCCATTACCTTCCTTTAGATTTATAGGCTGCAGATGAAGGGCTAATTAAGCGATCAGAACTCTTCAGGAGTGGTACTATCTGAAGGGTTTTCCTTTGAGACCTCTCATTCTTAGGTTGGTGTTCTGGTTGGCTTTCTGGTTAGACAGGTTTCTTTGAAGTGGAGGTTGGATAGATCACTGATGACCTTCCCGCACTGGTCTTTGACGTGTCCTAGAACATCAAGATTTAACCTTTGCTTCATCCTCGAGGTTTTGTTTCTGGGAAGGTAGTATCCCTCTTCATCTTGCATTCTTTTTCCCTTGTCTAATCAGTTGCCTAGTCCTACCAGTTCCACCTCTGTAGGCAGTCCCACCACTTTCTGGGCATCTCCCTGAGTCTGGTTTCAGTTCCCTAATCTGTCCTATCGCCATCTTCCAGGATGTTCTTCCTCATGTAGATTCCTGATCATGTTGTTCTTCTACTCAGACAAATTTCAGTGACTCCCCATTGCCTGTTTAGAAAACGCCACTTGCCTAGAATCCAACACTCCCCATAGTTGGGCTCTGATCTGCTTTTCCAGCCTTCTCACACATAGAAACAACAATCCTTCCAAACTAGGTTAGTCATCAGTATCTGAACACATATTCCATTTGCCTGACTCTAGAGGCAGTACACTTTTGTCTCCTCTCTCTCTACCTATTGAAATCCTATAGATCCTCTAAGGTCCAGCTTCAAGTGCCTTCTTCTGAAGCTTTCCCTGATGGCTCCTGCCAGAAGTAAGCTCTCCTTCATGAGACCTCAGCTCCTAATAGGCTGCAAATTGTGTTGATTTCTATATATGTGTCATTGGTGTCCTTAACCAAAGAATTCATTCCCGGATGGTCATGAGTCTCCAAACTTGGGGTGCTCCTCGAAAGTAGATTGAGACTGTTTCCAGGCCTGTACAAGCCTTTCCTTACAGTTGGACTTGGCCAGAGATCACAGTTAGCATCTACAGCCTCTGTGTCCCTCCATGCCATGAAAATACATCAGAGGACATGAAATAGAGAAGGATACACAACAAAGAAAAATGAGAAGCGGTCCTTGGTCTGCACGGCCCCTCCCTGCTTCTGTGGGAGCTATGTCAGAGCAACAAACAGGATGCAAAGAGTGCTGAGAAGTGCCTAGATTTCAGACTGTCAACATTAACAGCTGTTGACACTGTGAGTGTGAGAGCCTTGTCCACGGTTAGTGGGCAGGGATGCTGTTGGATGAACCAAATCAGTCAACCAGACCTTTTTGCTATAAATTGAAACACAGAATCTGAATGGAAGGATGGTTCACTGGCTCTCTGGGGAGACACAGGACTTCATGAAACTGCTTTTGTCACATCTCCAGAAGCAGCAAGAGGCAATGTTTCTGGGGATTCTGGGTCATCTTGTGTTGTAGTATTCATGTTAAATGTTTGCAAAAAGTTTGCTGTGAAGATAATTCTAGCTTACTTGCCTGTATCAGTTGGATATCATGAAGGGGAAGGAAAATTTTACAAGGAATTTGATTAGAAACTCCAAATTAAGTTAGAATGTACTTTTATTCTTCATGACTTCAATGCAAAAGTGGGAATATAGGAGCATAGCAAAAATATATTGGAAAATGGAATATTCTTCTCTGAAGGGGTTAGACAAGTTGCTACGGCTATGGCTTTTAGCTCCTGCCTCGGTAGCAGTGACCCTGAGAGGAGGGCACCGGGGGGACCTCTCACATCCACCACCCACACCAGGTTTGGCTAAAACGTGGCATCTCTGTTTGTAAAGAAAATTATGCTTACCATCAGCAGTGCTCTTTTCCAAATGAGCAGATGTCTGGCAAAACCTTCCTCAATCTCCACATTCCTCTTTGCCTCATGACAAAGTACAGTTCCCATAGATGGAAGTCGCATGAAGTGTAGCTCAAAAATCCAGCCTTTTCTTCCAGGTTACCTGCTTCCATTCTTTCAACCTGCTCTTGGGCTCAAAACAAAAGCTGTTCTAAAGAGGTGCTGCAAGGACTGTTACTTTGTGAAAAGGTGTGGATGATGGCTTGTGTATTGTGAAACAAAGCCAAGATGCAAGCAACAACAGTCGAAGTCTCTTTGATTTCTGAAATGACATCCAAAATACCATCCATCCTTCAGGAAATGTAATTAATTGAAGAAAGCAAAAGCTGAAACAGATGAAGCCAGTCAAATGTTGGAAATAATACTATTAAATAACAATTATATCATAAAAAAAGGAAATGAGATATTCTATTTTTGGCCATGGTTAATGCAGGGATTTGTTTTTCATGACTATACATATTTTATGTTCTTTCCTTCCCAATGGGTGTGCAGTGGGGGAGAGGAGGAGAATAAAATAAAAAGAAAAAAAAATTAGCCTATCCACCTGGGAAAATCTCAGTAGATGAAAAATGCCAAATACTTAGTGATATTTAATTGAGTGGTCAACCCAGAGTGTCCATTAGTATGTGTATCTTGAACAGATGCTGCCACCAGACAGTGATCTGGGGCCAGGATTTAACAACAAGAGGGAAAACAAGGCTGGCTGGTTTGTATTTGGAAAATTGCATTTTGCTTTTAATGAGCCAAAGATTCTCCTTAAGACTGGAAGCCCACAGTCTCTGAAGAAGCAAAGTGTCAGGTCACACAAAGAGTAATGGAGACATGCATGCTAGGTGTGAGCAGGTTACAGCAGGTCCTCAATAAGGAATTACACAAGAGAATCGGTATAGTGATATCATCAGCAAGATCAGTGATTACAGAATGTTACCTAGTCACCGGTGAGAACCCTGGATGACCAATGCAATCCCTGTATACTCTATTGCTGTTCTTTGTCCTGATGGCCCCCAGAACCTGTGGACCCCTGTGAGACTTTACAAGGTGACATTCACAATAGCTACATAGGATAAGAAGTCATGCAACCTGACGTGAACCTGCATTGGTGACCAGACAGATCCGTTGAAGCAAGCTCACAGGAAGTGCGTGGCCTTCATCTGCCCTCTTGAACCAGAGGCTTTGTTAGGGAAAGGTCCATGTCTGGGGGGTCTTTTTCATCGTTACATTCTCCTAACATAATGTCCTGCACACGACGGCAATTAATAAATACTTAGTTTAAATTCAAGCCAATTTTTAATTTTGGAATTTGTAGTTGATAAACTGATTTTCGTTGTAAGTCTGTTTTCTAAAAGTGTTGTTAATTACCTTATATTGTGGAATTTCATGTTCCAAGTAAGTAATGAGAAGTAGTTAGAGACACAGACAGCAGGGAGCCTGTGACTGACTTTTTGGCCCCTCCCCAATATCTTAAAAGGACTTAACACTTTTAGGGGAGTTGTTGGAAACAAAGATTTGATTTTTAACCTAAGGTTTCATTTCAGGATAAAAAGGTAAGGGGGAGAATCTGTTTGGGATGCATACCCTTTTTTCATAAAGTCTGTATTTATCTAGGATTCAGTACAATGAACATTTAAGTGTTACTATGTGTACAAAAATGGCAGGGTTTGCCTTCAAAGAGCTTAAGTTCTAATGGTAGCAATATGGCCTGCATGTAAATAATAAACACAAGATAGAAAATGCTAAGTCCATAAGAAGTTAAGCAGTGTCAGGGAAAAATGGAAAGGTCATGGGAAAATTCCTTGGAGACATACTTAGGTCAGCTCTTGAGGAGGAGGAGGAAGATCTCTGGGAAGAGTTGCTGGCCAAGGGCGGCCTGTTCCCTTTCTATAGCTCCCCCCTGGGGGAGGGCAGAGAGGCAGGGGAGACAGGAAAAATCAAGGGAGAGCTTCAAGTCCAGTTTTCCTGGAGTGGAGAAGGTGGTATGAAATCAGGCTGGATAAGGACGTTACTGCCAGGCTGGAGAGGCCCTCAGCATCTGGGTTTTTAAATTTTTTATTGCTCAGTATTCTCTCACTCCAGCATTATTCATTTCTGAGCTTACTTTGGGATAGCGCCTTGTTGAGTACACAGAAGAGATGGGCTTTATGCCAAATCAACTCAATATCTATGGAAAGTATTTATTTCACTTCTGAAAGTGATTTACTTTAGTGAGGTTTACGTACAGTTATTGGAGTATTTTTGTTTGGTCTTTCAGTTGTATCCAGTTCTTTGTGACCCCATTTGGAGTTTTCTTGGCAAAGATCTGGAGTAGTTTGCAATTTCCTTCTCCATCTTATTTTACAGATGAGGAAGCTGAGGCAAACAGGGTTAAGTGACTTGCTAGTAAGTGTCTGAGGCTAGATTTGAACTCGGGTATTCCTTACTCCATGCCCAGCACTCTGTGCACTGTGGCACCACCTAGCTGCCCCTGTTGATGTATATTCTTATAAAATGGTCTTGAAGAAGCATCATGTAGTGAAGGTGACAGCCCAGTTAGGCCAAGGGTTTTGCAGCCAGTTAGTAAGTATACAGGTTAGTAATGGCATATTTATTTGTGTAGCTAAGGGTTTCTTAATGCTCCTCCTCCTTGACCACTTGTATCTCTGCGTTTTCCTAACATTGCTCTCTCCTGGTTCTCTCCTACCTGTGTGGCATCTCGTCTAATTCTCCTTTATGGGACCATCATCCATGTCTCTTCTGCTAACCAGCAGGATCTTGCCAGGCTGTTCTGGGCCCTCGTCTCTTCTCCCTTTATACTAATTCTTTTGGTGATCTTATCCCTGTGCTGATGAGTCTCAAATCTACTTGTCCAGCCCTAACCCAGTCTCTGTTGACTTCCAGTCTCACATCCAGCTGTCTATAGACATCTCAGACTGGATATTCCATAGACATCATAAACTCAGCGTGTCCAAAATGGAAGTCATTATTTTTCCTCCAAGCTCTCCCCTCTTCCTGATTTCCCTAATTTACTGATGAGTGTACCAGCATTCTCTCAGTCCTCCAGCCTTGCAACCTAGCTGTCCTCCTTGACTCCTCAATCTCTTTCACTCCATGTATCCAATCTGTTGCCAACTCCTGTAGATTTTACCTTCATAACATCTCTCACCTATGTTCCCTTCTATCCACTGATACTGCTACCACCTGCTGGTTGGTCTGCCTGCCACAAGGTTCTCTCAACTCTTCTTTGAAGTCAGGGGGATACAAAGGAAAACAGAAGATAGTTCTGGTTCTCAAGGAGCCCACAGTCATTGGGGGATACCACGTAGACGGCTACATACAAACGAGCTACACGCTGGCTACGCTGGAAATACCAACAAAGAGAAGGCATTGAAACTAAGCATCTGGCAAAGGCTTCCTGTAGAAGTAGGATTTTAGCCAAGGCCTGCAGGAAGCCAGAGAAACCAGGAGGTGAACAGACCATGTCACTCCTCTGCCCTATAAACTACTATGGCTCCCTAATCGTCTCTAGGACCAAGTATAACCTCTAGTGTTTAAAGCCATTCATAACCTGGCCCTCCTGTTGCCACCTCTCTGGTCTCCTACTGTGCATGCACACACACATACACATGATGCTCCATCTCTGTACTCTGCCTTCTCACTGCCTTTCCCCTCCTCCCCCACACCTGGAATGCTCTCCCTCCTTGTCTCTGGTTCCTGGCTTGTCTGCCTTCCTTCAACTCCTGGCTAAAATCCTACTTCTACAGGAAGCTTTTGCCAGCTGCTTAATTTTAGAGCCCTCTCTTTGTTGGTTACTTCCAGTGTATCCAGTGTGTAGCTCGCTTGTACATGGGTGTTTGTGTGTTACTTATGTCCCTCATTGACTGTGAGCTCCTTGAGAATAGGGACTATCTTCTGTCTTTCATCGTAACCCCTGTTCTTAATTAAACACAGTGTGGCATGTAGTAAGTGCTGAATAAATATTGATTGACCGACTGGTCCTGGAGAAATTACTTTTCCTCTGCAGGACTCAGTTTGCTGATCTATAAAATGGAGAGATTGGTGTAGATGGAGTCTACGGTTTGTCTTTAATATAATGTGGTTAAGTTATCCTTTTCAAGGCAGTGTAATGCTTCATTTTATAGTGTATATAGTGTCCTCATAGCAACATAAACTTGTGCATGTATGTGCAGAAGGGGAGATAGTTTGCATTATGAAATATCATATTTTGTTGAAAATGGAAAGCCTCAGCATTTTTATGTAGATAACATAAAAGCATTTCTTTTTCAGCTAGATCAATAGGAAGCATTGCTCATAGGTTATGCATAAAATAAATGCCGCTATCAGACAAGTAGACTTAAAACTTTTTCTTTCTTATGCAGATGCAAGTGGCATGAAAAAAACGATATTCTCTTTTGTGCTTTGGCTGTCTGCAAGAAGATTGCGTAAGTGCAGGGTCAGGGAAGGGCCGCCTGGGGTGCGTCTTGTGTACTGAATTTTAGGGTCATTTCTTGGGCTGCCTCTTGCTAGCCTTCTAGGTGAGTTCTTCTAGTCTTCTCTTCACCCTTTGCTAACTGCCGGGGCTGCTTTTTGGTCCTGCTTTTCTTCTCGTCTTTCCCAGTGTAGGGGGAGAGAGAGGGGACAAGATCTTGACTTATAGAGGATTCTCTCTTTGGAAAGCTGTTTTAGGGATTTTTGAATTTTCAAGAAAGAATGTAGTTTCCTTTGAAGGTTATTTCACAAATTTGTCCTCAGATTCTTTGCTCATTTTACATGCACAGGTCCCTTAGCAGATAGAAGTTATGTGGTGCTTTGACTTTTTAAGGGTCATCTTGGAGAAGGGAAAGCATCTTTTAGCTAGTAGAGGGAACTCAAATACCTCATGTCAGCAGGCCATGGGAATCAGGGTGTGGTGGTTCTCATGAGCAACCTTCTTTTTGCTGAGTGGTTGATGGTGCCTCTGGCTGTGGGCAGTGCCCACCATCTTTGCCTTGCCCTCCCTTGTCTTCTGCACCGTTAGTGAATCATTGACTCAACAAAACTTAGTGAATTTTGCTTCAAATCCTAATGTTTACAGTGTTATACTAACTTTTCATTCCTGGAAAAATTATTTTTTTTAAGTTACCTGACAATCAATTCAAACCCCCTAGCCTTACACATTACACTTTGAAACGGGACTCTTAACTTTCCGAAGTCTAACTTCCAACCTCATGCAACTGAAATTATCCTCTCTCAAGGCAAGGTAGCAGTGCTGTCTTCATTACCAGATCTCATAGCCTTTTCTCAGTCTTCAACCCTCACTTCTCTTCAGCCTTTGACACTCTCAATCACTTTCTTCTGGATAATCTCTCCTCTAGGTTTTTATGATGCAGATCTCTCCTGTGTTTCTTTTCTACCTGTGGGACTTATCCTTTTCAGTCTCCTTTGTGGGGTGTCCACCAAGGCCCTGTCCTGGGCCCTCCTCTTCTGTACCATCTCGCTTAGCTGCCTGGAGTCAGTTGACATCAATACACAGGAGATTCCCAGATTGACACTGCCTGCTCTGAGCTCTCTCTTAGCTCTAGTGTCACATGACCAGCCACCTTTTGGGTATCTTGAATTAGATGCATCTCAAATGCAGTATGTCTGAAGCAGAATTTGTCCCATTCTCCCCAATTCATCCCCTTATCCCAATTTTACTATGACTTTGGAGGGTACTGCCTATAAACCGGGGTTTACTTAGTGTCAACTTAGTTGACTTAGTGTCAACCTCACCTCCTCACTCACATCCCACATCTGATCCATTATGCCTTTTTGTACTCATCTTCACACTATCTCCCACTTATGCCCACTTCCCTCTAATCATAGCTGCCATTCTAATGTGGGCCCCCATCACCTGGACTGTTGCAGGAACCTTCTGCTTAGTCTTCCTCTACTCAGCAGCTAAAGTGATTTCCTAAGGCACAGGTCTGATCACATCACACTCCTGCTCAGTAAACTCCTTTGACTCCTTTTTGCCTCCAAGATAAACTATAAAATGTTCTCTGACGTATAAAGCCTTTTACTGCCTGCCTTCTTTACCATTCTAGTCTTCTTATGCTTTACAACCTGTATTCTGCAGTGAAGCCATGCTGGCCTATGTGCTGATCCTTACGTGTGACAGCGACTCACCCTTATCCCTGGAATGTTCCGAAATTACATTCCATTAGCTCTCTGTATAGCTTGTGTGTATAGTTACTTGCATCTTGTCTTCTCCATTAGACTGTGAGCTCCTTGGGTTCAAGAACATAATAAGCTCTTAATAAATGCTTACTGATTGTCTGACATGCCTTTCCTGAGCCTTTTTTTGTAGGCTTAGTTCCCTGCTTCTTTCAGCTAGTCCTTAGTGTCATTATCCTATTCTTCTTTAGACACATTCCAACTTGTCACTTTCCTAATGAGTATTGTGAGAGATTTTGCTTCTGTGTTTTTTTGCATTCCTCTGATATACCAACCTAGTAACTCCAAAAAGTGAAACCAGATTGGTCTAGCATGACCAGAAACCCCTTGAAGAACTCCTTTGCTTCCTTTGGAAAGTGATGGTTATGAAATAGGTCATAGGGTCATGGATTTAGAGTTAGATTGGACCTCTAGAGAGGCTACATGAAGATTTGGAGTTTGAGGCCGGCTGGTCCAACCTGATGAGGAAATTAAGGTCCACGGAGGCTAAAGAGCCACTGTTAATATGCAAATGGATTGTACCTATACCCATTTTTTTCAAATATCATATTTTAGTATATATGTTCTATAAGATTTCCAGGAATTTAAATTAATCTCCTTAGTTTATAGTTTGGGAGAATCCAGCCATCTTTTTTTTTTTAAAATCAGAGCCATTCCATAACCCCTCTTCTGTTTTGTATACATTTCCAGAATTATAGGCAGTAGTTTATCAACTACATCTACCAGTTTTCTTTTTTCCCCCAGAATCCTGGGTTTAAGTAGGTTTGATACTTGGACTCACCAGTGGCAGCTAAATGCTCTCTTAGCTCATTTATTTTGGGTTTCAATTCCCCATTGACCATTTTTGAGCTAGCCTTTACAGTTAGAAGATTTTCCTTGTTGAAGGTGGGAGGGGGAGAGGGTTCTGCCTTCTGTCATGTTTTTTCACTATCCTCTCTACCCTGAGTAATGACCCTGTTCCTTCTTGAGCTCTGTATCTGCAAGGCTTCAGCTGGTTTTGAGCTTTAGTGTTCTTACAATGCATTCTTTTTTGTATTTAGCCTGTTACTTCTCCTCCTATCTTCTCTACAGTGTCTTTTAAAAGTCTGAGTTGGTGAGGTCTCAGTACCTCCGTGTGCTGTCTCTAGACCCTCTTTTTCTGCATCATCAGAATCCTTTATATTTTTGTTGTCACAATGTGATGCTTTTGTATTCCACCCATCCTGGGGCGATTTTCCTCTTGTGGTTTTAGGCCACCGAATACCTCTTGTGTTTTTTCTGAATTTCTTGAAGTCTCTTCTCCCATAAATCTAGGGTCTTTGTGCCCAGTTTTGTTCTATTTATCTCTCAAATATTTTTAAAGGCAGAGATTTTGAGAGAGAATTGTTATAAATGGTGATTTTCTAATATTGAACTTTTTTTCTTTTAAAGATATTGCATCAGTAATTCCCTAGGCACTCTTTTTGGAATTCCTCTCACAGAAACTCATGTACCACTCCAAGATTATGAAGCCAGTAGCAGTGTAAATCCCAAAATGGTGGTGCTGGATGCAGGACGTTTCCAGGTAACTGTGTTGTGGAGTTAATTGAGAAGAATCAAGACAGCTCTGAAAAATCAGCTAACTTTCTAGAGCTGACTTATCTACTCTGAGATTCTGGCTAAAATCTGCCAATTAAACTTGACTAGCTCTCTCCCTTCTCTTCAGTGTTATTCTAGATCTAGGCACAGACCTTGACTTTTGAGAGTCCATATGTCTTTTTTTGGTAGACTCTTCTCCCCTCTCACTCCTTTTAAGCTTTTTTTTTTTTCGGTGGGGGAAGGGGTTGATTTTTTTTTTTTTTTTGCTTTTTGGTGAGGCAGAGTTAAATGACTTGCCCAGGGTCACACACTAGTAAGTGTCAAGTGTCTGAGGCTGGATTTGAACTCCAGTCCTCCTGACTCCAAGGCCCGAACTCTATCCACTACATCACCTAACTGCCCCGAGCTAGTTTTTGAAATCAAAATATGCATTCGATTAAGTTTTTCTTTTCCAGAAAGTACTAGAGGTATAGGCAGTCCACAAATGATTAGGATTCAAATGGGTATTTTATGCCGTCTAAATATTGGATTTCACAATGTTCTGGAAATTCACCTAAAATAATGCCACATTGATCAAACGTGAGAACGTTGGGGATGAGCTTTAGTGGAAAGAATCCAACTTGGTCAGTTTTCCTTCCTTGCTTATAACCCATTTCATGCTACTAACAGGTACTTGAGACTGTGGCAAAGTATTAGCCTAAGTTGAGGGGTTCTGTACTAGGATAGAATCTGAATTGAATTTAAAGTCAATAAATGGAAGTAACTTGAAATCTATAAATGTTTGGCATTTACGGTTAGCACAACCCAGATTTGCTAATGAGCTGCTTGTAGGTAAAAGTTGTATACTCAGAAAGGGATCTGGGACGTGGAAGAATTTTGGAGATTTTACCTAGTACACAGTGATGTTATCATGAGCAGACAGAATGCCATTCAGCAATTAATAAAATAATTCAGCCTGATGGCTTATCTCTTCCGCTCACCAAGAACAAATCAGTAATCCTGTTCTTCTGTCTTACAGAAACTGAGAGTTGATAGTCCTCCTTTTTTAAACTCTTCTTATCAGGAACAAAGATCCAACATGTCCACCTGTAAGTAATTTTGGAGGGGAGCCTGGAAAGGTGTGGGTGATGAGGTTACGTGTTTGCCTTTGGTTTGGTTAGATCTCAGTCACAAGAAGTCTGTCTAAATTGGCCAGTCCCAGGATATAGAACGTGTTCTATACTTTGGAAGGGAATTTTATAAACTGGAGAACTATGTTAATGTTAATTTTCTCCCTTTTCAAAAGTATCTAATTTTGTGTTTTCTGTAGAACACTAGGCAGTTTGGATATAAGATCTCTATATCCACACCTACTCCGTGCTGAGCTCCAGTCCTATATCACAAATTGGCTGTGGGACATTTCTAGCTGCATTTCCCATAGGCATCTCAAATGCAGTATGTCTCAAACAAAACTCATCTTGCTCTCCCTTTTCCCCACAAAACTCCGTCCCTGGTCCTAACTTCCCTATTTCTGTTGAGGCCACCACTGTCCTCTCAGGCTTGTATAGGTATACAGCTTGAATCATCCTCAACTCTCCACTCTTCCTCTCCCTACAAATCCAGTTAATTAACAAATGTTATTGGCCACATCCCATATCTGCCCTCTTGTCTCCCTTTACATGGATACCATCCAGTTCATTGCCTTGTTACCTCTCATCTGAATAAATGTGATGCCTCTTACTTGGTTTCCCTGCCTCGGATCTCTCCTCTCAACAAACTGTTCTCCCTATTGCTGTCAGAGTAATATTGCTAAAGCCCAGGGCTGACTGTCTACTCCTTCTCAGTCCAGGGGCTCCTTATTACATCGAGTACAGGCACATATACTACCCTGTTAGATATTCAAAGTTCTTCATGATTGGGCTCCAACCTACCTTTCTAGAATTATTATATTTTCCTGCCTTTATGAATTCTGCAATCTAGCCAAACTGAACTCTCTCCTGTCTTTCTGTTACTTTGCATCACCTCCCATTCATGGAATTAACTGTCCTTGCCTGTCTTTTAGAATTTTTAGCTTTCTCCAGAACTCAGCTCAAGCTACCTTCTCCTTAAAGTCTTTCCTGATCCACTTTTATTACTAGGAATAGTAAATGCTTGGTGGTATCACTTTTACAGGTGACTGGCTAATCAGTTCATTGAGAGCCATTAATTGCTTTGGCAGCCACAATTCTGATATAATAATGATACATCATATTTCAGAAACTACCTAAAATCTTTTCCCCACTAGAACCTAAAGACATCAAGGCATTACATAACTATTGAATTTCAGACAACACTGATAAACCTGGCAAAGTAAGATTCTTGACCACCTTTATATCCCAGGATTGGAATTACAATTTTAACTCAGAAGACCATGAAACTCAGACTTGGGAATCACCTTCTCTTATGTTGTCCTTCATTTTGTGGCCAGCTCCAGAGGCCCCTCGGTTCACCCTCACCTAGTTGTTGTGGGGAAGTAGAGGGCAGCAAATCAGGTGAGAAATCCTTTTTTAGTAAAAGAATAGAGGTGTTTAATTTCTGCTCCTTATGTTTTCATCATCTTAGGTGACTTTCCGTCTGGGGTGAAAACAACTGGCAAGACAAGCAATGTTCGGGGAAGAGGCATCACCCGTCTGCTGGAGAGCATATCCAATTCCTCTGGCAACTTCCAGAAACTTCCAAATTGTGAGACTCCACTCTCTCCTTATGTGCCCCAGAAGGACGAGTGCAAATTTTTCTCCTCCTTATCCTAAAAATGGGACCTTTTTCAGTTTCTGCAAGAAGCAGCAGGCCCTAAGCCCCTTCCGTAATCAGTACACTTGAGCAAACAAATCTTCACATTGATTTTTCCTGACACTGGAGAAACTTTAATTTGGAAAGAAATCCTGTTCATAAATTAAAACTTGTTTGTAGTTTGGGAAGGAATTGACAGCTTTGTTTTTTTTATTATTATTATTATTACTATAGCATTTTATTTTGTGAATGTATGGTGGGAATAGTATTAAAGTTTGAAGTGGCCTATAAAAAAACAACCACAAGCCAGGTCTGTTGTTTTAAGAAGAAAGAAGTTGGGTTTGGGGGTGACTTTATTAAGCGTGCCTTTGCCTGTGCCATTGAATAAATAGATAGCTGTCTGTTACCGTGGGAGTGAAAACAGTATCGATGTTCCCCATTCCCCCTTTACAGCATGTGAAGCTTTTCCTCTCAGTGAGGTCTGGGGCATCCCCTTCTCCTTGTGAATATCCAGCACGGTCCGTAGCAGAGAAGAACTCCTCGCTCTGAACGCACAGCAGTCAAGTCTTTCAGATGCGAACTTTGGCAGTGCAGAGAGTTTATTATTAGAATGGAACATTTTGTTCATAGACAAACTAAGATTTTTATGCCTTTTGCAGTCTTTTTCTGAAAATAGCGTCCTTTTTGCATGTATTCATACCTTGTTTTTTCTGGAGCCCATGGCCCAGCAGTGGGGGTCTCTGTACCTCAGCTTGTGGTGCTGGCAGTGAGCACAGTTAGTGCAGATGAGAGCCAGGGACGAGCCTTGGATTTCCACAGTGTTAACTCCAGTCAAGTTTCATGCTGCGTGGTGTAGGCTGTTAGGTCAAGGACCCTGTAATTCAAATTCACTCCTGAGTGTCAGTATCATGAAAATGGAGGTAATTATCTTCTTCCCATTTGGGAGAAGAGTCACAGAGGGTGCTTCTTGCAGCGGTTTTCTGACTTATAAACCTGATGCTCTGCAGTCCTTAGGTTATAGTAGGCTGAGAAGTCCGGTGATTTGGGAATCAATTACTCCCTGCGTTCAAAGGGACAGCGCTCAAATATGATGGGTGAGTGAATGAAAAAACATTCATTAAATGCTTATTGTATGCAGAGTGCTGTGCTAATAAGTTAAGTATAGAGATACAAATAGAAAAAGATAGGCCTTGCTTTTAAGAAGCTTGCATCCCAGTAGAGGAAAAGAACACTCACAAAAAGTTTCCAAGAGAGCAGGTCAGGTGGAAAGGCCCAATGGTACTTAGAGCGCCACAGCAAAAAGGTTGATCATTCATCTCTAGTGTTGTTTCCACTGATAAAACCATATCTATTTCTGATGCATAACCATGTAAGCCATTTAACACGTGAAGCTCAGGGAAAGCATCTTTTCTCTCATCCAAGTCCCAGCATTTCCATGTCGTGAAAAGGAGTTTCCGTGGGAAGACACTATTCTTAAAGTATCAAGAAAATGCATTTGTGAGAATGTAGGTTAAATTAAAATTGCAGGTTAAAATATTCTAAAGTCAACTTTATTTAAAAGTTAATGTCAGCATTATTTGAGATGGAGTTTCCAAACAAGGGTGTAGAAGAGGGATTCCAACACACTTTACTCTTAATCAACATAGCTTTAGAAATGACTAGAACAAATTTAAGAATACAAATATTGGCAAAGAGAAGACAAAATTATCGTTATTTACAAGTGACATGATGGCCTACTTAGAAACCGATAGCTACTGTAAAATAGCAAGATAGAAGAGCCACAAAAATCACCAGCGTCTCTATATGGTGCTAACAGTTAGTGCTAAGGAACAGAAGCCTCCAGGGAATGAACGTAAATGTCAGAAAGATCACGTGCCAAAGCTCACGTGCTTTACTCATCGAGTGCTACCTCGGAGCTGTTTTGTTCTTCATATACGATTCAGACCAGCTTGGCTTCCAATTTCTTTGCCAATAAGCAGATAATAGACCCCTACCATGACCTTTTTTTACACCTCTCTCCAGCCTCCGTCTCAGTGGTAGGTACATTGACACCATCAAAGAGGGGCAAGCCCTTCCCTAGCCTCTAAGGGAATTATATCACATGCAGCACAGTACAGTAATTAATGGTTATAATGAGCCAGATGCATCTGAATAGGTCAAATTATGTTGTTTCACCCTGCTTATAAAGGTCAAGGCAGTATGTAATTTCCATCAAAATAAAACCGGTTTTGGTACTTAAAATTATTTTATGTGTAATACTTTATTTCTTTGATGGTTCTGGAAAAATGTAAGTATTGTTTAAGTAAAATATGAAAGAACTTATGCCAAAATGAAAGTGAGAAATGTGGTCTTTGTTATTTTTAAATAAGTCGTCATTCTGTGACTAGGGTTGGAATTTCATTATGGTGTGTAAATAGCTCATTATTTAGAGAAATTAAGCTGGACCATTGTATAGAATAAAAGTAATATTCTAGCTTATACCATATAGATATGTGTATACATGCACACACACAGATTTCTGGTTTATCTGTGATTTTATGGTATACGTTGAAGCAGCATTGTGTAGTAGGTAATCTTCTGGAGTAGGATTTGAAACCATCTAGTTTCTAATCTTACTTTCTGGATGACCCTAACTAAGCAATTTGCTTCCCGTTTGGATGCCTCAGGAGACTTCCCAGGATTTATTTCTGCATCACCCAGGTTGATCACAGTGATTGTGCTAACTGACATTTATATGGCACCCATATGCATTGGGAAGGGCATTCTTATACCAACAGAAGTATAGATCTGTCTCATGTTGGCGTTTAATGTGTACAGTACTGACAGCTTCCATTTATATTGCACTTTAAGGTTTCACGTCTTCTGTCATTTGAGCCTCTTAGACTTGATAAAGTAGCTATTGTTTTCCCCATTTTACAGATGAGGGAACTGCGGATAATAGGTTAAGTGACTTGTGGCAGTCACAAAGTTAAAGATTTCTGATCACAGGATTCAAATACTTGGCCTCCTAACCACAAAACCAGCTCTCTATCAATCATGTTTCACCTCACTCCCTGTATGATAACTGATATCCAATGGGCATTTCATAAAACAAAGTACATACATTCTCATTTGACCTTTATGAAGTAGCTAATACTTCTGTCATTGTTCCCATTTTACAGATGAGGACACTTCTGCTTAGGTCACACATCTTATAAGTGGTGAGTCTAAAACAAAATCAGGTCGCCGTCTGGCTCCAAATCCAGGACTCTTTCCACTAGACCACAGCTTGTATTTATATATAGGTGAATCTGTTGTGAGGCAATGTGTCCTAGTGGAAAAAATCCTAAATTTGTAGATGGTTTCAAAGACTGGATCTGCTCTAGAACAAGTTGTGACATCGAAAAGATGACATCCCCTCTCTGAGCCTGTTTGATCATCTGTCAAACAAGGGGTTTGGATTCGATGAGCAAGTCCTTCCTGGCTGAAAGACTTAGGAGCTTTTTTTTATCTTATAAACATAGGCTCTGACCAGTCTTTCTCAGTCTCCTTGCTGGCTCGTCATCTGTATCATGCCCACTACCTAAATGTTCCCCAGCTTTCTTTCCTGTATCCCCTTATCTCCCTCTATACTCTCTCTTGGTAACCTCATTGGCCCAATTGTGTTTTAACTACTGTCGCTAAGCAAATGACTGCCAGATCTGTATACCCAGTCCCTGCTGGGCTTTAAGCTTACATCACCAATTACCTTTTGAACACTTCATACTTTGATGATTCAGAGATATATTAAACTCAAAATGTCCAAGACAAATTTTTAAAAATTTATTTTCAATGAATGAAAATTTTCCTTCCCATCTTCCCTGTTTAAGAAGGAGAAAGAAAAACAAAATCCTTCTAGCAAATATGCATAAAATAACGCTAATTCCTGTGTTGGCAATATCTATCTATCTATCTATCTATCTATCTATCTATCTATCTATCTATCTATCTATCTATCTATCTATCTATTTGAATCTCTGCTCTTAAGTCCAATCACCTCTTTCAGGAGATGTGAGTATTATGTTTAATCATAGGTACTCAGGTATCAAGGTTCATTATTTTACTGATCTGAGTTTTTAGATCTTTCAAAGTTTTCCCCCCAGTATTGTTATTTTAACCATGTAAATTATTCTCATGGTTTTACTCAGTTCATTGTATCAGCTCATACAAGTTTTCCCAGACTTCTCTGAAACTATCACCTTGATCATATTTTATAGCATTATATTCCATTCCATTTATGTCAGCAATTCTAGTCAACAAGCATTAAACTCTTACTTTATGTTAATGTTATATATGTAGATATGTGTGTATACATATACATGTGTATATACACATGCACACGTGTATATATACATGTACATATGTATGTACGTATATACATAACCATGCACAGCTACATACGGGGGGGTGTATACACACAGACACACACACATACATACATATACATATATGTTATGGGCCCTCTTTTTTCTTTGATCTCATTAGGGTATAAACCCAGTAGTGGTATCTCTGGGTCAAAGAATTGACGCAGTTGACTCGGGGGGGTTATAGTTTTTAATTGCTTTCCAGAATGACCAGACTGACTCAACAGGTCACCAACAGTGTATTAATTTACCTCTTTCCCACAGCCCCTCTAACTTTCTTCATTTTCTTTTTCTTGTCAACCAGCTGGATATAAGGTGAAATATCAGAGTTGCTTTAATTTGCATATCTCTAATTATTAGTGGTTCAGAGCATTTTTTCCTTATGACTATTGACATTGAATTTCTTCCTTTGAAAACTGCTTTTTCATATCCTTAATTCTTATGTATTTGAATCAGTTCCCTATATATCATGGAGCTGAGACCCTTATCAGAGAAACTTGCTACAAAGATTCCCCTCTCCCACACATACCCCTTTGCTTTTTTTTTTTTAAGTTATGCAACAGAATTGTCTATTTTATCTTCTGTGACCCTCCGTCACTTGTTTGGTCATGAACTCTTCTATATCTATAAATCTGAAAGGTAGTTTTTCCCTTGTTCTTCTAATTTGTTTATGATATCACAGTTTGTGTCTAAAATTTGGACATTTGGAGAGACATTTGAAAATTATCTTGGTAAGTGGTATGAGATGTTGATTTATACATATATTCTGCCGGGCTGCTTTCAGTTTTCCTAGAATTTTTTTGTCATTGATTTCTTATCCTGGTACCCTGAGGTCTTGGGTTTACCAAGCTTTAAAATTTACTGTGCTTGTGTGTTGAGGTATATGTTATATACCTAATCTGTTCTACTTATTTGCTTCTGTTTCTTAAACAGGACAAAATCATTTTTAACAATTACTGCTTTGTCTTACAGATTTGAGATCTGGTACTACTAGGCCCAGTTCCTTCCCACCTTTTTTTCTTTATTTCTCTTGAATTCTTGATCTTTTGTATCTCTAGATTGATTTTTTTATTATTTTTCCCACTCAATAAAGTAATTCTTTGGTAGTTTGTTTGGTATGGCACTGAATAAGTAAATTTAACTATTTTTTAAAATTTTATTCACTCAGCTCACATGTGAGCAATTAATATTTCTCTGATTATTTAGATTTGTATTTCCATAAAGAGCCTTTTGTAGTCATTCATATAGTTCCTGTGTATGTCTGGGCAAGTAGGCTCTTCAGTAATTTATACAATTTGATGCTCTTTTCAATGGAATTTTTCTTTCTGTATTTTGCCAGGTTTTGCTGGCAATATATAGAAATGTTAATAATTTATCTATGGATTTATTTTAGGTTTTGCAACTTTGCTGATGTTGAAATTAATTTTTAGTTGAATTTCTAGAGTTCTCTAAATCATCATATCTGCAAAAAAAAAAAGAATTTTGTTTGTTTCTTTGCCTATGCTTATTTCATCAACTTTTTTTTTGTCTAATGTCTATGATGAACATTTCGAATATTCTATCAAATACCAGTGTGATGACAGACATCTTTGATTTGCTCCTGAACTTCTTGGAAAGGCCTTTAATTTATCCCCATTATATATGATTCTGTACCTTGATTTTAAATATACTATTTATCATGTTAAGGTATAATTATTCCTTTATTTTCTAGTGTTTTAATAATAGGAATGGGTGTTATATCTTATCAAAAGTTTTTCTGCATCTATTGGTAAAAATCCTGTGATTTTTACTCTTATTAAAATATAATCTATTTTGTTGATCTTCTAATATTAAATCAACAACCCCTGTATTCCTAATGTAAATATGCCAGTCAATGTTAAACAAGGTGCTAAGAGGCTTCCAAGAATGGAGAAAATCACTTCTGGCTGTGGGAATCGGGAAAATTTCATGGAGAACCTGGCATTTGAGCTGTATAGGTTTTTCCATTGGCGGGGGGGGGGGGGGATCAGGAAGGCACCACTGACTTGTCTCTGTGGTCAGTCAGTGGTACTATGTATGGGCTTAGATGTAGACCTGCCATGAGGCAGGAACCTAGGACACTTTGAGCTCCCTCCCTGGAATATGTTCCTTTGATTTTAGGAGGAGTGACTTTTTGATTAAGGCACTTTAGAAGAGGGTTTTTTGTTGAGAGACTTGGTCTCAGGCAGGATGACAGTTTGAATAGAGAATTTACCAGAAGGGTCTTCAGTGTTTACACAGTGCTGGATAATGATCAGGTCTATATGGGGGCTAGAGAAGAAACACTACCTCCACTGTGGTACATTTGACCTGGTCATAGTGTAATATTTGTGATATGTTTTTGTGGTCCCCCTGCTATTTTAAATGTTTGCATCATTGTTCTTTAGGGATGTTGGTCAGTGATTTTCTTTATCTCATCTTACTCTCCCTGATTTAGGTATTAAGATCATATTTGTATCATAGAAGTAATTTGGTAGGACCCCTTATTTTCCTATTTTTTCAAGCCACTTAGGCAATACTGGAATTAAGAGTTCCTTGAATATTTGATGGAATTCGTTTGTAAACCCATTTTGTCTTGTGGGTTTTTTTTTTCCTTTGGGAGTTCAACTATGGCTTTCCAGTTTCTTTTCATGAGATTGGGTTATATTTAAGTCCTTTGTTTCTTGTTTTGTTTAGTCTGGGCATTCTATATTTTTGAAACCATCCATTTAATTTAGGTTGTCAGTTTTATTGATATTTAATTGGGTAATTAGTTTCTAATCATTTCCTTTATACTTTAATTGTAGTAAATTCACAGTTTTTTGATTCTGGTAATTTGGTAATAGTTCACCTGTTTTACTGTTATTTTTTTTCCTTAAAAAACTTAGCTTCTAATTTTACTTATTTAGTAGGTTTTTTTTCAATTTTGTTCATTGCTTCAATTAAAAAATGTCTACATTGGACTTTAAATATAGTTTTTTAATTTGTTGGTTTCCTAGTTTGGATTTTTTTTTAAGTTGCACACCCAATTTGATCTGTTCTTTCTCTTTTATTGATGAACTCATGTTTTCCCCTACCTACTCCCCCTTCCAAATGTCTCTGTTTGTCAAATGTACTGCCATTTTTCTGGTGTTGCAAGTCATGACATTGATGTTATCAAGGACTTTTTACTCTCCCTCACCCCACATATTTAATCAGTTTTCAAATCTTGCCATTTTTACTATCTCTTGAATCCAACACCTCACCACTCTCAGGCCCTCATCACCTCTTGCTTAGATTATTTCAGTAGCCCGTGATGAGGCAGAGAGGTAGTGTAGTAGCTAGAATAAGAGATCGAGACTTGGAACTAGGAAGACCTGACTTCAAATCTAGCCTCAGACACGTACTAGCTCTTTAGGCAAGTCACTTAACCTCTCTGTGCCTCAGTTTCCTCAGCTGTAAAATGGGGTTAACAGAACCTACCTCACAGGATTGTTTTGAGGATCAAATGAGACAATATTACAAAGTTCTTAGAACAGTGAGTGCCTGACATGTAGTAGGTGCTCTGTAAATGCTTGTTCCCTTCCCCCTTCCTTCCCAGTTGGTCTCCCTGGCTCCAGTCTTCCTCACTTCAGCCCATCCTTCACACTGCTGCCAAAGTACTTTTCTTTCACTGTAATTCTGACCATGTGATTCTCCTACTCCACAAATTTCAGGGGCTTCCTATTGCCCCTGACACTCAGCGTGAACTCCTCTTTTTAGCTTTTAAAGTCGTGCACAACCTGCTAGAATAGAACAGGTTATCCTAGAATAACCCACCTTGTTGGACTTAGTTCTGTGTATCCCACCCACCACTCCCTTGCCTCTCTGTGCTGTTACCTGACCTGTCCTCCATATTTGGAATGTTTCCTTCCTCACCTCTGCCTCATGGAGTCTTCTTCCATTAAGATGCAATCCAAGTGCAGTATTCTTTATGAAACCTTCCTTGATGCCCCCAACCACTGGTGTCCTCCCTCCTAAATTACCTTGTATTTAGCTACTTTTTATATGTCTATACTTGCCACGTATTTCTTATTTGTGCTTTTATGCCCAATTAGACTGTAAGCTCATTTGGAATAGGGATCATTTCACTCTTTGTACTTATATCCCAGCTCCTAGTATAGTGCCCAGCACATAGCAGGCACTTAATAAACACGTGTTGATTGATAAAAGTCATGCTTTATTCTGTTATCAGGCCATGAGGGGAAGCTTAGATTCCAAGGTTTATACAGAAGGAATACAAACTCTGTGGCAGATTTTTCCAAGATGGGAAGATTTCTTGCCACCAGTCAACAATGATTTTGGGCTTCAACAACTCATGAAGATAGTTTACAAAGCTGTGAAGGGGTTGTAACTTGTATCAGTGGAGAGAATCCACGAGATGAAATTGCAGATTCCTGAAGTATCGAACCACAGTATATAATTATGGTAAGATTGTGGTTAAATCAGGGAGAGTCAATAAATAAATATGAAAAGTTGCCTTCAGCAGAAAGGTGATAAAGGTGAATTTAAAATACTGACTTAAGTCAGACAACTCAAAATTAGAGTTCCAAATCACTTTTAACCTTCCCTCAAGTCCGGCTTCCATCATCATGTTGCTAGCATAGCCCCTTCTGCTCTCCTCAATTACAAGCCTAACTCTTTTTTTTTTCCAGAATCTGAGTCAATAAAAATTAATTGAATAAGATGCCAGTCACCACCCCCCTCTCCCTACTCAAACTCCAGTGTCCGCCATTGCCTCTAGTATATTTTATATAAAATACAAAATGCTCATTTGGCATGTGACTCCCTTCCTAACTTAACCCCCTCCTAGTCTTCTTATACCTTTCCCTCTTACACATACCTTTGATCCAGTTACTGTCCTCCTGGCTGTTTCAATCACAAGACACTCCATCTCTCAGTTGGAGGCATTCTCTCTGCCTGTCCCCTGTGCATGCATGGAACGTCCTCTCTTCCACTCTGACCACTGACCTCCCTGGCTTCCTTTAAGGGCTAACTAAAGTCCTTCTCCAACCCCTCGTAATTCCAGTGCCTTCCCTCTGTTAAATATTTCCTATTTATCCTGTATATATCTTGCTTTGTTTATATTTATTTGCATGTAGTCGCCCATTAGATTATAAGTTCCTTGAAGGCAGGGACTACCTTTTTTTTATATCCCTAGTACTTAGCACAGTGTCTGGCACATAGAATGTGCTTTAATAAATGTTTATTAATTGATCAGTATGAAATGCTGAATAGTGGGAAACTGCTTATATTTTATTGGAAACAAATACTTATGCATTTGTGTTTGGACACTTTTACCTTTCAAGGGTTTTGACTAATAACAAGCCGTGTGATTTTAAAGCCCTTTGTAACCAGCCACCCTCTCATCTTTCCAGTCTTCTTACACTTTACTCTCCTCGTGCATTCCGTAATCCAGTGGTACACCAGCCTCCTGGCCGTTCTTATCTAAGACACCATCTCCCAGCTGTTCATTTTCACAGACAGTCCCTCGTTTCCGGAGCTCTCTCTCCCTCCTCACCTCCACCTTCTGGCTTCTTTCAAGTTTTTTTTTTAAAGTCTCACTTTATGCAAAAGTTCATGTCAACTAGATCCCAAAACTGTAGCCAACTGAATTATCTTACGGTGAAGGAGAAAAGAGGCCTGAGTGACTTAAAATGTGCATAGCTTCATATGAGCTTATTTTCTTTTTTAATAGCAAAATGATTTCCCCTTTTACTCAACTTTGAACATGGAATAATTTTATATTCTCCAAAGTTTTGTACATTGTTTTGTGTTTTCCACAAAATCATAATCCTCAGGGTCACTGTTTCGCCTTTAGGAACTGGAAGAAAAAAGTTTTCATGGATTGTGAAGCCTGGGTCTTTTGTAATGTAAGGTACGCTATTTCTTTGATCCTCGAGTTATCTCATCTGAATTCAGTGTTATGATAATCAGATCGATTGTTTTTCTTTGTCTCAGAGACTTTATCTCTGTCACAGTACTCTCTGCCAAGCCCACTGGCACATAATGCAGTAGGCTCCAGAAGTTTATTTGAGAGCCTAAAATGAGCTGCCTTTTTCAAAGTTGCCCTTGCCTTCACTATTGAGAAGTTCAAGCCAGGTCCCTAAGTATCTTTGCCTTCTTTTGGGTGTTGGCTGTGAAGCCAGAGCAATGGTGTTCCCCTCTTCTCCTGTGCTAATTTGTGTGTGCGGATTTTGTACCAGGTAAATGGTGTAGAATCACAATGATTAGAGCTAAAATATTATCCTCCTCATTTTAAAGATGAAGAAACTGAGATCCAGACAGAAAGCATCATGGTTCATTGGGAAGTGCTAAATAAGTCAGAGAACCTAACCTCTGCCCTGCAGTATCATGTGATCTGTCTGTGTGGTCTTCAGTTTCTTCATCTAGAAGACCTCTAGATCTGTGTTTTCAAGTTAAGGGTCATATCTCATGCAATGTGATGTCTCCTAATCTTCTCTAACACTTTTACTTATTTCTCTGTTAGAGTGTTTGGCTAGGTTATTGGTATCTGTGGCCCTGCTACTAAGGGGATCATCTTTGTGAAGGCAAGAACTGTATCTGAATCAGATTTCCTTCCCCCACCCCCCCACCACAGTCCTAAAATAGTGGCTGATATACAACAGTAGATGCTCAAATATTTGTTAAATGAGTCATTCCCTGTGTGGGCAATGGAAAAGGAGTTAACAGAATTTTCTTCACCACAAGTCTAGAAGACAAATCAAGGACAAGGTGATTCCAAAAGAATTGAGCACTTGACAAAAATTATCACTCAGTAGCTAGGCTATATAGGAATCTGTCAAAGCCAATTTGCAAAGGAACGAACTAGCTGGAAGAAAATTGAGAAATGTAAGGGTTACTCCATAATTTGGTGCCCACAACATGTTCACATATAACTGAGTTGCTGAACAGCAAATTATAGAAACCATTGATTCCTTTTGGAATCACCCTCTAGTATTAGTTCTAGTTTATTGATGAGAAAACAATTCAGCTTCAGCTATCCTAATGCTGAGGTATCACACTTATTTAATATTTCCACTGGGAAAGAGTTGTATCCTTTCCACATTTTCCCACCATGCTCCCCATGTCCCCTACATAAAATAAACCTTCAATATAATATTTTTGAACATTGAACTCAAGTTTTAAAAAGAAAGATTGAAATTAATGTAATCATTTTGTAATTTGTTCTTTTCAACATTTAATGCACAAGACTGTTCAAGGCATTATGTTAGATGGCAAGAGGGGAGAAGATGATGAATAAGGGACTCCCTGCCCTCAGCGAATTTACAGTCTAGTAGAAGAGGTAGGATGCAGATGAATAACCAGAATATAGGGCACAATGTAAGTAAAGCAGAGGTACAAAATACTATGAGACTGCATTTCAGAGAAGTCATTTCTAGTTGAGTCTGTTGGGGAAGAGGGGGCAATTAGACCTGAGCCTCATAGGATAGGTATGATTTCTATAGACAGAAATGGAAGTGGAGGAGTATGATTTGTTCTAGGGTCAAAGATGTGTTCAGGGTATAGGCAAGTAGTTCAGTTTGACTGGGACATGGGGGGCAGGTAGGTGAAGGGAAGAATTTAGACACTATGTTTTTAATGGTAATAACTTTTGGGGAGCCATTCTTTGAATTTCCACTAGCGAAACAAATCCCAGTCCTTTTCACAGACCCAGCCACAGCACTCTAAAATATGATCTTCCATGACTCAGAGACTTGAATTGACAGATAATTTGCTGGGTGCACTTAACCAGCTCTCCTCTTGAGCTCTGATTGTCTGTTAACTATCGTTGTGCTTTCCAGTTAGAAACTAATTTCTCGATAGAGAAAACAAGAAGCAAGGATGAATGGTTTTCATTTTTTTCCATCTAGTTCAGCATTGACCCAACCCCTCTGTGGACAGTGGCCTCTCCCTTCATTCCTTGTACCTCTCCCTGCTCCCAAACAGAACTTTAAACATCCTGTTGTCTCTCTTCACATCTTTTTCATGAGTCATCCTGTGCTTTTAGCCTTCTTGACTGTTCTCATAGCTT
Organism: Phascolarctos cinereus; assembly: GCF_003287225.1. NCBI lineage: Eukaryota > Metazoa > Chordata > Mammalia > Diprotodontia > Phascolarctidae > Phascolarctos > Phascolarctos cinereus. The sequence continues at coordinate 421,598,012 of NW_027555958.1, read as the reverse complement.
CAATTTACTCTCATTTCTCTTATGTGTTTTTGGCCCTATGTTTTATACTTTTGTTTTAATTAAAACTTGATGAAGAGGCCCTTGTGCAGCACAGATCTCTATATGCCTCCGTCTTCATTCCTTAGGTTGAACCTCCCACCCCTCTTAAGCCATCTTCCATTTTAAAGTCTGTGGTAATGGAATTCTGAGGGTTTTTTTTTCTTCCTATCAGCCAATACATTTGAAAAGTAGTTTTTATAGTATTGTCTTTATTTGATTTACCAGAGATGAGAATGATATGTATTTAATGTTTGGTTCATGATTGGCAGAATTAGCTAGCTACCTGCATGTAGCAAAAGGATCAGGGGAAAAGCATCTCAGAGTAGCTGGCCTATTTTCTGGGCCCCATAGGTCAGACCTGAGAGCAGGGTCTGAAATCATGTCACAGAGACACACTCAGCCCAAAAAATGGTGCATCAAAGCACATAATTCCTTTAATCTTTTCATCATAACTTTGTCTTGTGTTTCCCAGACTCTCAGCTGGACTAACTATTATAAAAGGTCCCATTCCCCTCCCCGCTCCCCATTATTTGGGGGTAGTTTTAACTTACAATCTCCTGAGGCTAAAACCTAGATTGTACTCCCTGCTTCGGGATGGAAAATTTTCTCTGTTGATTATGAGTAGGTAAAATGATGAATGATCTGCTGAGATATGAAAGGTGTGCCCTGACTCATAGCGTGGCTCCAGTGGAAGGCCACCTTGAGGATTTATTCTCTTGCCAAATCCTTATAGTTGAGGAGTTCTAAAAATTTCCTATGTGCCCTTTTTTTGATGATAAGAGAATTGAAATAGCTTTTGACTTCCCAGGGGGCAGTAAGAACTTGTCAACACAGGCAGAGCATTTACCAATCACACCAATTTACCCTAAAAATGCTTCACAAATTTTTGTCTCCCACTGACACCAAATGGTGTTAAGTATAGCTACTTTACCATTAGAACATGATATAAATAAGAACAATAAAAGTTTTAAAAGCCTTTTAGCCATAATTCAGTCATTTAGAGTTAATCGTTGCCTATCTTCTCCCCAGTGTAATTTTCTTTCTCAGGATATACCAGTGCTTTGTAAAAGGCTCCAAAATCGCCATTTTTATTGCTAAGTTTCCTGGACCCATTAAGACATCACATTCTTAGCACACCCATTAATGTAAATGTGCCCAGTTCATTTAATTAGGCAACGCCACCTTCCTCCCAAGTCAAAAGTATTGGTGTCATTTTCAGCTTAGAATGATTACAGTTCCTGAGGCCACATTTTAGGAAGGACATTGACAAACTTCCAGAGAAGTGTCACCAAAATGGGTAAAAAAAAAAAGCTTCCCATATGAACATCAGCCAAAGAAACTAGGAGTGCTTAACCTACCTACAAGTATTTCTTCATTGTTTAAAAAAAACCCTCACGAGTCACCAAGCATTTATTAAGTGCCTATTATGTGCCCAGAACTATGCGAAGTGCTTGGGATTGGATTTGCACTCAGGTCTTCTTGACTTGAGGTCTGGTGCCCCTTGCACCACCTTGCTTTCTTAACAGTCTCTACTCTCAAAGACCTCACAGTCTAATTAGGAAACAATATGCAAACAACTATTTTAAATATAGATGTGCGTGTACATATGTATCTCTGTGTATGTATGTATGTACGTACTCTGTGTGTGTGTGTGTGTGAGTGAATAATAAATTGGGGCTAATGGAAAGCAGTAGCTTCTGAGGGGCTTCTTTCAGAAGGTAAGATTTTAGCTGGGACTCAAAGGAAGTCAAGGAAACCTATCATCCCCACCAGCTAACATATTCTCTCCTCAGCTAAACTTCTGGAAATAGCCTTCTATCTACATGGGGTACCTCCCTTTCTCTTCTCCCTGTCTTCTAAATCCTCCATGGTCCATCTTCTAATCTCAATCCTCAACTGAGATCTCTTTCCACCAAAGCTACCATTCATCTTTCCAGTGCTAATTCTAACAAGTCTTTTCTCAGTCTTCAATCTTTCTGACCTTTTTGCAACATTTGGCATTGTTGATCGACCTCTCCTCATGGATGTCCTCTCTTCCCTGGGTTTTTGTGACACTCCTCTCTGTTTTCCTTATCTCTCTCTCTCTCTCCCCCTCTCCCCCTCTCCCTCTCCCTCCCTCTCCCTCCCTCTCCCTCCCTCTCCCTCCCTCTCCCTCCCTCTCCCTCCCTCTCCCTCCCTCTCCCTCCCTCTCCCTCTCTCTCCCTCTCTCTCGGCTAGGCAGTGGGGTTAAGTGACTTGCCCAGGGTCACACAGCTAGTGTTATGTGACTGAGACTGGATTTGAAGTCAGGTCCTCTTGAATCCAGCACTGGTGCTCTTAACCCCATAACACCAACTGTGTATTAGATATTTCAAAATGGGTATCCAATAAGCAAATCAAAGTCATCAGATTCAAGGGTTCTCTTTTCCCCAAAACTCACTTCTCTTGTCAGTTTCTCCATTTTTTCTCAAGGGCACCACCATTCTTCCAGTCATCTAGGTTCACACCAGTTGGTGTCGTCCTTGACTCAAGTCAATTAACAAGCATTTATTAAGTGCCTCCTGTGTGCCAGGAACATTGCTAAGAATTGGGGATACAAAGAAATTCAAAAAAAAAAAAGGTATGCAACACAATTCCTGCTCTGCAGGGTCTCACAATCTGTTGGACACAACATAAAAACAAGACATACCTGATGAAGTGGAGATAATTAACATCAAAGAGCATTGAGGGGCTTCTTGTAGAAGGTAGGGTTGTGTCTCAGACTTGAGGAAGGCCAGAGAGGCAGCCAGGAGGTCATGATGAAGATGTACAGAATTTCAGGCATGGGGAACAACCCGTGAAGATACTGAGTGTGGGGATGGAGTGTCATATTATGCAAAGAACAGGAAGAAAGCCAGTGGCCAAGAGTGTGTATCAAGGAGTAAGGTGTAAGAAGACTGCAAAGGCAGGAGAGGACCCGGTCATAAAGAGGTTTGAATGCCAAACATAATACCTGCATATCCATTCAGTTGCTAAACCTTCTCAGGAAGGTTTATTAAGTCAAAATTTATTAAGTGCCTAATATGTGTCAGGCATTGTACTGAGCATTTGGGATATAAGTACAAGGAGATTAAGAAAGATAGTTCCTGCCATCAAGGGATTTACATTCTGATGAAGGAATATGACATATCAATGGAACTGAAAAGTTGGGAGTGAGGACCTGGGGGAGAGGAATACCAATGGGAGGCATGATGGAGAAAGTCTAGATAGAGTCAGGAGTGGAGAGAGAGAAGAATGGAGATATGAATGACTTTGGTGCTTAAAATGGAGGTTGTGGGAGGAACTAGCCAATCAGACTAATTGGTATCTCTGACTTAAGTTGCTCTCCATTCCAATCCATCTTCACTTAATCCTCAAAATGATTTTTTAAAATAGATGTTATTGATATCTTTTGTTCTTACATTGCCTAGATTTTCCCCGTATTCCTCCCCCAGATCCATCCTTTACAATTTTTAGAAGAAAAGAGAAGAGAAAAATCAGTTAATACATAGAAAAATTCTGGTATTATTATCTAATTTTTCGTACTCATGGACCCCAACTTCTGCAAAAGATAGGAATGGGGGTGGCAAGCTGTTTTCTCAGATATCTTCCTTGGGGCCAACCTTGTTCTTGATATAATTTTGCGACATTAAGCTTTAGTTGCTTTGCCATTTTGGTTCTTTCCATTTACATTGCTATGATCAATGTGTATATTGTTTTCCTGACTCTGCTGACTTCACTTTTTTAATCAGTTCATGTAAGTTTTTCTATGCTTCTCTGTATTTATTTCTTACAGCACAGTAATATTCCATTATATTCACATGCCACAATTTGTTTAGTCAGTCCTCAGTCAGTGAGCATCTATTTTGTTTCCTGCTCTTTACTACAACAAAAAGAGTTTCTATGAATATTTTTGTACCTATGGGTACTTTTTCTTCTATCTTTGATTTTTTTATCTATCTTTATGAACATTTATCTATCTTCTATCTTTGATTTTCTTCTACCTTTATGGTATAAGTCTGGTAGTTGTAACAGTGGGTCAAAGGATATACACAGTATTGAGACTTTAGGGGCATAGTTCCAAATTGCTTTCTAGAATGGCCAGACCAATTCATAGCTTCACCAATAGTTCACCTGTGTGCCTGTCTTCCCACAATTGACAATCTCATTTTTTGGTCATTTTTGCCAATTTGATTGGTAAAAAGTGAAACCTTAGAATTGTTCTAATTTTTATTTCTCTAGTTATTAATGATTTGAAGCATTTTTCATATGATTGTCAGTAACTTGAATTTCTTCCTTTGAGAAATGCCTTTTCATATGTTTTGACCGTTTACCTAGTAAGGCATGACTGTCATTCTTATCTATTTGGATCAGTTCCTTATATATCTTGGATCTTAGCTCTTTATGAGAGGAACTTGCTGCAAAGTTTTTTCCCCCCAGTTAACTGTTTTCCTTCTGATTATAACTGCATCATTGATTTTGTGAGATAACATGTAAAGAAAACATTTCGCAAACCTTTAAAGTGCTATATAAATTCTAGCTATTTTTATTGTTGCAAAAAACTTTTAAATTATAATGTAATCAAAATTGCCCATTTTAGCTTCTGTGATGCCCTTTATCTCTCATCTGATCATGAACTCTTTCCCCTATTTATAGTCACAAAAAGCATTCTCTTCTTTGTTCCTCTAATTTGTTTATAATGTGACCTTTTAATGTAGGTCATGAATCATAGAGCTTATTGTGATTTGTGGTGTGAGACTTTAGTCTAAATCTAGTTACTACCAGACTACTTTCCAGGTTTTCTAGCTCTTTTCTGTCAACTAGTGATTCCTTACACAACTAGTTGGTGCGTTAGGGTTTATCCGACACTATTACTATGTTTGTTTGCTTCTTTGTGTTGTTCCTCTAATCTATTCTACAGTCTGACTTTTTCTTTTCTTTTCCTTTTTAGCCAGTACCGGATACTTTTGATGACTGCTGCTTTGTGGTATACTTTGAGTCCTAGTGTTGTTAGGCCCCCTTCCCTCTTTTTTTTCCCAGTATTTCTCCTGAAAATCTTATCCCTTTTTCCCCTCCAGATGAATTTTGTCATTCTTTTTTTTCTAGTTCTTGAAAATGATCCTTTTTGTAGTTTGGCATGGCACTGAAAAGACAAATTAATTTAGGGAAGTATTGTCATTTTTATTGTAATGGCTGTTGGCATGTCCCAACTGTGAGCAATTAATCTCTTTCCAGTCTTATTATACATTGCTCTCTTCCATATACTCTAAGGTCCAACTACAACAATCCATCTCCCTCCTCTGTTCCTGTTCTCCCATGCCTGGAGTTCTCTATTCCTTCCTCACCTCTACCTTTGAGATTCTCTGTCTTCAATATTCAGCTCAATCCCCACCTTCTGTAGAAGGCCTTTCTTGTTTAATTACTCCCCGTAGCTCAGAGCTTCTTAACCCAGGTTCTGTAAACTATTTTTAACTATTTTTTTATAACTCCAATACAACTGGTTTCTTTTATAGTCCCATGTATTGTATTTGATGCATTTAACACATTATTCCAAGGATGGGTCCATGAAATAAAAAAGGTTAAAAACATTTCTTCCAGCTACTAGGGCCTTCCCCTCTAAGGTTATCTGGTATCTAATTTATGCATGAGGAGGTTCTGGACTCTAAAGTCCCTTTCAGCTCTAAATCTATAACACGTTGTGTGTGTAAGTGTGTGTAAAATCATAATCTACATGTACAAATACACGTCTGACCTATTTGAATGAAATATCCTTTAAGTCTGAGACAATTTTGTTTCTGCCTTTGAATCCACGGTACCTTATCACAGTGCCTGTCACATAGTAGACATTTAACAAATACTTATTGATTGGTAGGAGAAGACAGGGCACATGGTAACTGTCTTCAAGTATTTGAAAGCTATCATTTGGGAAAGGACTTCAACTTGTCTTTTTGGCCCCAGAAGACAGAACAAGGAGCAGTGAATGGATGTTGAAAAAGAATTAGATTTAGTCTTGGGAGTGAGGGGGGAAAGTCTTAATAATTTGAACTGTCCACAGGTAGAATGATCCACCATAGAAGATTATGAATTCACCGTCAGTAGCAGTGATGCTAGGTGGTGCAGTTGAGCTCCAGCCCTGGAGTCTAGAGGAGCTGAGTTCAAATGTGGCCTGAGACACTTCCTAACTGTGTGACCCTGGGCAAGTCACTTAGCCCTGTTTGCCTCTGTTCTTCATTTGTAAAATGAGCTGGAGAAGGACATGGCAGACCACCTCAGCATCTCTGCCAAGAAAACCCCAAATGGGGTCACCAAGAGTCAGACATGATTGAAATGACGAACAACAGAGTGGTCTTCAGCAGAGGATGAAGGGTCACTTCTCAGGTGTGTTTTAAAAGAGATTCTTGTTCAGGTATTGGTTGGATTAGAGGTCCTCTGAATTCCTTTAAAGCTAAGATGTTTCTGCTATGGCTTAAAACTGCTTTCTTCATCTTTCTGCTACTTTACCTATTTCTCTAGAGAGCAACACCATCCTCCCAGGCCCTCGGAGTTATCCTGGATTCCTCGCTATCTTTCACTGGCCTGTTGATTTCATCTTTGCAGCGACTCTTCAGTATTCCCTCTTCTCTCCTTTGACACAGCCACCATTCTAGGGAAGGCTTCATCTCATGCCTGGACCACTGCAATGGCTGCTGGTGGGTCTGCCTGCCTCAAGTCTCTCTCTACTCCAATCTCCATTGGAATTCTCCATTTAGCCACAAAAGTGATTTTCCTAAAACATAGGTCTGATCATCTCACCTTCCTAATCAATAAACTTCAGTGGCTCCCTATCACCTTCAGGAGCAAATACAGAATGCTCTGTTTGGCATTCAAAGCCTTTCATGACCTAGCCCCCTCTTTCCAGTCTTCTTACACTCTACTCCCCAATACTTCAATCCAGTGACACTGGCCTCCTGGCTGTTCAGTGAGCAAGACATTCTATCTTTTGGCTTTCTCTGGCTGTCCCCCATGCTTGGAACTAACTCACTCACTCTCTCTGTCTCTGTCTGTCTCTCTGCTGTTTCTCTCTCTGTCTCTGTCTGTCTCTCTGTCTCTCTTCTGTTTCTCTCTCTGTCTGTGTCTCTCTCTCTCTCTCTCTCTCTCTCTCTCTCTCTCTCTCTCTCTCTCTCTGTCTCTCTCTCTGTCTCTCTCTCTCTCTGTCTCTCTCTCTCTCTGTCTCTCTCTCTCTGTCTCTCTGTCTCTCTGTCTCTGTCTCTCTGTCTCTCTCTCTCTCTCTCTGTCTCTCTCTCTCTCTCTCTGTTCTCTCTCTCTCTCTCTGTCTCTGTCTCTCTCTCTCTCTCTCTCTCTGTCTCTCTCTCTCTCTGTCTCTCTCTCTCTCTCTGTCTCTCTCTCTCTGTCTCTCTCTCTCTCTCTCTCTCTCTGTCTCTCTGTCTCTCTCTCTGTCTCTGTCTCTCTGTCTCTGTCTCTCTGTCTCTCTCTGTCTCTCTCTCTCTCTGTCTCTCTCTCTCTCTCTCTCTCTCTCTCTCTCTCTCTCTCTCTCTCTCTCTCTCTCTCTCTCTCTCTCTCTCGTCCCACCTTCTTCTGACTACCAACTTTCCTGACTTCCTTAAAGTACCAACTTATAGGAAGCCTTCTCCAACCCTTCTTAATTCCAGTGCTTTCCTTCTGTTAAACATTTCTTGTTTATCCTGTATATAGTTTGCTTTGTATATATTTGTTTCCATATTGTCTCCCCCATTAGTTTGTGAGCTTTTTGACAGCAGAGATTGTCTTTTGCCTCTTTTTTTTTTTATCCCCAGCACTTAGCATAGTTCCCTTGCTCATGGTAGGTGCTAATTAATTGTTATTTATTGATGATCTAATCAGAAAGAATTTGATAAAGCTGAATAAATTACAGGAAGGTCCTGAGGGGGAAGACTTTCAACCCATAGACAATGGCCTGTTTTAGAAGATACTGAATACATGGGCAAAAATAAATTTTTATTGTCATTTGGGGATTTCCAGACATAAATTTTTCAAATTTATTGTGATTCTGGGTTCCCACAATCTAAATTTTGTGATGTTAGGGACCTGAGGGGTCATCTAGTGTAAACCCCTGCCTGACACATCAGTTTCTTCTAAATCTCCCCTCAAAGAGGTTATCCAATCTCTGAATACTTCTAGGGACAGAGAAGTTGTGTTCCCTTCATTTTGAGGTGATACTAATTGTTAGGAAGTTGTTGAACCAGATTTTTAGAAATATGAAGGTGGTTTTATCCTCTTTCCCTGGTTATTTCCAGAATACACATCTCCTGTTCCTTCAAAAGATTCTTATATGGCTTGGTTTCCTATCCCCTGACCTTTTGGTCAATCACTCCACTAGCATTTAGTAGGTACCTTCTCTGTGTCAGGCACTGTGCTAGGCACTGGGGATCCACAGAAAGGCAAAAGACAGTCCCTGTGCTCAAGGAGCTCACAGCCTTATGGTAGAGGCAGCATGGAAGCCCAACTATGGACAACACAATGTAGATATACAGGATGAGTTGGGAGTAGCCTCAGAAAGAAGATGGAGAGCCCAGAAGTGAGCATGCTGTAGCAGCTGTGACCTTTCTACCCAGCCAAGAAGATGGTTCACTGTGAAAACAGGAGACACCAAAGGGGACCTTAATCAACCTTTGGTTAGCTTCTGCTCATTGTTAGCCACAGAATGAGTGAGCAGGGCAGGCAAGTCAGTATGAAGCTATCATGACTGGAAAACTGACTTAAAAGTGCCCACCCTTCTGGTTAGCATTTTCGAATCTGTATAAATGACAAACTTTCCCAGAAGCGGGAGTAGACACTGTATAAACTCTCCAGTTGTTGAGACCTTTGAAGAACATTTCTTATTTATGGTGTTTTGCTATGACATCAACCAAGTTGGTTTTGTTGATTAGAGAATTAAGTGCTAGACTTGGAGTCAGGAAGGCCTGGGTTTGAATCTGACATATGTCACTGCTATGTGACCATGGACAAGTCTTTTAATTTCCCCTGTGCCCCAGGTTTCTCACTGGTAAAATTGGGCTAACATATATATGCCATCTGCCTCAGTGCCAGTCAGTACACATTGATAAAGGACCTGCTATGAGCCAAGTTATGGAGGTTTTGAATGCCAGAGGATTTTATATTTGATCTTGGAGGTGATAGGGAGCTACTGGAGTTTATTAAGCGGTGCTGAGGAAGGGGATAGTTGGGGAAGTGATATGGTCAGACATTTTTTACGAAGATCCCTTTGGCAGCTGGGTGGAAGACAGACTGGACTGAGGCAGGGAGACTAGTGGGAAGGCTATTGCAATAGTCCAGAAATGAGTTAACGATAGCATGACCCACAGGAGAGGAAGGGGCATATTCAAGCGATGTTGCAAAGGTGAAATCAACAGGTTTGGCATGAGATTAGATGTAGGGAGGGAAGGAGTTGAGAGACAGTGAGGAATCAAGGATAACACCTAGGTTTCAAGCCTGGAGGACTGGGAAGATGGTGGTGCCCTCAACAGTAATAGGGAGGGTTTGGGGAAAAAGACAATGAGCTCAATTTTGGACATGCTGAATTTAAGAAATCTATACGCTATCCAGTCTGAGATGTCTGTAGGTAGTTGGACATACAACTCTGTCTCTCCAGATACTGGAGATCAGCAAAGTCTTGGTTAAGGCTGGATAAGTAGATTTGAGAGTCGTCAGCAACAGAGATGGTAATTAAATCCATGGGAGCTCATCAGATCAACAAGTGAAGTAGTATAAAGGGAGAAAAGAAGAGGGCTCAGGAGAATCCCCTTTACCCATGATTAACTAGCATGACCTGGATGAACATGCAGCAAAGGAAGACCAAGGAGTGGTCAGATAAGTGGGAGGACCTGGGGAGAGTAGTCTCATGAAAACCTAGAAAGAAGAGCATGATCAACAAAGTCAAAGGCTGTGGGGAGGTCAAGAAGAAAGAGGATTGAGAAAAGACCATTAGATTTGGCAATTAAGAGATCATTGGTAACTTTGGGAAGCACAGTTAGAGTTGAATGATGAGGTCAGAAGCCAGATTGTAGAAAGTTAAGAAGAGAGTGAAAGAAGGTAGAGGCATTTCCTGTAGGTAGTCTTCTCAAGGAGTTTAGTGACAAAAGGGAAGAAAGATAGGGGACAATGGCTATCAGAGATGGATGGATCAGGTAGTATTTTTTGAGGAAAGGGGAGATATTGGCATGTTTGTTGGCAGTAGAGAAGCAGCAGTAGAGGAGAGATTGAAAATTGGGTGTAGGATCAGTTGCTCATAGGTAGGGCGAGCTAATATAATAAAAATGACAATTCTACCTAAGCTAATTTACTTATTCAGTGCCATACCAATCAAACTACCAAAAAATTATTTTATAGAGTTGGAAAAAATAATGAGATTCATTTGGAAGAACAAAAGGTTCAGAATATCAAGACAACTAATGAAAAGAAATGCAGGGGAAGGTGGCCTAGCCATTCCAGATCTTAAATGTTATTATAAAGCAGCAATCATCAAAACCACTTGGTACTGGCTAAGAAATAGAATGGTGGATCAGTGGAATGGGTTAAGTATGCAAGACACAGTAGTCAATGACTATAGTAATATATTATTTGATAAACACAAAGACCCCAGCTTCTGGGATAAGAACCCACTCTTTGAAAAAAACTGCTGGGAAAACTGGGAAAGAGTATGGCAGAAACTAGGCATTGATCAAAATCTCACACCATATACCAAAATAAAGTCAAAATGGGTTCATGATTTAGATATTAAGGCTGATACTGTAAGCAAACTGGGAGAGCAAGGAATAGTTCACCTATCAGATTTATGGAAAACAAAAGAATTCATGACCAAACGGGAGATAGAGAACATTACAAAAAGCAAAATGGATAACTTTGATTACATTAAATTGAAAAGTTTTTGCACAAACAAAGCCAATGCAACTAAGATTAGAAGGAAGGTAGAAAATTGGGAAAGAATTTTTACAACCAGTCTCTTCGATAAGGGCCTCATTTCTAAAATACATAGAGAATTAAGTCAAATTTATAAGAATACAAGTCATTTCCCAATTGATAAATGGTCAAAGGATATGAACAGGCAGTTCTCAGATGAAGAAATTAAAGCCATCTATACTCATGTCAAAAAAAATGCTCTAAATCGCTATTGATTAGAGAAATGCAAATCAAAACAACTCTGAGGTACCACATCACACCTATCAGATTGGCCAAGATTACAAAACAAGAAAATGATAAATGTTGGAGAAGATGCGGGGAAATTGGAACACTAATGCACTGTTGGTGGAGTTGTGAACTGATCCAACCATTTTGGAGAGCAATTTGGAACTATGCCCAAAGAGCTATATCTTTGACCCAGCAATAGCACTTCTAGGGCTATATCCCAAAGAGATCATACAAATGGGAAAAGGACCCACATGTACAAAAATATTTATAGCAGCTCTTTTTGTGGTGGCAAAGAATTGGAAATTGAGAGGATGCCCATCAATTGGGGAATGGATGAGCAAGTTGTGGTATATGAACGTAATGGAATACTATTGTGCTATAAGAAATGATGAACAGGCTGACTTCAGAAAAACCTGGAAGGACTTGTATGGTCTGATGCTGAGTGAAGTGAGCAGAACCAAGAGAGCGTTGTACACAGTAACAGCCACATTTTGCAATGACTAATATTGATAAACTTAACCCTTCCAAAGCAATACAAGGATCTAAGACATCTCCAAAGCTTTGTGATGGAAAATGCTATCCACATCTAAAGAAAGAACTATGGAGTTTGAATGCAGATCGAAGCATACTATTTGCTATTTTTTTTCTTCTGTTGAGTTTTGTTTCCTCTTTCTGGTGGTTCTTCCTATTGGTTCTAACTCTTACAACATCACTAATGTGAAAATATATTTAATAGGAATGTATATGTATAGCCTATAGGTGGTGGAGAGGAAGGAGGAGAAAAATTTTAAACTCAAAAGCATATGAAGTGATTGTTGATAAATCAAAATAAATTCATAATTTTTTTTAAAAAGAAAGAAAATTGAGTGTAGGGATGATAGAGAGGGGGCTGGAGAGGAGTGGATAGAATGGAATCATTTGTGCATAGAGGGGTTAGCCTAGGTAAGGAGAAAGCCCAGCTCAATATGTGAGGCAGGGGTCAAGGCAGAGATAGTGGCAAAAGGTACCTGGGAGATGTGAGATAAAGAGGAGAGAAGAGTGGGAACTCTGTAAATGGTCTCAGGGTTTTTTTTAGTGAATTATGAGGGAAATTTCTTAGCCGAGAAGAAAGGTAGAGGGAAATCTATTGGAGGTTTGAGGATGAAAACTTTGGAAAAGCCTCTGTGGTGAGTGATGTAGCAAATTAAGGAAAGAAATGCCTCTCTGTTTTGAGGGACCAGTGGATCCAGTCAGCATAGTGTTTTTATTTTCTCACGTTGGCAGCATGTGAGATAGGAAGGAAGGGAGCTGATGGTGGGAGTAATTTGGACTGAGACTTGGCCCAGCAAGATTGGGATAAGATAAGGGGACAGGGGATTCGAAGGGCTAGGACAGTATAGAGTTGAACTGGTTCACTAAAGGGTCAAGACAGGGAAGGGAAGAGAATGTAGTTAGTGTAAGAGTAATGGCCTGGGAAAGAACTGAGGGGTCAAAGGCTTGGAGTTCATGGTGAGGACAGAAAATACGGTTTGGAGTTGTAGGGTGGGATAAAGAGAGATTGTGGTTAGATAGAGGAATTTCAGAATTCATAAAGATGGAAATTTATGAACTCCATGTCACGGCAAAGATCAAATCAAATTTGTAGAGAGTTTTACAGATTTTGCAGTACAACAGAATTGTCAGATTATTTTTACTGTAATGACCTTGACTAGACAACAGAGATCAAAATCAGACTCACAGTTGGGAATGACTCAGTTTCTAAATAATGGCTTTCTCAAAGGATCAACTTTAAGGCAGATATGCACCCTTTGTCCCCCTCCTTCCCCCTTTAACACACACACACACTTTACTTGGTAGAAAGGGCTTGGGGGAGTACACTTGACCTGGGAGTGCCGAGGGAGGAAATGGGTGGTGCTACATTTGTGCTTTCTGTGTTTGAGCAGTGAAATCCTGCTGTGCCATGGAAAGAGTTCAGAGAGATTGCAGGATGTTTGGCTAAGAACCGAGTGGTATTTTTAATTTTTACCATGTACACAATGAAGGCCAGTTAAGAGAAGAATGGGGTGGGAAGAAAGAAGTAACATGCCCAGGGAGAAGGAAGGCCTGTGTTAAAATGATAAACTGGATGGATTATCTGTAAATAGTCTACACCAGGAGCCATGGGGAGTTGGGGGAAGAGATAGAGACACCTTTAAAATTATGCTATATTGAAAAAATGATTAAAATCTTTAAGGGAAATGATTCCATACTGTGAACAGCAGGAATGTGAGAGGTGCATGTTGCAGATAACCTGCCAAAAGGACCTTGGTTGTGACTCACCGAAGTTTAGGGTTTTGGGGGGGGGGTGGCTCGTAGACAGTAACCAGAGGAGCATTACACAGCAGCAGCTGTGGGCTAACTTCCTGAAGCCAGGGGGAGATGAGACAAACTCTGAGTCTACCTCACAGAGCTCCCTCTCCCAAACAGCTGCAGCCATCAGGATTTCTAAAGCAATATGAAATAACCACCCATTGGCACAGTGCGTGCCGATCTCCTCTTTGGGGAACACAAAAGAAATCTAAAAAGCATCTCCGGTCTTGATTGCCAAGTGAGGGAGGAAGTGAAAGTCGCCTAAATAATGTGTCCCAGGTGTCTCCCTGTTCAGGGAGCTGCTTCCGCCCAGTCCTAGGCTGTTGGAAGCGAAGGATGTTTACATCACCTCTGTGGAGCATGCTTGCAGGATGCTGGGCTCCGGCTAGCTTTGAGTTCAGTGCATGTTCAATTTTCTACAAAGCCTCAGATTCTTGCAACTGCTGCTGTCAAATGAGCAGCAACACATCAGACTCAAGCTTTTTTCCCCCATGGGCTTATACTTGACCTGGAAGGGGTCTGGGTTACAACCAGAGGTGCCTATTTGGTTACCAATCCTATGAGTCCTGGTCTCCTTTGTGGATGGAGCATAAAGGTGAGCTTAACTAAAGCCATCTGTCTCTAGGCTTGGGAAGGCAGATCTAGCTAGGATCATCATAGACTATTGAGAGTGTCACTCTGAAGACAGTTTTAGAGCCAGAGAGGTTGATGGTCAAGTCTATGGAGCAATACCCTGAGGACGAGAGATCAGGAATAACTGTCAGGAAAGTTGTCCTTCTAAAATGGCTACTGCTGAAGGAGTGAATGAGATAATATTTGTAAAGCATTTAGCACAGTGCCCGGCACGTAGCAGGTGCTTAATCAATGCTTGTGAACATGATGCTCTCCTCCTTGATGAAAGTTGTCATGGGGAGGTGAAGGTTAAACATTTCAAATACCTTTGATCCAATCTCTCCTTCTATAGGGCAGCTAGGTAGAACAGTGGATAGAGTGCCAAGCTTGGATTCAGGAAGACCTAAATTCAAATCCAGGGTCACACACTTACTGGTTGTATGACCCTGGGCAAGTCACTTAACCCTGTTTGCCTCAATTTCCTTAGAGCTAGAGAAGGAAATGGCAAGCCACTCCAGTATCTTTGCCAAGAAAACCCTGTGGGTGGTATGGTCCTTGAGGTCATGAAGTCAGACACAACTGAACACTTTCTTATACTTTTTTTTAATGGTTTCTCATTTTGCTTTGCATCTTTTCTCACCCCAACAAACAACCTGTCCTGCCTGGAGGGAGGTTTAAAGGGGTAGAGTTGTTCGCCAGAGGTTTTGAGGATGCTCCGTAGTGCAGAAAAGATGGAAGGCAGGCAGTAGGACCAAGATTTGGAACCAAAGGTGAGAAAAACAATTGCAAGTTGAGAAGGGAGGATTAGGAAGTCTTAGAACATAGACATTTTGGGGTCCTTTTTTTCCTTCCCAATTTCTCATCTTGATTGCTTTATTCCAAGAAGCAAAAGGAAGTGCCTTGAACAATAAAATAATGACAGACTGTCAAAGGGCTCAGAATAACTATGTTTAGAGTGCCTGGGACCGGAATTCCTGCCATGGCCACTAAGACTTCCCCACCCTGCTCAGCTCTATCCCTCCTGGGGTGGGCATTCAGGCTCCACCTCCTTTGACCTAGAATTGAGACTCAGAGTTACCGGGCTGTGGTTCCATTGCTGTCTGGCATCTCAGCCTCTATTTTTTTGACCAGTAGTAAAGGATGGAGGCAGAGGATGGGGAGGGAAGTAGTTTGTTCTGTTTCTCAGGCATTGGCATATTTTATGCATTTTTGTAGGTAGGGCACTTAGAAGATAATTTATTTTCGATATGACCAGGGTAAGGCTTAATTGATATTTGAATGAAAGGAAATGAATGGGAAGCATTTGTTAAATGTTTACCATGTGCCAAGCACTGGGTGAAGTTCTGGGGATACAAACAGAAAATGAAATCAGTCCCTATTCTCAAGGAGCTTACACTCTGGAACTCAACACATGTAGGAGAGCTCAGCTGTAGGACAGATGGAAAACTCCAGATTCCTGAGGATATGTGGGGTGTAGGTCACACAGGAGCAGCCCATGACTTTTGGGAAGTGGGCTGGAGTGGCCCACAGGTCAGAGGGGTATGCTGGATTCCCTCCAGGAGGAGTGGAGGAGAGGTATTCAGTATCCTGTCAAGGGAAATGGATATGGTAGGAGGATTGGGTGGGCTCTGGGTTGTGAAAAAAGGGAATTGGGTCCTGGTGGCTGGCATCTCCAGATGGGCTCTAGGACAACCTGTGAATTGGGGGAGGGGGAAGTCTAATTAAAAGGCCAACCTCCCATTACAGAGGGATTTGAAGGAAACTGAGGGACAGGGATAGTAGCAGCCTGGGCTATGAATGCTATATTCATCTGATTGAAATGGTTTCCCACAATACAGAACAGTAAATGAATGTAGGACACTAATCAATACTCTGTTCATATTTGTAACAAGGTACACCCACCATATGGTCCCTTTCTTCAAGAGGCTTAAATATGTATATTTACATACATAAATATATATATATGTACATACATATGTATTTATATATTTCTATGTAAATATAGATTTATATTTATGTACTTGTATTTATATAAATATATTTATACATACAAATATATTTGTCTATGTACATATATTTATATAATATATTTATATATGGAAATATGTTTATGTTTATTTATGTACATATATTTTTATGCATACATTTATAAAGTGACCTGTGTGAATTGCCACATCAGTGACACTGCTAATAAACTCAAGAATTTGGAGGAGAGAGTACAGAAGGGAAGTATGATCAATGAGATCAGGAATGGCTAGAAAGGTTTTGTGGAGGAGGTGTGAGAGCTGGGTCTTGAAGGAAGGGTAGACTTCTGTAAATGAAGGGGGCATAGAGCAATGGGTAGAGCAAAGAATTCCCATGAATTTGGAATGGACAACAAATAGGGAGGCAACATCCAGCACTGAACTTTGATTTTAAAAGATCTGAGTTCAAAAAAAGCCTGGTTTTGCCACTAAAGGAAAGTCACTAAACCTCAAAACCACCAAGTCACTAAAATGAACAAATTGGATTAAATGATGTTGGGGGACAGGTCTCTTCCAGCTCTAGATATGATTAAAAAATTAAAAAGAGGCATCTATTAGGACCTATTTGGGCAGAAGAGTAATGGGAAGTGTGTTAGGAATGGTAGCTAAGGAACTCTGCTTCCGGGAGCCAAGATGGCAGAGTAAGAAGTAAGTCTCTCTCACCCTCCCTTATTGACTTCTGAAAGCCCAGAAAATATTGCCCCAGGAAAAACCCTGGAACAGCTGAGCCAGCAGAAAGATGGAGTGCAGCAGTCTTGTAGCGCAGGAAGCTTGGGTGATTAACAGGAAAGGCCCCTCTTGCTCTGGGGAGGGGGAGCAGTATAGGATTGGAGTCATCCCAGCAAGCCAGCAGCAAGCCCCACCTCAGCATACGAGGAGGAGATCCTGAGCCCCAGGGTGGTGGAGCAGGCAAGCACCAGTACCAGGACCCCCTGACTACCTCAGTATAGACAGGGGAACCAGTAGACACCAGCTTGGAAAACAACCACATGCAACTGCCTTCTCCAGCTGCCAGATCTCCTGGTGCTTAAGCACAATTCCAGGAAGCATAACTCCAGGAGGCAAAGCTCCAGGCTGACGGATGTCACCCAGCAGTGAAACATCCCTGTGAAAGGTCCAGGTGAGCAGGAGCCAAAGAAAGGAGTGCAAGGCCTGGGTGAGCAGGCATCCCCCAGGGGCCAGATTCCCCACCCCGACCCGAGAGCTCCAGTGTTGCTGAGCCCAGCCCAACACCAGGTAAGCCGCGAGAATCCTATAGCCTCTGAGTGCCAGCATCTGAGGCCCCAGCACACAAACTCAGTGACCAGGTCCGGGGCTCCTAGCACAAGAAGCTTGGGTCGGAGTCCCCTTCACTCCAGCAGTTGAGCTCAACTTTTTTTAAAAGTCAAGAAATAGGCAAATACCATAAGCAAAAAGCAGAAACAGACAATGACCGTAGATTCTTACCATGGGGACAGGGAACGTCAAGGCACAAATTCAGAAGAGGACAACAGCATCAATATACCTACATCTGAAACCCCAAAGAGGGACATGGACTGGTCTCCAGCCCAAAAAAGCCTTCTTGGAAGAGCTCAAGAAGGATCTTAAAAGTCAAATAAGAGAGGCAGAAGAAAGGTGGAAAAGGAGAGGTAGCTAAGGACTAGGTTGTGGAGGATGTTGAATGGTAGGCTAAAGATTTAGAACTTTATTCTCTTGGTGCTGGGGAGTCCATGAAGGTTTTTGAGTAGGGAAGTGACATGCATTTATCCATTTTAGCAAGTTAAGTGCTCCCTGAGTACTAAGTACTGGGATAAACAAAGAGATACAGTCAACCAAAGGAAATCTCCATTAAAATATTACTCCAAAGTCTCTTTGTGACACAGACGTGACTTCAGGTTCTTAAAGGTTATGCCAACTTAAGAGTGGAAGCCAGAAAGGCCTTGAGTAACCTGTTCAGCTAAATTCAGGAAAGGTACGTCACTAGAAGTACACCATCAATCAAATGGTAAGTATTTCTTGCTGTAGCAACTTACAAAGACAGTTAGCTACAGCCTGGAGGGAGTTTGTGGCATTTTTTGTGTTGTGTGTGTGTGTGTGTGTGTGTGTGTGTGTGTGTGTGTGTTTTGTGGTTTTATGGAAGGAGTACCCACACTGGTGGAGTCACAGATCTTTTGAAAAATCGAAGTAATAGTATGAAAGAAGTATTTGAAGTAGATGAATCCAGCTTTATGCTGGGACTAGAAGTGTAATAGTCTTGAGATGGGGAAGCTAGAAGACTTCTTTAGTTGGCCAGGCCAGATTTTCTTTGTTGAGTGGATTTCCCACCTTGCCCTCCTCTCCCTCCCACCCTATCTGTTCCATTTCTTCCAATCTTCCAATAGGAGAAGGTAGGGGAGGAGAAAGTTTAAGATAAAGGATGTTGCATGTGGCTCATGCAGGTGGTTCAAAGTTTCTCAGGACTAATAATAATTATTATAATTACTGACATTATTATTATAATTACTGATATTTATAGAGAGCTTTAAAGTTTGCAGAGTGGTTTACATATATTATCTTATTTTACCAATATAAGCACAGATCCCATTCTTCCCTCATCCTCTTCTCTTTGGAGTCTGAGATACAGCTAGTATTTATTGTGTTTGGTTCATTTTACCTGAGTTTGTTTTTTGGTAGCATTTTTGTGACACTTAAGTGTGCCAAAGGCTCTAGTTATCACAGTTTATAAATTCATAAGGAAAAAAAATGAGTCTCAACACTCCCTCTCTTCCCTACATATATACCTTCCTGTGGACAAGCTGAAATGGCTATTTCCACTATAGGAGAGATGCCTTACCAGAAAAGGCTATATCTGTGCACTGAGATCCTTTGCATTAGGAATAGTTCCAGCCTGCCTGTCACGTGGACCAACATTTAGATGTGTCAAGCTGGTGCTGAAGCCTGTGGCATTTGCCTTGAATGCTAATTAGACTAACCCAATATTATCTTCTACCTCTCCTTTTCTCCTCCTCCCACCCCCTACTTTCTCTGAGCTTATCTTGGTAGCTCTGGCTTCCTTTGGAAGCTGCCTTAGCTACCTTAGCCAGATGATTTCTTCATACCAGGGAGATGTTAAGAGTAGGTCCTAAGCAAATGGATGGCAAAAAGATGCCTGGAGTACTTTCTCAGCAGAACTGTGTTCTTTGTTCAGGGAAGCAATGGGATAGAGGGGAAGGATAGGTGCTTTCCTCTGGAATAACTCTGGGATTTTCTCTCCAATGCTCTGTTCTTACCAGGGAACAAAGGGAGTACTGGCTTTCCCAAAATAATTGAGGCAACATGATGGCATCATCCATTGAGGGAGGGAGGGAGAGAGAGAGAGAGAGAGAGAGAGAGAGAGAGAGAGAGAGAGAGAGAGAGACAGAGACAGAGAGAGAGAGAGACAGAGACAGAGACAGAGACACAGAGTGACACAGAGAGACAGAGAAGAGAGAGAGAAAAGCAGAGACAGAGAGAGAAAGAGACAGAGAGAGAGGAAGAGAGACAGAGAGGCGGGGGGGCAAGAGAGACAGAGACACAGAGAGAGAGAGAGAGAGAGAGAGAGAGAGAGAGAGAGAGAGAGAGAGAGAGAGAGAGAATGAGCAACCCACAAGACAATATATGAAAGGATCTCTATCTGGAGTCAAGGAGCATTTTAAGTGATCTTATCATGTGCAAGGCCCTGTGCTACTCATTGAGGATGCAAAGACAAAATGAAGAAGTCCCTTCCCTCAAGAAACTTGTACTCTAATGGGTGGATGGGTCAGGGTGAGGAAATCCAACATGTAACCAGTTAAGTATTTACAGAAAAAAAGATAGAACTAAATAATTGGAAAAATGCTCATTGCTCATGGGTAGGCCAAGGTCATATAATAAAATTGACAATACTACTTAAACTTATTTATTCAGTATAATGCCAAATAACCTACAAAAGAATTACTGTTTAGAACTAGGAAAACAATAAAATTTATCTCGAGGAACAGAAAGTCAAGAATCTCAAGGGAAATAACGAACAAAGTGGAAAGGAAGAGGGTCTAGCCGTACTAACTAGATTTGCAAATTATGCTACAGAGCAGTAATGTTCAAAACTATTTACTAATTTAAAAAATAGAGTGGCAGTAATAATAATGAGTAGAATGGATTAACTATGCCACATACAGAAGCACATAAATATAGTAACACAGCCACTGGGGGGTGACAATTCACTATTCAACAAATAGCTGGGAAAACATAAAATTAGTCTGGCAGAATTTAGGTGTTGACCAACATCTCAGGTCACATACCAAGTTAAGCTCCAAACAGATACATGATATAGAGATAAAAAGTAACATTAGAAGCTGTCAGAACTATGTATAGTGAAATAGTTTGTGACTAAAGAAGAGACAGAGAGGATTATAGAAAGTAAAATGGACAATTTTGATTATATGAAATTTTTAAAAGTTGTTGCACAAACGAAACCAATGCAGCTAAAATCATAAAGAAACAGTTAATTGAGAAAAAAAAATTTGCATCCAGTTTCTCTGTTAAAAGGCTCATTTGCAAAAAAAAAAATAAGGAAATGGTTCAGATTTATAAATACAGGAGTCATTCCCCAATTGATAAATGATCAAAAGATATGAAGAGACCATTTTCTTTTTTGTTTGTTTGTTTTGGGTTGGTTTTTTTGATGGCGAGGCAATGGGGTTAAGTGACTTGCCCAGGGTCACACAGCTGGTAAGTGTTATGTGTCTGAAGTCACATTTGAACTCAGGTCCTCCTGAATCCAGGGCCGGTGCTCTATCCACTGCGCCACCTAGCTTCCCCCAGAGATCATTTTCAAAGAAAAAAACCCTGAACTCTTAAAAATCATGTTTAAAATGCTCTGTTACTAATAATAGAGAAATGTCCATTAAAGTAGCTTTGCATTTATGTCTCATATCCATCAGATTGGCAAAGATGACGAAAAGGGAAAATAAATGTTGGAAGGGGTGTGGGAAAATAGACATATTAGTGCACTGTTGCAGCTATGAATTGGTTTAACCATTCTAGAAAGCAATTTGGAACACTGCTCAAAATGCTATTAAACTGTGAATACCATTTTGCCTTACGATACTGTTAAAGAGATCAAAGAAAGAGAGAAATTACCTATATTACAAAAATACTTGCCGCAGCTCTTTTTGTAGTGGTAAGGAACTGGAAAGTAGGAGGTACCCATCAGCTGGGCAATGACTAAACAAATAATGATACGTGAATGCAATGGAATACTGTTGTGCTCTAACAAATTACTCAACAGGCAGTTACAGAAAAACCTGGGAGTACTTGTATGAACTTAGGCAGAGTGAAGTGAGCAGAACCAAGAGAGCCATTTATGCAATAATAATGTTAAAAGACAAACAACTTTGAGAGACTTAAGAACTCTGATCAATTCAGTTACCAACCTCAGTTCCAGCAGACCAATGATGAAACATGCCACCTGCCTCTTGACAGGGAGGGGATGGATTCAAGTGGCAGAATAAGGCACACTTTTGGCGATGGCCAGTTTTGCTTGGTTGTGCATATTCGTTATGAGGGTTTTGTTTTTCTTTTTCTTTTTTCTTCCATTAGAGTAAGAAGTGGAAGGGGGAAAGGGCTGGATTAGAGTTATTCTCTCAAAAAAAATAAAAATGATAAGAGAGAGAAGAGAAGGAATTACAGACAAATAGGGCAGCTTTGAAAATTATTTGTTCATGTACTACCTAATAAAGATTCACCATTTCAAGTATAATCCTCTCCTGTTCTACTGTGCATATGGAAATTTTATTTGGTTCAATTTATTTGGTTAAATTCAAAATAAAACGAACAAAATATGTGTATATGTGTGTGTGTGGGTGTGTAGGTATAGAATTTGAGGAGGTAAGCACTAACAATGCTGGTAAATGTTTAACAATCAGTTCTCTGGGGGTGGGGGGAATGTGCACACAACATACTTTGTTTATTCTGCATTCTTAACTTTTGCTTTCTTAAGGCTAAACAATTAACCAAAAATAAATAATTAAGACAAGCCCTGATTTGTAGCATTTACTGATAAAAGTTTAACAATTATCTCTCTTGAGTCTGAATGAGCTGGCTCAGCATACCCCTGAATAACCCCCATCTCTACATAATGTTCTAAGAGTTCCAGCCCTCTGAGGGAAGTACAGCGAGAATCATTGTCATTTCCATTTTATAGATATGGAAACCGAGGCACATACAGGTTTATTGACATGCCTCCAATCCTATTTCTAACAAGTGGAGCAAGAGCCTACCACAGGCCTCTTTGCATTGGGTCCAGTGCTGGTGAGGTTACACCAGGCTGCCTGTATATCTAGGGTAGAGTCCTCTAACTTGGCTCCTGGGAATGAAGTTTAAAAAGAGCAGCTAGGTGGCACAGTGGATAGAGCACCAGCCCAGGAGTCAGGAGGACTTAAGTTCAAATCCAGCCTCAGATACTTGACACTAACCAGCTGTGTGACCTTGGACAAGTCACTTGAGGGTATGCTTAATGTGGTACAACAGTGGTTTGTGATTTCATCATTGGGAAATCATCTGCATCAGCCACTGAGGCAGATTTCTGCTCCTCTCTGACTTAGCAGAAGGATGTCATCCCCTTGCAGCCTTCCTGATGAAGTCACCTCAATATACTTAGTGAAGCTGATAGCATAACAGCTGTCATTCATCTATCACTATAAAGTTCAGAGCAAACCTTATTATCACATATGGTCAACAATGCCTCGAGGCAGGTAGTAGTATTAACCCCATTTTACAGATAAGTTAATTGAAACTGAGAGGGATGACTTGCCCGTGATTACACAGCTAATTAGTGAATGCAGCCAGATTCAAACTAGGGTCTTCTTGCTTCTGAGTCCAGCACTTTATCCACTTAGCTACCTCAGAGGACAGATGCACAGTTTATTACAGAGCCAGGTCTTGGAGACTTTCCAGTTTAATGGGTCTGCTGGCCAAGTGCTCCAACACAAGGCACCCAAGGTCACCTCCATGCCACAAGGAAGCATCAAAGTATGAAGGATGGCTTTAGTGGCAGATTTTTGTCTAACAAAGGCGGTCTACTAGGGAAAGCTGGTACAGGGGCAAGGACACACTATCCCCAAGGAGTTTGGGAAAATCCATGTCCTTCACACCAAACCTATTCAAAAGCTTGCAAATGAAACTCATGCTGACCTAAAATATTGTGCTGAATGCTGTAGGGTCAAGACCAGTGGAGGGGGAGACAGGAAACCCTGATGTGATCCTTGATAGTTTAATCTACCTGCACCTCAGTTTCTTATCTGTAGGATGGAGATAATCACACTCATGCTGTCCACCCCACAGATTTGTTTCAAGGAAAGTGCTTGTCATGCTGTCAGGCGGTGCCTACTTAGTGCACAGCACTAAGGGCTGAGGATAGAAATCAGAAAAAGAAAGGCAGTCCCTATCTTCAAGGAGCTTGTAATATAATAGGGACAGAGAAAGCCAAAAAAAGGGAGGGAGAAGGTACCATGGGGACATTTAGGGGGGGCATGCTGGAGTCCAGTCTAAGAAATGCAGCTGGTAGGAAATGATGAGTCAGCTGGTCTGTGAGCCCTCTGGTCTTTAAAAGGAGTTCTTTGCTTCACCCTACAGCCTTCTGGTCAGAGGGGTAGAGTATACCGGGTGCTGAAGAGGCGTGAGCACCAAAGGTGAGGATGAGTTTCCTGGGAGCATGATCATGGTGGAGTCCAATCCAGGGAGTGCATCTGGTGGACAATGTACACCTTAAAGTGAGGTGCGGATGTCCTACTGACTGAGCAGCATCTCACCATCTGTTCCATTCAGAGGACTCTGGGATTTGCTGAGTGAGGTTATCAAAGAAGTTTTATTATTGATAAATGGTAGTTAAATTACCAGAAGCTAATCTCTCACAAAAAATTGCCTTAAAAAAACTTTCAATTTTCACATGCAATCCTTCCCTACATTTCTGTCCTTGCCTTGTTTTTAAGATAAGTGCTTAAAACTTCAAGTTTTAAAAGCTGAAAACTGCCAGCTGAAAATTGAATTGAATTGAGTCTGCCTGCCTTCTCACAGAAGAAAATGAGATCGTTAGGTTGCTTTGGCCATGAGAGAGCCTGCAAGCCTGCATTATATCTATGTTCTAATCTAAAATAAATAGAAGAGGGGCAGCTAGGTGGCACAGTAGATAGTGCTGTGGCCTTGGAGTCAGGAGGATCTGAGTTCAAATCTGGCCTCAGACACTTGAAATTTACTAGCTGTGTGACCCTGGGCAAGTCACTTAACCCAAATTGCCTCACCAGAAAAAAAAAAGCAAACAGTAAACTCAAATAAATAGAAGAGTACATACTTACAGCCTGACCACATAGTTAGAGATTCCAGCTCTTAGCACAGCCTGGTACATAGTAGGTACTTAATAAATGCTTATTAGTTGAAGCACTGGCATAATTGACACCAACACTCGGCTATGAAAATTTTTTTCAAAGGCACAGAAGGAACAATTGAAAGGCAGTGAAGCATAGGGGAAAGAGTTCCTGAGCCTGGAGTCGGGAGACCTGTATTCAAATCCTGCCTTGGACAATTTTGTCCCCACAAGCAAGTGGCATAACTTCTCCAAGACTCAGTTTCCTCATCTGTAAAATGGGGGTAATCATATTTGTTCTATGCTTACCTCACAGGGTTGACAGGAGAAAAAGCCTTTGGAAATCTTAAGGCACTGTTAAACAGCAATTCTTATTGTTATTACTAGCCTGATCAATAAATCAAATGAAATTTATTAAGTTCCTCCACAGAGCCACAGCCCTCTGCTAGGCACTAGGAGAGATACAAATTTTAGATAAGATCCGGTCTCTACCCACAGGAGTTTACCATTTTTATAGGAAAACACCTATATAGATCACTATAATGTCCAATGTCACATGTTCCATCATTGCTGTCTGTCCCTCGTTCTCGAAGAGGACCATGTTATCAAGGAGGCGATGCCATGACATGCAAGTGAATGGGATGTAAGTGAGGGAGGGCCTCACCCTCTCCTCCAGAGCCATACGGCTCCAGTGGCTGATGCACTTCAGGACAACCGCGTCAGAGTGTTACAAAACAAAGTACTCTACAAGGTCCGATTGGGAAAGTTGTGGGATCGGAGAAGGCTTTCAGAAAGTATCATTGGAGTTGGTCTTTAAAGGATGGGTAGGGGGCTAGCCGTCAGAGGTGAGAAAGGTGGGCATGGGGGCAGCTAGGTGGTGCAGAGGATAGAGCTCTGACCTTAGAGTCGGGAGAACCTGAGTTCAAATCTGACCTCTGACACTTGCTGCTGTGTGACCCTGGGCAAGTTACTTAACCCTGATTGCCCTACCACCCCCCTCCCCAAAAAAAAGGAAAGGTAGGCGTTCTGGGCAGAGGGAGCAGTCTAAACAAAAGTAAAGGGATGGAAGGGCACAACCATCTGTTTAAGGCAACAGGAAGTCGTCCAGTTGGGCTGGAGTACAGAGCAGAACAGGGAGTATTGTAAGAAAAGCTCAGACTCTGTTGGCCATCCGATAAATTTTTGTTCACTTCCCTCGCAATAGTATGCCATCAGGAGGACCTTAAATGTCAGCAAAAGAATATAAACCTGGTTTAGGTGAAGAAATAACAAGTCTGCTCTGAACATGTTTAAATTTGAGATGCCAGTGGGACCACTCCAAGGGAACTGCCCTGGAGATAGCTGGAGACCTGGGTCCGGAGCTTGGTCAGGACTGGATAGAGAGGTTTGCCAAGAGGTGGTTAGTCAAACCCTAGAGGTGAACGGTCTTTCCAAGGGAGAGAGAGTCTAAGGAGACACAAGGAGAAATCTAAGGACAAACACTAGTGAAACATCCAGAACACGAATTCCAAAAGAGGAGATGAAACAGAGCAGAAATGGTTACAGAAGCAGGGTGAGCATAGTAGTGTCTTTTACCCCAATATTAGCCAGCCGGGGAGTGGCCAGCCCAGGTCAGCAAGCTTCCCATTCTCCTGTGCTGCTTCTTATAACACAATTCTATGTCTTTGAGTGCTTTCTTAATTATAACAAGGGATTTCAGACCTTTTTTTACATCTCCATAGGTACTTTTGCATTTTTTAATGTAACAAATCAATTTTTGGTGTTGTTTCCATATTTAGAAGATAATCTGCTAAAACTCTAATGCTTTGATAAGAATATACCAGCTTATGACATCTTCAACCTGTATATTCTAGTGAATACTTGGAAAGTGATTAGTACATAGTAGGTGCTGGCACATAATAGGTGCTTAATAAATGCTTTTTCTCTCAAATAAAAGAACCTTTGGATTTGATGTTTAATAGTAGAGAAATATTAACCAAATATTTTTTCATTTTTGACAAAGTTCAGTGTGACCTAGACCTGAGAATGGACTTCTTCCCAAGTCAGTCAGTTAAAAAGTATTTATTAAGTGCCTACTATGTGCCAGGCTCTGTGCTAAGCACTGAAGATACACAAAAATGCAAAAGACAGTCTCTGCTCTCAAGGAGCTCACAACCTAATGGAGGAGATAGCATACACACAACTTTGTACAAATAAGCTAAATGGATATGGGGAGTATTCCAAGACCCCAAGACAACTACTTTGGAAAGATCGATTTAGCATCCAGGGAACACTTAAATTTTTTAAAAAGACGAGAATTTCCATAAAATAGAATATCAACTTTATTGTTTCTTGAAAAAAATTTATAAAATAGAAGAGGTTTAACAATGTTTATTTATTTTTTTAAATTGGTAAATCACAAAATTGCTCCTTAGGATATGGAGAAATGAAGAAATGCCCCCACTGTCACTGGCAATCATCATCAAAATGCCTATCCTTCAGCACCAAATCACAATTGTCCTAGCCACTGTGAAGAGTACTGTATAGATGGGACCCCTGCTCTCCAAGAGCTTACAACCTAAGGCAGGAGAGATGGCAAGAAGGGAGGGGAAGATGGGATTCGAGGGAAATGGAATGCCAACCAAAAAGCAGGAATGGAGTGAAATAAGATTTACTCTTAGGGCTCAGTAATTTCCCCAAAAATGGGATTAGAAGATAGCAGGCAGAGTAGAGTAGAATCATAGAATATGATAGCTGGAGATACCTTGGAGATCACTTGTTGCAGCTCTTTAATTATGCAGATATCAGCAAAGGAGGGCTCATGAATGTGCAATGTTTGGCAGACTTGTACAACCAGCTGTCAACTCTGTTTCCTAAGGCTTTAGTGATAGCACTGAGACTGATGCAACCTGGACTGACTGTACTTAAGCTTCAGGGTTGCTTTTATCAGATCATCTCTAATATGCTCAAATGAAAAGGACTTCAAGTAACATGAAAGGTTATATATGTAGTTGTAGGGAGATGCCTAGGTATTAGCCCACATAGGTATGCGAGCCCAAGAAAGTCTGAATGTAGAAGAAAATCTGACCTACCTGAACACTTCCCCTCAATGGCTCTTCTGTGGAGTAAGCATGTCACTTTGAAGGGGTCAGCCAAGAAGATAAGGTTGGCCATTAGATCTGTGTTACTCAAGCTAAGCATTTTCTCATCAAGAAATGACAGTGAGTGGAGTAGAGGAAGCACCCCACAAATGTAGCTGACCAAGTGATGGGAAAACCTGCTCTGGGGGCAGTAGGAGGAGAGAATTCAAAGGTTATATTCTTTTTACTATTTTTCACTTTTTTCTTTCTTTCTTTTCTTTCTTTCTTTCTCTCTATCTCTCTCCTTCTTTCTTCCTTTCTCTCTTTCCTTCTTTCTTTCTTTCTTTCTTTCTTCCTTCCTTCCTTCCTTTTTTCATTCATTCATTCTTTCTTCTTTTCTTTCTTTCTTTTTCTTTCTTTCTTCTTCTCTCTCTTTCTTTCTTTCTTTCTTCCTTTCTTTCTTTCTTCCTTTCTTTCTTTCCTCTCTCTCTTTCTTGTTGAAGTCATCTTACACAAAATTACTAATATGAAAATGTTTTGTACATGTGTAACCTATATCGGATTGCTTACCATCTCAGGGAGGGGGAGGGGAAGGAGAGATAGAATTTGGAACTCAAAATTTTTTTTAAAATGTTAAAAATTGTTTTTACATGCAATTGTGGGGAATTGTCATTTAAAAAAAAAGAAAAAGTTATGCTCTTTGTACCCTTTTCTCCTCTTCCTCCCCTCATCCATACAGAACATTAGGCAACTTCAGTCACCGGGAGCTGGGCACAGGTGAGTCCTGTCCAGTACTCATCTTATCGTGATTCCTGTCTTCCTCATTGTCATCCCTTCTGTGTATTTCTCTCATCTGCTCTGAAGGTTCCCTATAGTCCTCTCGATCCCTGAAAGTCAAAGTGGGGAGAAGGAATTATTATTGGTTTCAAATTTCAAATTATTGGCTTCAAATCCCATTACTATTGTCATTCCTCAGAAGCAGATTGCCTTGTTAGACACCTGACTCTGGCTCTTAAGAGGAGTTGAGACTATACTCTTTGACCCACAGTTTCTGCTGCTGGGTATAGAAGCCATGGAGGTCAGTAGTAAACATTAGGGCCCTGTGCATTTATATTGTTGGGCAGCAGTGAAGACCCAGGTTAGCAGCTTTGGTACTGGAATTCAAGACTTTCCAGGGGGAATTTTCAGGACCAGATCAGTAGACAGGCCTCGAGGGCTTTGCTTATATCCATGCTCAAAAGAGAGACTATAAGCTTCACTGTACACCAGGAGATCTGCTCATTCACTGATTCATTAATTTGTTCCACAAACATTTAATTACCAAAGCAGCAGCAATCTCTATCCTTAAAGTAGAAACACCTCCAGAGAAACAAGAAAAGTAAAGAGTGTTAAGGTGAAATACTTTATAAACCTTTTTTTTCCAGACTTTATAAACCTTGTCCCAAGAGGCAAGCAGCCTCTTGTCGGAAGGGGAAGGAGCATATGGAAGAAAAATTCATGGATTTGGATTGTTTTCCAAACAGGATTTAAGCTGGAAGGGACTTTAGAAACTGTCTAATGGCTAGTTGGTGCTAATCTAACCCAACTTTCTCATTTTCCAGATGTAATAACTAAGACCCAGAGAGAATTTGTGATTTGCTCAAGGTCACACAAAGTGTAAGTAGGATGAATGAAAAAGCATGGGCTAGGCATTATGCTAAGCTCTGGGGGTGGACACAAATACATACCTAGAATGCCTTCTCTTCTTCATCTCTCACATCCTGGCTTCCTTGGCTTCCTTCATTCCCAGCTAACATCCCAACTTCGGCAGGAAGCCTTTCCTGTTCTGGCTCAAATCTAGTGCCTTTCCTCTGTTGATTATTTACAATTTATCCTCCTGTAGGAAGCTTATTTGTACATAGTTGTTTGCATGTTATCTCCCCCATTAGATTGTAAGCTCCTTGAGGGCAGGAACTAATTTTTTTTCCTTCCTTAGTATTCCCAGCATTTAGTAAGGGCTTTATAAATGTTTGTTGACTTGAAAAGCAAACAAGACAATTACTGCCCTTGAGGACACATAAAGGGAAACTAGAAAGGAGTGAGGTATGAAGCATGGTTTGGAAGCGGCTAGGAAACTGGGTCTCCTGACTCTAGATTGGCTGTTCTTTCTGCCATACTGCAATAGAGCTACTTGTAACCCTGGCCCATCTTCTTTCCCTCCACAAGTTCCTTAGAGAAATGGTATCACTCACGGTCTCTCGCTGTCTTTTTCCTTCTCGTTCCTACAGCAGCAACAGTATGCAATGATGCCAATGATGATGAAGGCAGCAACCACGCCTCCCGCAATCCCAGCATACAGGGCAATGTTCATTGAGGCTGTGAGGGGGCAAACCAGCTGATTCATCTGAATATCAGGAACACTCCCCAAAGCACCCAGCCTTGGCCACTTTTACCCTTGTGAAAGTACTACACATCTACGGCATTGTCACAGCTTACTAAGCAATCTGGTATAGTCTACTGGGTGTGACTGCTACAACGGCCCTGGTCAAACGAGGGATAGGAGAAGTGCGAGAAGCCAGGAAAATCTATCAAATCCAGCCTCAGACATTTCCTAGCTGTGTGACCCTAGGCAAGTCGCTTAACCCTGTTTGCCTCATCTATAAAATGAGCTGGAGAAGGAAATGACAAGCCACTCTAATATCTTTACCCAGAAAATCCCAAAATGGGGTCACAAAAAGACACAACTGAAGAAATGACTCAACAACAAAATCCTGGGCAAGACACTTAACCTCTGTCTGTGTTAGTTTCCTCATCTGCCAAATGGGTTCACAATGGCACCTGCCTCCCAGGGTTGTGGTGAGGATAAAATGAAATAATATCTGTAAAGCATTTTGAAAGCACTTAAAAGTGATAGTTATTATTATTATTATTATTATTATTATTATTATTATTATTGTTATTGTTATATCAGGGAATGAGCATACCCAAGCCTTTCTTTTTTCTTTATTTTCACTACCCAAGCCTTTCTAATCAGTCCTTGTGACCCCTCCTGCTGATATTGATACCCTGCCTTCCTCTTCTGGCCCTTGCAGTCCTTCACTCCCTTTCCCCCTCCGTGGATGGGTTCTTACGAAGTCTGACAGCAACAGTGATATTGCAGGACTCAGTCCCCATCTCGTTGGTGGAGGTGCAGATGTAATAGCCAGAAGTATCATAGGTAATGTTTTTCAGAAGCAGGTCATTTCCTGTAGCTGGGAAAGAGGAAAAGGTCAAGGTGAGAAGAGAAGCTGTTCAGCCTGGGACTGAGAATATTTCACTCAGTGAAAGGAATGATGCTTAACGGATCCTTTATTTAAAAAATTTTTTTTTCCAATAACATGTAACTACAATTTTTAATATTTGTTTTTTAAAATTCTGAGTTCCAAATTCTCTCCCCTCCCTCCCCTGTCCCCTCATTGAGAAGGGAAGCTTTTTGATATAGGTTATACATGTGTAGGCATGCAAAACACATTTCCATATTAGTCATGTTGTAAGAGAAAACATAGACAAAAAAAAAACCTGACCCCAAGGAAAAAAATTAAAAAGCATGCTTCAATCTGCATTCAGACTCCATCAATTCTTTCTCTAGAGGTAGCATTTTTCATCATAAGTTCTTTGGAATTGTCTTGAATCATTGTATTGCTGAGAATAGCTGTTATTTACAGTTGATCATTGTATTGCTGTTACCGTGTATACTGTTCTCCTGGTTCTGCTCATTTCACTTTGCATCAGTTCACATAAGTCTTTCCAGGTATTTCTGAAAGCATCCTGATCATCATTTCTTATGGCATAATAGTATTCCATCACAATCATATACTACAACTTGTTCAGCTGTTCCCCAATTGGTAGACATCCCCTTGATTTCTAATTCTTTGCCACCACAAAAAGAGCTGCTATAAATATTTTTGTACATGTAGGTCCTTTTCCTTTTTAAAAAATCTCCTTGGGATACAGACCTAGTAGTGGTATTCTGGATTAAAGGGTATACACAGTTTTATAGCCCTTTGGACATGATTCTAAATTACTCTCTAGAATGGTTGAGTCAGTTCACAAGTCTATAACAGAGCTTTAGTGTCCCAGTTTTTCTACATCTACTCCAATATTTGTCATTGTCCTTTTTTTAATCATAGTAGCCAACCTGAGGTGGTACCTCAGAGTTGTTTTAATTTGCATTTCTCTAATCAATAGTGATTTGGAACATTTTTTCATATGATTATAGATAGCTTTGATTTCTTTATCTGAAAACTACCTGTCCATATCCTTTGACCATTTATCAACTGGGGAATGACTTGTATTCTCATAAATTTGACTCAGTTTTCTACATATTTGAGAAATGAGGCATTTATCAGAGAAACTTACTATAAATTTTGTTTTGGTTATGATTACCAACTGTGTATTTCCCTCCATCTTATTTTCCCCCATTTATCCTTTCCTCTCTCTCTCTCTCTCTCTCTCTCTCTGTCTCTGTCTCTCTCTGTCTCTCTGTCTCTCTCTCTCTCTCTCTCTCTGTCTTCTCTCTCTCTGTCTCTCTCTCTCTCTCTCTCTCTCTCTCTCTCTCTCTCTCTCTCTCTCTGTCTCTCTCTCTCTCTCTCTCTCTCTCTCTGTCTCTCTCTCTCCCTCTCTCCTTCCACCCTGTCCCTCCTCAAAAGTGTGTTGCTTCTGACCACCACCTCTCTCAATCTGCCCTCCTTTCAATCAGCTCCCACCCCTTCTTAATGAATCTTTTCATTTAATGCTTACTGAGTAGCATAAGGGAACAGTTTTGAGCATCAGTGGACAGATGTGTGCAGCCAAGACCATTACCAGTAACCAGTTTCCACCCCTCACCTTGCCCATCCAACACCTTCCCTTTCTAACCTTGTCATAAACATACACATACTCACAACTTATACCAAGAAGCAGAGCAGTGTGATGAAAGTAGATCCCTGGGTTAGCAGTTAAACCCTGGATTCTAGTCTGGGGTCCACTACCTCCTAGCTATGAAGCCTTGAACAAGTCCAACCTTTTAGTGACCATTTCTTCATCTGTGGTAATAATAATACTTATATTCCCTGTTTCACAGGGTTGTTGCAAATGTGAAAGTGTCCATAAAACATGCCACAAATTTAAACTGTTATTACTTGTCTAATCTCCCCTGGATGGACTCATACAGAAGTCTAATGGGGATGGTTTAGGTGGGACAAACACTCAGAGCTATAGGATTCTGCTCAAAGGTAGGGCATCTGGAGCACTTAAGCAGTCAATGCTCCAGTGCTGATGGGGAAGGGTCCTAGTTGCCACCTCAGAGCTGCAACCCAGACTGTGTCAGAAAGAACTCATCATGGCCTTTCTTGAACTGGAAGACTGATCCCCTAGGGATCACCAAGGAGGCACTAAGCAGTTACAGTATCCAGTCATGCAAGGGAAAGGAAAATACAGGCACAATACATAGCTTCCCTAGTTATATTCTCACAGGTCAGTGTATCATATGGAGAGAGACAGAAACACACTGACACTGGGAAAGTTCTCAGGTTCCCAAACAATACAGCAGTCACGTCTCTAACACTGATGAGGCATTTACAGTCATCCCTTCCACATCGCAGGGGTTAAGGGCATGGTACCCCCTTGATCGTAAAATCAGCATAAAAATTTTTGGCCCTCCCTTCATACCAGAGAAGAAGTTTGAATTTTTTCTTTTTCTTTTATGAGGTGTTTACAGTACCTTATTGTAAAATTTGGGTTGATAATACACAATACTATATGCATTTCTGAGTTTCTAAACTTTTTCTGTGTTGTCTGCTGGTCTTTGCATGTCGTCTGAGGTTTCCACAAAACTCCCCCCCCCAAATTCCTATTTAATTTCTTATGCAGACCCCAGATATATTGAAACCTTGATGGGGAAAGTCATGATGTGGAAACTATTTCCTGACCTTACCTTTGGAAATACAATTTCCCAAAGCTCTAGTATAGACTAGCACTTCGTCTTGCCCCTATTGCCCTACAGGGAGTGGCCTCAGGGATGTGACTGGTCCTATTGTCCTGCTAAACCACCTCTGAAGTTATTGCCCACAACTAAACATAGCTGTTCCTCAAATCTAGGGACAATCTGTCCCTTCCTTTGCTACTACCTCTGGCCATGGTGCTGACAAATCAAACTCCTCTCCATTGGTTCTCTACTATTTACTAGACAGTGTGCTAGAGAGGGAAGGTAACTAGAAGTGGACACCTCAGATCTGCATTTGCATTCTAATTCTTCGTGCCTGTGGGTAAATTAATTAACCTTTGTGTACCTTACTACATTAATCTATAAAATAAGGGTAATAAACTTTCCTTACCTAAGATCATACAGTTGGGTTTTGTTTTTGTTTTTGTTTAGAGCAGAAAGAGACTTTGGAAGTCACTTCATTCAACCTTATTATTTTTATAGGTGAGGAAAATGAGGCCTAAAGGGGTGAAATTGACTTGTCCTAGATCACATAGCTAGGAAGTGCTGGAGGCAGAATTTGAATCCACATGTTCTAGGTCTGGAGCTATTACCCCATGTACTGGTAGGTAAAGATTCACTGGCCTTGAGGAGAGTGTTTTATAAATGTTAAATCACTATGTAAATGTGTTGTTATCATTATTATTATTTTCCATGTAACCTTAAACAATTCAGTTAAATTCTCTGGGCCTTTGTTACCTCCTTTGTACAATGGGGATATAATGCCTTTATTCTCTTTTCCTGATTCAGGTCTGTTATTTCATTGGTGTAGAGAACTACGGGTAAGGAAACTCTTCCTCCCAATGCAGATCCAGCAACCATTCTGTAACTCTGAGTCTTGAAAAGTTGTTGGTACACTGAGGGAATAAATTACTTGCCCAGAGTCACACAATTAGAATGTGTCAGAGATGGGACTTGAACTCAGGGCTTCCTGACTCTAAGGCTAACTCTATAAGCACCAGGCCATGTCACTGTGTCACCTACCTGAATTTGAAGGGCTCTACTCACTATTCTTCCCTGTATCTCTGCCTGATGATCATTTGAGGTCATTTCTTGCTTTAAAATCTATTGAATTCTCTCTTTTTTTTTAATAATAAGACTAGGAGAGAGTACTGGGAAACCTTCCTGCTTGGACTAATTCACAGTTGCAAAGAGTTATAGTCCAGAGATATGACTCTCTATATAGACAGATTTCTATCTAGTTGTTGTTCAGTCATGAAACTCTTTGTGACCCCATTTGGAGATTTCTTGGCAAAGATACTGGAATGGTTTTCCATTTCCTTCTCCAGCTCATTTTACAGATGAGGAAACTGAGGCAAAGTCAAATCACTTGATTAGAGTCATGCAGCTAGTAAGTGTCTGAGGCAGGATTTGAACTCAGATCTTCCTGACTCTAAGCCCTATTTTCTGTCCACTGTGCCATCTAGATGCCCAATATATCTATATTTACATATTATCCTTATATCTATAGATATACCTCTCTCTGTCTAGAGATAGATACATATATTTCTAACTCGCCTCTCTTTCTATTTGCCTATCTATCTACCTATCTCTATATCTATAAATATCTCTATCTCTCCCTCTATCTCTCTGTATTTATCTATCTACCTATCTCTACATCTATAGATAGATCTCTCTTTATTTATCTATTTGTCTATCTATCTATCTACTACCTATCATCTATCTATCTATCTATCTACTATCTATGGATCTATGGATCTATCTATGGATCTATCTATGGATCTATTTATGTATCTATGTATCCATGTATCTATCTATGGATCTATCTATCTGTCTGTCTGTCTGTCTGTCTGTCTGTCTATCTATCTAATCTATCTATCTATCTATCTATCTATCTATCTATCTATCTATCTATCTGTCTGTCTGTCTGTCTGTCTGTCTGTCTGTCTGTCTGTCTGCCTGTCTGTCCGTCCGTCCGTCCGTCCATCTGTCTGTCTATCTAATCTATCTATCTATCTATCTATCTATCTATCTATCTATCTATCTATCTATCTATCTATCTATCTATCTATCTATCTATCTATCTATCCATCCTGGGTTGGGGGTGACTCCAGAGTAAAATCCTCCAACTTACATGAGTTTCTGAGCAGATGGTGATGTCTTGCTGAAGGTCCTGCTGCCATCTAGTGGCTACAATCTAAATAAGAGCTTCTTTACCCAACTCAACGAACCTGAAATGAGCTGAGAGTGCGGAGGGTCAGGCCAGTGTTCTACTACCAGGATTTGGCAGAACTCCAAGACAGAATATTCATAACCAGAGGTATTCTATGGGACAATTCATTAGGAGAGAGTTTGAGATGCAGCTGGAGGTGGAGCTCAGAGACCAGCTGCCCCTTTCCTCTACTGTATACTTCGGGATGTTATCAGACTCAAATGAGAGAATGAATGTAAATCACTTTGCAAACCTTAAATTTGTTACATAAATGCAAATTATTATTATTATTACTATTATTATTATTATTGTGTTGTTGTTATTATTATTATTATTATTATTATTATTAGCCTTCAGTCAGCAGGCCTCCAGTCTGGTGATCTCTTCATTTCCTAAGTCTTTTATTGCACCCCTGCTGAGCTCAAGCAATGTTTAGAGAACAACACATTCAGGTGTGTTGGTAAATGTTTGATAAGACCCTGAAAAAAATGTATGTGCACACTTTTAGGTTTAATCTGCATTATTAACACTTTTTAAAGTCTACACAATCAGCAAAATAATAAATGAAGTCTTGATTTGTAGCTGATTACCAATTTCTGAAGTATAAATGTTCACACTGAGAGTTAAACAATGTAGGGGGTGGGGAGCTAGGTGGCTCAGTGGATACAGCTCTGGCCTTGGAGTCAGGAGGACCTGAATTCAAATGTGACCTCAGACACTTGACACTTACTAGCTATGTGACCCTAGGCAACTAACCCTGATTGCCTCATCAAAAAGCAAAAAAACAAAAACAAAAAAACAAAAAAACCCGGTTCTCTCAAGTGGGTTAGAGCTAGCTCCAGCATGCCCTGTTTATACTCTCCCCTCAGGCACCAGGGAATGTAGCTGAGTATCTTGTGAGCTAGTCTGCCTCTGCTTAACCCATTTTTTTCTCTTTTTTTCTTTATTTTTTAAATTAATTTATTTTGATTTATCAACAATCACTTCCATATGCTTTTGAGTTTAAAATTTTTCTCCCCCTTCCTCCCCACCACCTATAGGCTATACATATACATTCCTATTAAATATATTTTCACATTAGTGATGTTGTAAGTAAGAATTAGAACCAATAGGAGGAACCACCAGAAAGAGGAAACAAAGCTCAACAGAAGAAAAAAAAATAGCAAATAGTATGCTTCTATTTGCGTTCAAACTCCATAGTTCTTTCTTTGGATGTGGATAGCATTTTCCATCACAAGGCCTTTGGAGATGTCTTAGATCCTTGTATTTCTGGGAAGGATTAAGTCTATCAATATTAGTCATCGTGCAACATGGCTGTTACTATGTACAATGTTCTCTTGGTTCTGCTCATTTCACTCAGCATCAGACCATACAAGTCTTTCCAGATTTTTTCTGAAGTTCTTATGGCACAATAATATTCCATTACATTTATATACTACAACTTGTTCAGCCATTCCCCAATTGATGGGCATCCTCTCAATTTCCAATTCTTTGCCACCACAAAAAAAAGCTGCTATAAATATTTTTGTGCATGTGGGTGCTTTTCCCATTTGTATGATCTCTTTGGGATATAGCCCTAGAAGTGCTATTGCTGGGTCAAAGAGTATGCACATTTTTATAGCCCTTTGGGCATAGTTCCAAATTGCTCTCCAAAATGGTTGGATCAGTTCACAACTCCACCAACAATTGCATTAGTGCTCCAATTTTCCCACATCTTCTCCAACATTTATCATTTTCTTGTTTTGTCATCTTAGCCAATCTGATAGGTGTGATGTGGTACTTCGGAGTTGTTTTGATTTGCATTTCTCTAATCAATAGTGATTTAGAGCATTTTTTCATATGACTATAGATGGCTTTAATTTCTTCATCTGAGAACTGCCTGTTCACATACTTTGACCATTTATCAATTGGGAAATGATTTGTATTCTTATAAATTTGACTTAATTCTCTATATAGTTTAGAATTGAGGCCGTTATCAGAGACATTGGTTATAAAAATTCTTTCTCAATTTTCTACCTTCCTTCCTTTCTACCTTCCTTCTAATCTTAGTTGCATTGGCTTTGTTTGTGCAAAAACTTCCATTTTGTAACGTTCTCTATCTCCTGTTTGGTCATGAATTCTTCTGTTTTCCATAAATCTGATAGGTAAACTATTCCTTGCTCTCCCAGTTTATTTACAGTATCAGCCTTTATATCTAAATTATGAGCCCATTTTGACTTTATTTTGGTGTATGGTGTGAGATTTGGGTCTATGCCTAGTATCTGCCATACTCTTTTCCAGTTTTCCCAGCAGTTTTTTTCAAAGAGTGGGTTCTTATCCCAGAAGCTGGGGTCTTTGGGTTTATCAAATAATAGATTACCATAATCATTGACTACTGTGTCTTGCATACTTAACCTATTCCACTGATCCACCACTCTATTTCTTAGCCAGCACCAAGCAATTTTGATGATTGCTGCTTTATAACACAATTTAAGATCTGAAATGGCTAGGCCACCTTCCCCTGCATTTCTTTTCATTAATTGTCTTGATATTCTGAACCTTTTGTTCTTCCAAATGAATCTTATTATTTTTTCTAACTCTACAAAATAATTTTTTGGCAATTTGATTGGAGTGGCACTGAATAAGTAAATTAGCTTAGGTAGAATTGTC
Source organism: Phascolarctos cinereus (assembly GCF_003287225.1). Classification (NCBI taxonomy): domain Eukaryota; kingdom Metazoa; phylum Chordata; class Mammalia; order Diprotodontia; family Phascolarctidae; genus Phascolarctos; species Phascolarctos cinereus. Next base: position 421,559,650 of record NW_027555958.1, on the reverse strand, counting down.
ATTTTTATTATATTAGCTCAGCCAACCCATGAGCAACTGATGTTTTTCCAATTATTTAGAAACACTTTAATTACATGAAAAGTGTTTTGTAATTGTGTTCACATAGTTCCTGGGTTTGTTTTCGGAGGTAGACTCTGAAATATTTTACAATGTCTATGGTAAGTTTAAATGGAATTTCTCTATCTCTTGCTATTGGGCTTTCTTGGTAATTTAACCCAATTTCTTTAAGTACCATCGGGTATTATGGGTATCACAATCCAACTCCACCAAGATAGAAATATCTCCATGTGGCACCCAAATCTGGAAAGGGTGTGTGATAGCTCCCAAAAAGATGGAAATAGATTGGGATTGGGAATGGCTGAATAAATTATGGTATACAAATATAATGGAATATTATTATACTATAAGAAACAATGGAAAGTGCAGTTTCAGAGAAACTTGGAAAGACTTTTATGAACAGATGCAGAGTGATATGAGCAGAACCAGAGCAATTTATACAACAACAATATTGTAAAGATGTAAACAACTTTGAAAGCCTTGGGAACTCTGACCAGCCATGATTCCAGAAGACTGATGGTAAAAAATTCTGGCTACTTCCTGACAGAGAGATGATTGAGTAAATACGTAAAATGAGGTACGTGTTGCTTTAGTCAATTTAGGAATTTTTTTGCTTTATGCATTTTTGGTACAAGGGTTTTCTTTTTCCTTTTTCTGGGGCATGGAGTGGGAGGGAGAGAAAGTAAACACTTATTAACTAAAATATAAAAATTATACATTATCTATTATATGTATTACATATTTATATATCATATATTATATATAAGTATATATATTACATATAAATTTATATAAAATATAAAATTTAATTTAGAAAGTATTGAATGTTACTATTGCCAGGTGCCTAAGGAATGAAGGAGTGGAATGCAGCCACCACTAGCCTAAAGAATGAAGCCAGAAGATTCAGCCACCATGGGCACCACCCATGAAGGAGGGGCTCAAGGACAGAATGGTGGTGATGCTATGGAAAAGAGGCCCTTGTTGAGAGGCATTGTGGTCTGCTGGATAGGAATCAAGATGATTTGAATGGAAGTTTTACTTTTGATTTAAACTGGCTGAGTGACCCTGGGTAAGTCACTTAATATCTGTGTCCTGGGCAACTAAAAGTGGCAGAATGCTTGGGCACAGCCATAGATTGAGGGAGCTCCCTAAACAGTGGAAATTACAAGACCAGACTTAAAGAACATAGGGGAAGAAGGAGGAATCTTTTTTTTTTTGGCAACTGGGGATAAGTAACTTGCCCAGGGTCACACAGCTAGTAAGTGTCAAGTGTTTGGTATGAGGTCGGATTTGAACTCTGGTCCTCCTGACTTCAGGACTAGTGCTCTATCCACTGTACCACCTAGCTGCCCCAAGGAGGAGGAATCTTGACAGACTCATACCATTCCTACTAAAGAATTTCTAAAAGCACAGAGGAGGCAGAATGGTATATAACAGGAAAAATACTGGGCTGAGAATCAAGATATCTGGGTTCCAATGTGTGACCCAACCACGGATCAGTTTTCTCTTCTGTAAAAGGAAGGGGAAATTGGACTAGATGATCCCTAAGGTCGCTTCCATCTCCAAGAGCTTATAATGTTATGAAACAGTGGACCAGGTACTGGCTCTGGAATAATTAGATTTGTGTTCGAATCCTGCCTCTGACACTTTCTACCTGTGTGACCTTGGACAAATCACTGAGGCTCCCTGGGCCTCAGCAACTCATCTGCAAAATGAGGGGATCCAACTCAATGGTCTCTGAAGTTCCTTCCAGCGTTAGTCTGGTTCTATGAAGAGCTGGAAACAAGCCATTCTGCTGCAGTGTGGCCACCTTGTGGACAGCAAGCAAATGACACTTATGCAGAGCCACCCTTTTCCCATGTGAATGTCTCTTAAGAATCCATCTGTCTGTTCTAAGCATAACTGTCAAATGCACCAAGCTTTTTCTTGTATCCCTCTCTCCTCTTTTTCTTCTGTCACTCAGTAGCTTCATGCTGTCTGCCCGTTCAAGTTGGTTCTAAATACACTAACTGAACCCAGCCAACATCTCTTAATCAACAAACATTTATTTAACTCTTACTACATACCAGGCACTACAATGAATACTAAAGAGACAAAGACAAAAAAAATCAAATAATACCTATTCTCAATGACTTTGCATCTCTCCTTCTTGTGATTTTTGTCAAATACCTTGCTGAAAACTTTAAATGCCACATCTAAGACATTCCTCTGATCTAGTCTAATAATTTCTTGATTTCCAGTCAAGTTCACAAGCATTTATTAAATGCTAGGTACCAGTCAATGTGCTAAATGCTGGGATTACAAAGGAAGCAAAAATGATTCTGGACCTCAAAAACTCACAACCTAAGGAGACAGCATACAACTTGGGGACCAAGGGCGTTGAGCATTCCAGTGTCTGACCACAGATGGCTCTTCTTGACATGATGACTCATAGATACCTGGTGGTGAGAGTAGCCGTTCCTTGTTCTCAATGTCAAAGCTCTTCCAGCTGTACTGGGGAGCTGGAGACCCCTCTTTGGATTGGCAATTTAGCAGGATGTTGTTCCCATATATAGTTTCCCCCTCAATGCTGCACTCTGGTATGGAGGGAGGCACTGCAAAGAAGGAAAAGACAGAGAAGGTCACATTCTGTGAGTCTGTGAAAGGACCAGGTAGTCTATTATGTATAATGTGCCATCCTACCTCAACCTCTACCCAGCATATGATCACTGCCACTAAGCACACTCATTCAGTCAACAAACATATATTAAGAGCCTCCTACGTACCAGGCACTGTGCTAAGAGCTACAAAGAAAGGTAAAAGACAGTCCCTGCCCTCGAGGAGCTCACAGTCTAATGGAGGAGACAACATATAAACCACTAGGTATAGATAAGCTATCTACAGAGTAGGTGGAAGGGAATGTGAGAGGAGAGCATTAACAGCTGAGATATGACACAGATAGCTATTATTTGAGTCAGAACATGAAAGTGCAGTGAGAGATACATGACCAGAGCCTGGACAAGTCATTGGTGTGCCCAACACAGATTTTGAAGATTGTATCTCCTGTGGGTTACTCTTGATTGGAGGTTTTAAGCCTTTACCATAATTCTGCATGAGGAGGGTATAATGTGAGTAGAAAGAGCATCGAATCAGGAGTCAGAGGATCTACCCCTGCCATTGATTGTTGACGTGACCCTGGACAAGTCATCACCTCTCTGGGCCTCAGTTTTTCTAACAGCAAAAATGAGGGCATTGAGCTAAATGACCTTTGAGGTTCCTTCCAGCTCTAAACTTATGATCTCACAAACCTCACTTATTACAAAACGCCACTGGGAGGAGAATCTTCTAAAATTAAAAAAAATGCATTAGTAAAAAGTCAAAATAAAAATGGCAAACTCCACTGGTAACTATCCCTAATAATGGAATTTAGGGCTGGAAATGACTTTGGCAATGAGCCAGTCCAAACCCTTCATTTTACAGATGAGGAAACTGAGGCTCAAGGTCTTGATTGATGTCACACTGCTAGGAAACGGCAGCCAGAATTCAAATCCAGGTTTGTGCAGTGGAAAGAGTGTTAGCTCTGTAATCAAAGGACCTGGGCTCAAATCACACTTCTGGGGCTATCTGTGTAGCCTCGGGCAACTCATTGAATCTCCACGGGCCTCAGTTTCCTCATATAAAATGGGGACAATTAAGCTAGAAGGCCTCTTCCAGGTCTAGATCTACGATGATCCTGAGTCCAGTGATTTGAGTTCCAACAGAGCCCCCTAATATCTGTGTGACCTTAAGCAACTCACTTAACTTCTCCAAGACTCAGTTTCTTTATGTATAAAAGGTGATAACAACTACAATATTTATCTACTGAGAGACTGGCAGAGAAAACAAGGACTGTCTAGGCACCACTGTTATATAATAGATATGAAGCTGAAGGGACCTTAAAGATTGTCTAGTATAATCTCATTTTACAGATGAGGAAACTGAGGCCCAGGGAGTGTAAGTGACTTGCCTGAGACCATGGAAGTAGGGTCAGAAGAAGGATTTGAACCTGGAACCAGTATACTTTTTACTATACCTCATTGCCTCCTTTAATTTAGGGGAGGCTATAAACCTGGATAACCTCCCATAAATGGGCCATAAAAGCCACAGAATTAATTCCCAGCTTCTTCCTCCCATAGTCCTCTTGCCTACCACTCCTTCTTATTCTGGATCTTTACCAGTTTTGCTCCAAAGCCCTCAGAGGCATGACTGCCTCTGCTGCCTCACCAAGGCTACCACTTTCAGGATTGAGGAAGATGGCCTCTGTCACATTTGTGCCCAATGCTGCATCTCTGCCCCCATTGTGTCCCCCTGTCTGCTCCCTCCAACCCCTCCATTTCTGCCTGGGGCTTGGGGTGGGACTTAGTCTGGGGCTGTCGATGGCACCAAAGGGACATTCCCAAAACTCTAAACTCAAGTAGGAATGACTGCCAACTATCCCATGTAAACCAGACATTTAAAAACCACCCTTTGGTACAACAAAGACACAGGTCTGTGAATAGTGAATGAGAATCCTCTGGTCTAGCATGCTTTGAGTCAGCTCATTGCCAGTCTATGCCCCCTGCTCCCAGCCCAGCAGCTATCCTGATTTCTGTCCCCCACCCCCTCCACCTTGCCTGCACTTTTGGTACTTGCCCTGGGAGCTAGAACAGCTAGTTATAGCTCTGGGTCATGTTGTAAGAATGTATTTACTTACTTTCCTGGAGCCTAAATCTTTATCTCTGTGACTTCCACCCACTGCTCCCAATTCTGTTCTCTGAGGCCAAGCAGAACAAAAGGCTAATCCCTCTCAACTACTTGAATCCACCTAAGTCTTTCCCTCCAGGCTAAACATCCCCAGATTCTTCCACCAATTCTTGTATAGTACGGTTTCAAATTCTCTCAGCATCGTTTGCTCTTTGGGTCTGCTTTGGCATCCAGGAGACACTGTTCACTCAGCAATGTTCACTCGCTTACTCACATCTGTTATTGTAGAGCTCAGAAACCTCAGAAAAATTGGTTCCATCTTAAGTTTTCTTAGTGGCCTGGGGAACCCATATTAGTCAACTAACAAGTATTTATAAAGTGCTTACAATGTACCAAGCCCTATGCTAGGCTCTGGGGGATGAATGAAACCAAAGAACGAAACCATCACTGCTCTGAAGGGGCTGTCATTCTAATCGGAGAGGCAGCAAATACATATGTAAGTATATAGAGAATACGAGCAAATAAATACTTCAGTATAAGGTAGTTAGGAGGGCACTAGCTAATTGGGAGGGGGGACAAGAAATGCTCCGTGGCTGAGCTACATCTTGACAGAAGAGAATCTGTGAGGGGAAGGTGAGGAGGAGTGATGAATGGTCAGCACAAAGTGAAATGGTGTTCCTTATGTGAGGAACAGAGAGATCAGTTTGCCTGGATTAAAGAATAGGAGAAAGAGAGAAAAATGTAATGAGGCTGAAAAGATAGGCTGGGGCTAAACATAGGAGGATAGGGGGAATTCTGGGGAGATGGAGGGGTAGGTTAGAATATTCCAAGCTCTCCAGATTTCCTCCACAAACAAGACAAAACAATGCCTCAGGATGAATGTAGAGCAACAAAAATAAACTAGAGTTGGGGCAGAGTAGGGATCTTCCTGGGACAACTAGAAAAGACCTCAGGGAAGGAGATTGGGCCTGAGTGAAGTACAAACACCTCCAGGCTATCTCTGCTGAAACAACAAACAGGCTCTGGGGGCTGCTGGGAAGGGAGGTAGGCTCAGCCACAGGAATTCTCACCTTACAGATACTGTGGGCAGTCAGACATCTTAGCAGGGGAAGACTGAAGGACCCTCTGCTGTTGAGGGACACCAGGCCCAGCTATGCTGCTTGGACATCCTGAAGGTGAGAAGGAACCAGCACATGCCAGGTGAGTGCATAAGCAGTGGAGCAGAGACACTGCTGGTTGTGGGCAGTTACAGGAGAGCTGAGTTACTGGTTTTGATTCCAGGCTAGAGGGGAGAACTGAAGGTCACAGCCACAGGAGGGTCCTCAGGGAGCAAAAGCATCTCCAGCATAGTATGGCTGGGGGTCCTAGCTGTGGCTTGGAGGGGGAAAGGAGGGCTGAGGTTGGGCCTGGACAATGCTCAGAATATAACAGAAAGAAGGACCTGAGGCCAGAGACACCATCCCTCACACCCCAAGACCAGAGGTGATTATAATAACAAGCTGCTAAAAATAAAAAACAAGACCAAAATGAGTAAGCAAAAGTGAAAGAACCCAACCAAAGACAGCTACTATGGGGATAGAGAAGACCTGGGTTCATTTTCAGAGGAGGCTACTAAAGCAAAAAAAGTCTCTTCTACTCCAAGGAATAAGGTCAAATGCTCATGTGCCCAAAAAGAGTTCTTGGAAGAACTTTAAAAAGATTTTAAAAATCAAATGAGAGAGATTAAGGAAAAAAATAGAAAAAAAATAAGAACAATCCAAGAAAGCCAAGAAAATTATGAAAAGAAAGTCAATGGACTAGAAAAAGAGATCCAGAATCTTAAGGAAGAAAACAACTCCTTGAAAACTAGAATTGGGCAAGGGGAAGCAAATGACATTATAAGATTCCAAGAAATAATAAAACAAAATAAAAAGAATGAAAAAATAGAAGAGAATGTCAAACATCTCATAAGAAAAAATGATTGATCTGGAGAACAGATCAAGAAGAGAAAACATAAGAATTATCAGACTACCTTAAAAAAAAGAATATTGATACAATATTACAAGAAATAAAGAAAATTGCCCTCAAATTTTAGAACAAGAGGACAAAGCAGAAATAGAAAAAAACCCACCAATCACCACCTGAAAGAGATCACAGGATGAAAACCCACAGAAATATCATAGCCAAATTTCAAAACCCCAAGGTTAAGGAGAAAATATTATGAGCAACAAGAAAAAAAATCAAATACTGTGCCACCACAATTAGAATTACACAAGACCTAGCATATGCTGCACTAAAAGACCACAGGTCTTGGAATACTATATATTGATGAGCAAAAGAACTGAGGTTGTGGCCAAAAATAACTCACCCAGCAAAGTTAAGTATAATCCTGAATGAAAAAAAAAACTGCATTCAATAAATTGGCAGACTTTCAGGTTTTTGTCACAAAAAGACCAGAACTTAATGGAAAATTTGACATACAAGATCCAGGAGAAATATAAGGTAAACATCAAAGACCAATCACAAGGGCTTCAATAAGGTCAAACTGTTTACTTTTTATACACGGAAATGAAAACCATATTTTTAAGACTGTCATTAGTAATTGGGTAGTTTGAAAGAAAGGCTGGGGATAAGCTGAGTATGAGGTGGTGATTCTAAAAAGCAAAATTGTGTAGAAAAAGGTAAAAAGAGCAATTATTTCATACAAATGAAGTGTGAGAGGAAGAACTGATACAGAAGAATTAGGTGGAAATGGGAGGCTGGTAGTGCTGGAATCCTACTCTTATCAGATCTGGAAACAACACATACATCTTGAAGGGTATAAAAGTCTTCTAAATTTATAAAGAAATAAGGTGAGGGAACATGATAAGGGGGGGAGGTTTAAAAAGATGTATAGATTAAGATTTAGGAGGGTAGGGAGAGTAGAAAAGGGAGGGACTCTTAGAGGAGTGGGCAGAACAAGAAAAAGGAGGAGTAGAGAAGAGGATAAGGGAGAGATTCTTTTAAAGGGTGTGAAATAGAGAGGTAGTAGTTAGAAGTAAACTAGAGGAGGGATGGGGTAAAAAGAGAGGCTAAGAAGGACAATAGTGAGAAAAAATAGGATGGAGGGAAATACACAAATAGTAATTACAATTTTGAATGTGAATGGGATGAATTCACCCATAAAACTGAAACAGATAGCAGAATGGATTAAAAATCAGAATCCAACAATATTCTGCTTAGAAGAAACATTTTAAAATGACAGATACATACAGTTAAAAAGAAGTGCTGGAGTAGAATGTATTATGCCTCAGCCATATAAAAAATGCTCTAAATCATTATTGATTAGGGAAATATAAATTAAAACAACTTTGATATATTATCTCACACTTATCAGATTGGCTAAGATGATAGAAGGGGAAAGTGATAAATATTGGAGGGGATGTGGAAAAATTGGGACTTTAATTCATTGCTGGTGGATCTGTGAGCTGATCCAACCATTTTGAAGAGAGATTTGGAATTATGCCCAAAGAGTTATTGAATTGCCTATACCCTTTGACCCAGCAATACTACTATTAGGTCTGTTTCCCAAGATGATTAGGGAAAATGGAAAAGAACCTACACGCTCTAATATATTTCTAGCAGCTCTCTTCATGGTGGCAAAGAACTGGAAATTGCAAAGATGCCCATCAATTGGGGAATGGTTAAACAGATTGTGGTATATGTTCATGATGGAATATTACTCTGCTTTAAGAAACGATGAGCTCAACAAATTTAGAAAAGCATGGAGGGACCTCCATGAAATAATGAAGATAGAAATGAGCAGAACCAAAAGAACATTGTATACAGTAACAGCAGTATTGTTTTAAGAACAAGTCTCAGCAACCAAGTCATTCTATTATAAATAGCCGAATTAACCTCAAAGATCCTATGAAGAGAGATGCTGTTTGAATCCAGAAAAAGAACTAACACATACATAGATACACACACATACACTTATATACATATATGTGCATATATGTATATATAGATATAGACATAGCTCTATTTGTGTGTATATATACACATTTGTGTCTAATGGTAGCCATCTCAAAGTTTTGGGTGGGAGAGGGAAAAAGGAAGAAAGTTATAGGATAACTTTGTTGTATATTTGAAAGGAATAGCAAGTTGTACATAACAGATCTGCAATCTCAGGCACAATCTTCTGTTTTGCTATTCCACCTTGTTATGGAAATGCTTGTTTTATTTCCTAAGTTCAGAATAAAACAAATAATTTTTTTAAAAAAAATTAACACAAGAGTTTATATTTGTTCCCAGTGTCAATAGGGAGCCATGCGAGTTTATTGGGAAAGAGTAACATGGTCAGATCTGTGCTTTAGAAAAATAACCATGGTGGCAAAGAGGAGAGTGGATTTGAGTGGGGAAATCAAGTAGGGTGTTATTGTAATGATCCAGTCAAGAGACAATGAGGGCCTGAGCTGGGATGGCAGCTGTGTGAGTGGATAGGAGAGGATACATGGGAAAAGAAATGACAAGATGACCAGCTTAAGAGATTTGAGTTAGGGATACCAGTTACGTGGTTAAGTTAATAGTTTGAATATGAGGCAACCAGGGCATGAATTAGATTAATAACAATGAGATAAGATACTGATGGAAGACTGAAGTTTTGAACCTGAATGACTGAGAGGATTAGTAGAAGGAGAAAATAACATTCATAGGTTATATCATCTGCATCAAATGGTGGCCTTTCTCGTGCAGGGTGGAGAAGGAGGGAGGGAGACAGTTCAGAACTGAAAATGTGACAGAAATAAATTTAATTTAATTTAAAAAAAAAAAAGAAAGAGTAGCAGCGCTCAGATTCAGTTCTGCCCTGTGTGATCCTAGGAATGCCACTTGATCTGTATTAGCTTCAATTTGACAAGATAACCTCTTTAGTTCCTTCCAGCTCAAAATCTATGATTTGGTGATACTGTGATTGATAAGATTTGGAGAATACCAGCAGATTGAGCCAATCACACACCTCTCTGCCTCCTTGACCCTACAACTAGTGTCAAATATATATCTGTCATTAAACATTGTTCTATAAGCACTGGTCTCAGCATGCCCGCACCTAAACAATTCACCTTCCTTACATCCTGCTGCCTTGCAGGAAGTCCCCAGTAATGCCCATGCTTCTTTGGATGGACAAAGTGTCATGGAATCAGCTAGGATCTTAGGTCTACAGCTGGAAGAGACCTGCGAAATCAGAAATCATCTAGTCTAGTCCTCTCATTTTCTAGATGAAGAAGTAGGCCTAGAGAGATTAAGAGAGGAAGGAAGGAAGGAAGGGAGGAAGGAAGGAAGGAAGGAAGGAAGGAAGGAAGGAAGGAAGGAAGGAAGGAAGGAAGGAAGGAAGGAAGGAAGGAAGGAAGGAAGGAAGGAAGGAAGGAAGGAAGGAAGGAAGAAAGAAAGGAAGGAAGGAAGAAAGGAAGGAAGGAAGGAAGGGAAGGAGGGAGGGAGGAAGAAAGGGAAGGAAAGGAAGGAGGGAAGGAAGGGAAGGAGGAAAGGAAAGGAAGGAGGGAAGAAGGAAGTGAGGGAGTTGAGAGAAGGAAAGAAAGGAGAGAGGAAAAGAGGAAAGAAAAAAGGAAGGCAGGCAGGAAGGAAGGGAGGGTGGGGAGGAAGGAGAGAAGGCAAGAAATAAGCACTTATTAAGAGCCTATTATGTCAGGCACTGTGTTAAGAACTTTACAAATGTCATCTCATTTAATCCTCACAACTCTGAGACGCAAATGCTGTTATTATCCTCATTTTCACAGTTGAAGAAACTAATAAGTAAGTGTCTGAAGCTAAATTTGAACTCAGTTCTTCCTGACTCCAGGCCCAGCAGCCTCAACTGTGTCATGTAGGTGCCTCAAGTAACACAAGGTGAAACAGGTATTAAGTGGCAGAACTGAGATTTGAACTCAGATCTGCTGAATCGAAACCCAACACTCTTTCCACTATCTTGTGCTGATAAGGATCAGAAGCATCTCCCCACCAGTTCCCTAGAGCATGGTTTTATATCAGCACAGCGCCAAACACATAGCAGATGTTTAATTAATGTTGTGTGGTTTTATTTAAAATCAGATTCCTCTTCTTAGAGGACTACTTCCCCCAAACCTGTGAAAGGGAACAAGAGGATGATGGGAGTAGTCGCTGCCTCTCACCCAGAACAACTAGATCCATCCTCGCTTGTCTGTTTTCAGTTAAATCTCCATCAAGCATCAGTAAACACTCATAGGTCCCATTGTCGTCCATGGTCAGCTGACTGATGGTGATGGAGGCATCGTTATACATGTAGTTGCCACTCAGCCTGACTCGATCTGTGTACTGATTCCCAAAGGTGTACTGTTGTGAGGAGAAGGACCATACCAGTACCTGAATCTGTAAGGAACAAGGAATGTTATTAACCTCCTGCCCCACCAGGAATGCCCCAGTACTAAGCCAGGATAGGCAGCTCCCCTAATACCAGTTGCCAGCCTTGGTTCTTAGCCCTTCTGGGTCCTAGAACCTTGAAGCTTGGAATCAGGTAAAGGTCCAGAAGATGTGAAGCTGGAGGAGACCTTATCAGTGATTACAAGTCCCTCCTTTTAGATAAGGAAACTGAATTCCAGAAAGGGAAAGTAATTTGTCAAAAGTCACGGTTAGTAAATAGCAGACTGGAACTGGGAGGCCCAATCCTCTCAAAAAAAAATTTTTCTATACCACACTGAACCACAGTAATGAAAAAAGCATTATCTTAGGGCACTTAGTTAGCACCTTATCCACTAGTCACAATAGCCTTGAATTAAAGTGATTTATCCAGTCTTTTTTTTTCTTAATTGGGCATTTAGTCATTCAACAAATATTTACTAAGAACTTCTATTTGCCAGGTGCTGGGGAAATATAAAGTTTAGATAAAGCACAGTCCCATCCCTCATAGAGCCTGCAAGCCAGTACAGTGTTAAGAGACAAACACAGATAGCTATTTCTCAATATTATATAAGTTCTTTAGAGAATTGAAAAAAAAACACCAAAATTCTATCAGAGGTCTGAAGAAAAAGGTCATTTTTTAGGGAGAATCTGGGAAGGCTTCCTGAAGAAGGTGGCATTTGAGTTGGGCATTTAAGGAGAGAGAAAAATTAAACAGGTCAGGGACAGGACCCAAACTGTCATATTTTTCTTTCTCTCCCCATAACACCAAGCATAGTGCCTTGCATAATCAGGATGATGATGATGATAATGATAGTTAACATTTATATGGCTTTGAAGTTTTCAAAGTGCACAATAATTATTATACTTATATAATAATTGTATATGATGATGATGACAATAATGATGATGATGATGATGATGATGATGATGATGAAAATTATAATTGTTAGGAGTCCAAGTACAGGTGGCATGATATTCAGGTGCCTGGAAATAGCCAGAATGAATGAATGAATGAATGAATGAATGAATGAATGAATGAGCGAAGGAATGAATGAAAGTGCTTAATAAGTGTTTGTCAAATGAGTCTGTTGTTGAATAAATCATCCCCAGGTGCCAACAAAATCAAAAGAGAACACTTTCTCTGTTCTATAGGACACACTTTACACTTTCTCTACCAAAGGTGGAGTCTCATTTTAATTGAAGACCTTCAATGGGCAAGAGAGAAAGAGACAGACAAACAAAAAGACAGAGACAGACAAATAGACAGACAGAGACATAGAGAGGAAAGAAGGTAGAGGAAGAGACAGAGACAGAGAGAGAGAAAGACAGAGGGAGGGAGAGAGGAAGAGAGACAGACAGAGACAGAGGGAAGGAGGGAAGGAGGGAGGAAGGGAGAGAGACACAGTAAGAGATAGACAGACAGAGACATACAAATAGACAGACAGAGACACAGAGAGGGAAGAAGGTAGAGGAACAGAGAGAGAGAGACAGAGATACACAGTCACAGAGACAGAGAGAGACAGAGGGAGGGAGAGAGGAAGAGAGACAGACAGAGACAGAGGGAAGGAGGGAGGAAGGGAGAGAGACACAGTGAGACAGACAGATGGAGAAAGAGAGAAAGGCAGAGACAGAGAGAGGAAGGGAGAGGGAGGGAGGGAAGGAGGAAGAGAGAATACACACTCCAGTCCCCAGGCAGGACTACTTAAGGCAAAATTGTAAAGCAGCTCTCCCTGTCATTCCCCTTTCTCATCTTCCCAGCTTTGCCCTTCCCTAGACTTCCCTCCCCAAGTTGCCATCCCTGTCAGGAAAGAAGGAGAACTGTCGGCCCTCTCAATAGTGCTAAAATCAGCATGCAGGTAACGAGATATTCTTCCTATGTATAATGCTCTCAGTACCTAGCTTATACTCTTCGGCAGCCACATCCGAGGGTGAAGCTGCCACACCAACGTATCCCAGGTGACCTCAGTAAAATTAAGTCAACTTGCCCAAACCTACTTCTCTCAAACCCTTTTCTTCTACCACCACTAAGAATATGTATGGCTTCTTACTGGAGGGTCCATCAGAGGCTTATCCCATTGGATGAATCCATTTCTTCCTGTAACTGTTGTCTCATACAAGCATGGGAGTGTGGCATTCTCTCCTCGGGCAACTCGTAGGACCTTCGTGGGTGTTTGCACAGAGATGGTATAAGCTGTTCCCCAGACTGAAATGGAGGGAGAAAGTGAGGTGAGACAAATGCATTTAACTGATACTTGCCCTTTCCACTCCAAAACACTTTCAAAGGAGTTCCATATTTCTGTGAGAGTGAGGTCAATAGCCTTGAGGTACTCTAGGCCAGTAGCCCCAACAGAATCACCACACAATAGCCAGAAAAGATAAGGAGCAAAGTAGATGGTCAGAGCTGTATCTAACATGGGAAAAATAAGGCATTGTCCCAGGATGCCAAAAATGGGGGAGGGAGGATGAAGTGCTTCCTTGGAACTTTGAGGAGAAATGATGACTTCCTCCTTGTTTGTAATAGAGAGGAAAGCCAGGAATAGTCTGACACATGCCTTAAGTTTGGGGAGGACAAATTTCAAAGGGTTCAAAGGGAATATAGGTAAAGAGGGATGGGAAGCCCTGAAGAACGAAATTCTGAAGACACAAAAGGAAATAATTCTGACAAACTGGGAAAAAAATTAATTGTCTGAAAGACATAGGTGTGGGTGTTTAGGGAGCTCATCTACATGTTAAGATTTTTAAAAGATATGTACAGGTTATAATGACCAAACTTGACACTGAAAAAGAGAGAAGACTGCAATTCCTTCCCTTTGTGCAGAGTTGGAAGAGTATGGGTGTGGACCAAGTCATCAACAAGGATTTATTAAACAGTTACTATGAGTCAGGTGAAAAGCAAATATAAGGAACTCAAAGAGGGAGAAAAATGTAAACAATGCAGTTGATTGAAGGTCATTTCAGAACAGAAAATAGTAGCAGCTGAGAACCAAGAAAGGCCTCTGGTAGAAGGTGAAATGTGAGGTGAATCTCGAAGGAAGACGGGAGCTAGGAGACCAAGAGGAGGCAGAGAGCATTCCAAGCATGGGGAAAACCAGTGCAATAGTATGGACCCAAATGACATGGTTTCATGACATTCTAAAGCTCAATTCAACAGCACATGGATTAGTAATAAAGGAGGTAGATGATGGGAGTAATGTAGATTTGGGGTTTGTCAAAGTAAGCCAATTTGGGGGTCAAAATGTAATTGGCTACATCACAAAAAGGCAAGAGATTTGAGAGTAGAGGATAGAGTGGAGCTAAACAGGAGTTAAGAAAAGGAAGGAGGAAGAGTGTAGCCAGTGTTGGGTGATGACCAGGGAAAGAGTTGAGGGATGAAGGGAATGGCGGTCAGGGTGAGAACAAAAAATAGGGTTGAGTTTGTAAGGCATAGAAAAAGATGGATGATAAATATGAATGGACAAAATAATTTTTTGAGTCCATGAACGTGGAACACTTGTGGGTGATTGCAAGATTAAGGCTCTGATGATCTATTTCTCTGTGTAGCAATGGAAATGAGCAGAATGAGAACCTAGGGAGTCAGAGTATTTCAGAGAGCATCAATATATATGCTGAAGTTCCCTGGGATGAGAGCAACAATTGAAGTGTTGGATTTCTGTTAGATGAAAATGGTGTATTAGGATTTACTGAACTGGTTTTTTCTTGTTCTTTCCATTTATTATTTTATTTTTTATTCATTTTATTATTTGTTAAGAAGAATGACTTTCTGGGGAGGGGAGAACATGTGTATATGTATATATGTGTGTATGTATACATATATATGTATAGAGAGAGAGAAAGGGAGAAGAGAGGAAGATCTATATAGAAACTAAGGTTATGTGAAAACAGAAGATATCAATAATTTAAACATATATATCTAAACCATTCTGGAAAGCAATCTGGAATTATGTAAGAAAAGTAGCTGTTCCCGTTGATCCACACAGAGAGTCCACTGCTGGACATATACACTAAGGAGGTCAAAGGCAACAAAAAAGGTCCCCAGTACAGCAAAGTATTTCTAGTAGCAACTTTTTGTAGTGGTGAAGAATTGGAAACAGAGTAGAGGCCCCCAGATTGGGGAACAGGCTCGACAAACTGCAGCATGTTAATTTAATGGAATATTAATGTGCGATATAAATAGCCATGAACATAAGGAATAGCAAGGAACATGGAAAGATGTATACGAAATGATTCAAAGTGAAGTAAGCAGAGCCAAGAAAACAATATGCAGAATGACTATGACAATGTAAATGAAAAGAAGAACAACAAACAATTGACATTTGATGCCCTGAAATTATGATGACTAAGCTTGGCCCTAAAGAAGACGTGTGAGAAGATACCTTTCCTTGGACCTTTGAAGAAGGGGGAAATTGACAGTGTTGGGGACTGACATCATAACTTTTGGATGTCTTAAAATTTAGTTTTTTGGAGATTTTCTCCTTTTCCTTTTTTTCATATTTTATTTAAAGGAATGGCTCTCTGGAAGGAGAGGTCAGGAGGAATATGATGGGAAATCTAGGTGATAGAATAACAAAAGATATCAATAAAATGTATTTTAAAAGGAAAATATAAATATATGTTGTTTATATAAGTACAAAAGGTGGGAATAAGACCAGGGAACTGAGGTTGAATACAGGAATGTGACCCAATGACTGACAAGGAAAGGTAAGGACAATGAAAAAGGATGTTTTTTTTAAGTTATAATGGGCAAAAGAGGAGGATCAAAGAAGTGTTAGGCCCACCGCTCAGGGTGGATAGGATAGTGAGATCTGACAAAAGGAGAAGGCTGAGCTGCTCCATTGTTATTTTGCTACTGTTTTCTGCCAAGGAAAATAACCTTTGGACTAGAAAGGACAGAACAGAGATGGCTAATAGGGAGCTGATTCCCAAGATAAGTGGGGAGCTGGTAAGAGAGCACCTCCACTAGATGCTTTTGATGAGCTCAAGCCACTTGGCTCAGATGAACTATATTTATCTCAGGGTCTGAAAGGACTGGTGGATGTGACTGCAGAGCCACTGTCAGTGATATTTAAAAGATTATGGAAAATAGGAGTGTTACTGCAAGAGTGAAGAAGAGCAAACGTTGTCTAGATTTTTTGAAAAGGAAAGGAAGTAGTATCTGCAAACCACACCAACAAGCTTGACTTTGATTCCTGGCTGAATTCTAGAATGAATGGATAAAAAAAAAAGAGTTGGTTGATGGATGTTTTAAAAAAATCATAGTCACCAAGGGCCAGCATGGCTTCATTAAGAGCAAGTCATGGCAGACTACTCTTATTTCCAGTTTTGACAAGAAACTAAAATAGCCCAGTGAAAGGAATGCACCAGAAAAGGCTAATGTAATGTTTTATGGAATTGACCCATGCAAAATACACACACTCATATCATCTTAGTGTATACCCTGGGGAAACAAATATTATTTTTCCACATAAGAAAATCCATTTTCACTTAAAAAAAAAACAAAACACATTCATAAGGAGGTTGTACAGAAGGACAAAAGTCTGATGGGGGCACCAAATACCTCCAATATATAGTGTTGAGAAGTGCCATTCTTCAGGGCACTCAAGGCATTTCACAGGTATGGCTCCATTTGCCTTCCCAGCAGTCTCCTGAGGGAAGAGAGGGGATAAATACAGCCAATGCCTGAATGGATGTTGGGGAAAGGTGGAGAAACAAAGGAAGTCAGATAAGAAGCACCTGTAATGTATACAGGAAGAATAGTGGCTTTAGTGGTTAAATGGAACTGGGACACCAGCCCCCAGGCCCCTGATAACTAGGGGAACCCCAACCCATAGGGGCCCATGCTGATAGCTTGCCACTTACTATCTATGGAATGCTGGACAAGGCACTTCTCCTCAATACAAGTCGGGGTACTAGAGCCTTAAGTATCATTTAGTTCCCCAAGCTCATTTTCCAGATGATGATTCTGGGGCCCAGAATGAAGGCATAAATGAATGAATGAAGTATTTATTAAGCCCTTACTATGTACAAAGCACTATGCTAAGTGCTGGGGATACCAATAGAAAAGTAAGACAATCCTTCCTCTCCAGCAGCTCATATTCTAACAGGGAGACAACACTGATAAAATCTTATTAATTTCTGGTGTTGAACCTTTTGATGATGTCAAGGACTTTGGGTAAAAGAACTTCCTTTTCTGTGGCTGCTCTATGTGGGGCAGTTGGTGGGGATGGTCCCTTTGTCACAGGAGTTGCTATGATGATGGCTAGGGGAGCTGGGCTGGAAGTAGGACCAGTGGCCTGAGGGGCACCACTGTTCCCATCTGCCTATTGGTAGCGGTTTGTCAGTAGCTGTAGCTGGTAGTTATGAGGAAGGCGGACCCTTTCTCCACAATGTCTATTTTGAGGTCACACAGCTAGTAAGTGGTAGAACCAGGGTTCAAACCCAAGTCTCTTGACTGATTCCAAGATTGATGTGCTTTCCATCATATGGCAGATTTCCCAGCTGTCCACAGTGCATTGGGAAGAGCTGAAGGCAGAGGAAACCACTCACTGCCTAGGGTCATAGTGATGGAAACTGATGAGAAGTTAATCTGAATGCCCTGAGCATCTTCCTGCCTTGACTTCCTACCCTGTCTCTCTCCCTTATAGGTGGAAGACCGCCTAACACATTACTAGGCACAGGAAAGATAGTCAGTAAATCCTAATTGGCTTGATTCAAAGGGAGACAAGAGATTCCCACCCAAACCCAAAGACGTAATGACCTTAAACAACATCGTTATTTGCTAACTTCAGGATACCATTAATTAGACAAAACCTTCCCCCTTTCTCTTTATTTTGTCCCCCTCTATCTTTTTTTGTAATGGAAATGCATTTTTGTAAGATTTACTCTTTCTATTTTTCTGCTGTGCATTCTAGTAGGAAGAGACCTGAGCTAAGAAGTGAGAAGTGAATTCTTATCCTGATGCTGCTGCTAACTTGGTAAACTTTCATAAAACCACGTGATTTTAAATTGGAAGAGACCTTAGAGATCATTTGGATTGGACCTCTTTGGTAGGCAATTTTGTAAAGCCTCAGGATCCCTTCTCACCATACTGTTCTTAATTACACAAAATAAAATATATAGGATGACAAAGGACAATTTTATATTGAAATAGTTACCAAAATTTTTTATTTAAAATTTCTCAACCTCAGGTAAAGCATTCCTGACCTAGTCCGACATGTCCATTTTACAGAGGAGAAATCTGAGGGAAGCTGTGTTCAGTGTCACATAGCCGGTAAGCAAAAGAGGTAGGCTTCAAATACAATGCTCTTTATTCTTCCCCGATGATGGACTTATTGAGTGGCTTGGGAAAATCACTTAACCTCTGTATATCTCAGTGCCACTATCTGTAAATTTCAAGGGCTAGACGAATGACCCTTGTAGACTCCTTCAGAATAGAGACTGTTTTTTGCCTTTCTGTTCATTCCCAGTTCTTAGCATGGTACCTGGTATGTAGTAGGAGTCTAAGAAATGCTTGTTAATTTAATGTAACTCAGGTCCCTTTTGCCTCTGGTGCAGACTCCCATCGCTCCATGCCTGGAGGTGATGCTATTGTAATTGTCCTTTGGTTGGCCCCTCTACTCCAAGTCCTTTACTCTCCAGTGCATCTTGGACTCAGCAGCCATACTGATCTTTCCTAAGTGCAGATCGGGCCATGTCATCTCCCTGTTCATTAAACTCCAATGGTTCCCGATTACTTTCAGGATCAAATATTAAATCCTGCTTGGCTTTTAAAACCCTTCACAGCCCAGCCCCTTCCTACCTTTCCAGTCTTCTTAGATTTTCAACCCCTCCACGTAGTCTATGATCCCGTAGCAATGGATTCCTTGCTATCCCTCACTCGTGACACTCCATCTCTGGACTGGCTGTCCGCCATGCCTGGAATGTTCTCTCTCCTTTCTGCCTCCTGGCTTCCTTGGCTTCCTTGAGTTCTCAACTAAAATTCCACTTTCTGCAGGAAGCTTTTCCTGGCCTCCCTTAATTCTAATACTTCTCCTCTGAAATTACCTCTCATTTATACTATATATATTTTGTGCATAGTCGTCTGCATGTTGCCCCATTAAAATGTGAGTTCCTTGAGGTCAAGGCCTATTTTCGCCTTTCTTTTCCACCCCCAGCACTTAGTATAATGCCTGGCACATATTAAGCACTTAATAAATGCTTCTTCATTGACTTTAAAAATAAAAGGCTAATACTTGGTGAAAAAAATCCTGAAACTCCAAATTCCCTAGTTTTGATCCCTTTCTCTTCTCTTGGAGAATGCACAGATAGCTTAGAAAGAGTCTTTTGCTCCTATGGATTAGCCTGCAACCTCAGACAGGATTAATCTAAGAGGAGACCACAGCCCCATAGTAACCAAGAATGATTTCAGGATGGGTCCCCACAAGAGGAGCTTTGAGACTTTCCCTTAGGTGAAGTGAGAGGTAAGGAGAATTGGAATGATCCATAAATTGGGTTTAATGCTTTCCCACCCCACCCAGAAATCAGGACAGATCCAGGGGTAAAATCTTAAAACTGGTAACCTTTTCCCTACCTCAACTTTTTTTCAATGTCCTCTTTAAAACCTGCCCTCAGAAAAGGACTATTACCAGTCATCTACACCTTAATGCGTATTTGAAGCCTTGCTTGACCTCTCAGAGGAGTATTTGCATCTCAAGTTAGATCTCTAACCATGAAATAGAAGAATCTATTCTCCAGCTAGAGGAATAGAAGGCACCTGGGAGAAGGTGGGAGAGCTGTTGAGAGGAGGACCTGGGCCACATTTCCCAGACTCTGAAATTCCCTTTGGACAGCCGTCATCTTGTTGTGCAAGTCTCCTGGCAGGGGAGAAGGGACGATAATGGTGCAGGTAGCTATCAAGAGGGGTGGAGCTCTTCAAAGCTCTGTCCATCGAGCCCTCTTTTTCTCCCTTCACTTTGCTATCTGATTCATCCTCCCTTTGCCTAGATCAAATCATATTTAGAATGATATGGCTATAAAATCTTCAACAGCTCCCACTTGCCCCTCAAGCAGCATGGCTCCATGAAAAGACAAAAACAAACCAAAAAGCAAAAGCAAACAAAACCAGTCGGTCAGGGGTCAGGATGCGTGGATTGTAGTCTCATTTTTGCCACTCACTAGCTAGGCCACAAGTCCATCCAACCCCCTAGAACTGTTTCCTCAGCTGTAAGGAAGAGATCAGGATGAAACGGATTGGATTTAACGATTGCCAAAGCCCTGTGGAAAGAGAACTGGATTTGGAATTCGAGGGCCTGACTTCCGGTCTCACCTCTGCTACTCACTACTCCTGGGATGTGGGGCGAGTTGCTTTGCTGGTCTGGGCCTCAGTTTCCTAACTGGCCAAATGAAGGAGTTGCGCTGGTGTCAGCTCTAACCACCTCTTGAGCAGCAGTTGTGACATTTTTAGTGTGAGCATTTATACCTTGGAAATGGGCAGATACCATACATCAGGGCTTGATACTATTGTTTTATTGATTGAGTAAACAAGAGAATGATGAAGAAAACGTTGATAATGCAGATTAAAATTAAAAATGTATCCTCGAACGTCCATGGGTTTTTTCCCCATCTCCATACCTTTGCTCACAGCTATTCTCTGCACCTGTTTTCCCTCTCCCCTCTCCACTTGTCATCCTTTAAGGCCCAACTCAAATGCCATTTTCTTCACAGGAAGAAAGGAAACAAGCATTTCTTAAAACACCTACTACTTCTCAGGCGCTGAGTTCAAAGATTTACAATTATTGTTTCACTCGATCCTCATCACAACCCTGGGAGATAGGTGCTATTCTTCTCCTCAGTTTATGGATGAGGAACCTGAGGCAGAGAGAGGTTAAATGATTTGGCCAAGGCCACATAGTAAATGTCTGAGACAGGATTTGAACTCAAGTCCTCATGACAGGTCCAGCACTTGATCCATGGAGCCACCAGCTGCCTCTAGGCCTTCTCTAATTTACTTCCATCTTGGTAATGACCTTTCTACTCACAAGGCACTTTTGTATGTACTTCTCTGTTTTTTTCTGAAATAGTATATATTATAATTGTGTGTGTTTGTATGTACTGCTCCTACATGAAGTGAGGATGGGTCTGTCTAAACTTTGGGTCTCCTTCCAGCCTAACTCAGTGCTTTGCATACAGTAGGTACTTAGCTGATGCTTGTGGAACTGATATAAAATGAAATTCATTGAATTGAACTGAAGATACTTCCCAAAGAGCTCCAAGTTCTGTGATGACTTGACTTCCTTCAGCACCTACCCATAGCTTTGGAGTCTGGATTCAAACCCTTTTGTTCCTTATACTACAGTGCCTCACACAGTAGGTATTTAATAAATACTTATTGACTGACTTTACTTCTCTGGGCCTCAGTTTACCTCCTACTCTGTAAAATGAAGAAACTGGACAGGATGATCTCTAAACTGTTTCACCTTTAAATTATATCACCCTAGGTCACACCCATACTGGATAATTATGATTCATGGGACCAGGAAACAAAGGAGGAATCACTGGGGCAATGGGGCTTATTACAGTTTGGGGACCAAAGGTCATTACACACTCACCAGGGCAACTTGAAGTCCAGCTTAGCAGGCAGAGAGAAAATGGAGAATTCATAGGAGCAGAAAAGGAGGCCACACAGCAGAGTTTCACAAGCAAAGAAAAGCCAGTTGTTTTATTACAGGAGATAAAATGGGAACAAAGCTGATCTCTGTCGTATCCATAGTATGGGACTAGCCTTAATCACTGAATGAGTGTTGCCTCAGTCAAACTAAGACCTGTTAAAGACCTTATCTTAAAAACGCCAAGGTCTCTCACTGCATCCAGGGCCATCTCCCAACGTCCTGATCTATATCTTGCCACTGGACCCTGATGGCTCCAGAGGAGAAAGAGAGGCTGGTAACTTTGCACAGCCCTCCTTCACTTAAATCCAAGTCACTTGCAAGTCATGGTATCACCTCCTTGATGCCATGGTCCTCCTCTTCAAGAAGGAAGGACAAACAGCAGTAGGGAACAGGAAATTGCCCAAAGGGGATGTTTTAAAGGGCAATAAAATACTCCTTGCATCTCCCTAAATATTTCCTTTTCCTCTCCTTTTAGCCCCACCTTATATTCCCACCTAGCCTGACATTCTCATTGTGAATCAGGAAATCATTGAACCCATGGAACTGGAAGGCAACCTGCAGATCAACTAATCCAGCCTCCCTCCCAGTGCAGGGATCTAATCTGCAGCATCCTGGACCCACAGCCCTATAACCTGTTTGAAAACTTCTAGTGGTGAGATCTCACTACTTTAGCAGGAAGAATTGAAGTAATAATGGTGATGATGATGATAATAACTAGCATTTCTATAGCATTTCTATACCTCATTTTATCCTCACAACAGCTTGAGGAGGTAGGTGCTATTATTATCCATCTCTTTTTTTACAGATAAGGAAACTGAGGCAGACAGTGGTTAAATGACTTGCCCAAAGTCCCACAACTAGCAAGTGCCAGGTCTTCCTTATTCCAGGGCCAGCACTCTATCCACTGCAACACCTAGCTCCCTCTAATATCCTTACGGACAAAATGAACAGATGTCCTTGATTTAATGCTTAATCCATGATTAAATTATCTTAAGTCCTAAGGAAGGAGCACTGACGTCAGCTTATTGGACAAAGTGCTGAACTTCAGTTCAAATCCTTCCTCAGACACTGATTAGCTGTGCCATCCTGGGCAAGTCACTTAAACGTTCTCAGCCTCATTCTCCCCATCTGTAAAATAAGGATAATGAATAGAGGTGATGTGAAGATCAAATCAGGTAACAGATAATGGGCTTTGCAAACCTTAACGGCACTGTATAAATGCTAATTTTTAGCATCATCTCCTTTTCTCTACTCAGGAAGCTGCCTTTACACCCCTCACCTAGATGATTGCATCAGCCACCTGCTTGGTTTCCCTGCTTCAAGCCTCTCCCCGTTCTGGCCCATCCTCTACACTGCTACCAAAGTGACTTTCCTTAATCATATATCTGATCATGTTACCTCTCTACTTAATAAATGCCAGTGACTCCCGATTGCCTCTAGTATTGAATACAAAAACCTCTGTTTGGCTTTTAAAGTCCTTCACAACCTTTCCCTAGCCCATCTTTCTGTCCTCATTGCATATTACTTTGCTTCCACACTCTGGGACCCGCCAAACTGGCCTGTGTTCCTCATCCATGTGCCACTCATAGTCTCCTGTGATTTCCTGTCATCACACCTTTCCCCTCTGCCCCCTCACACAGGATTCCTCTCTTCCTTCAAGATGTATGACTGTCTATAAGGAAGTCATGCTAGGGCCCTCCCTCTCAAATTACCCTGTGGTTAGATACTTTGTATTTATTTCCTTTATATTTATTCTATGAATACTTTTATAGAAAAGCAGTGTGGCGTAGCATATGGAGAGTTGGCTTTGCCGTCATGAAGACCTGGATTCAGATCCTGTCTCTGACATGTACTGTCTGTGTGACCCCAGGCAAGTGGCTTAACCTCTCAGGTTTCTACCTCTCTAAGACTATAAGATGCAGAGAAGGTGTCCGCCTACGTTGACAGAGAAGTTCCTCCCTAGGGAGTTCCTATAATGATGAAATTACAGTTCTGGTCCCTATCCCTATTTTATATACATATAAGTACACATATACATATACATACATACACATATGCACATATATATATATATATATATATATGTCCATGTGTATATACATATATATTATGAAAACATAGTTACATATATGTGTATATAAAATGCATACATACATATATATACATACAGAAATAGGCAATTGATTGACTAGTGGATAGAGTATTGTACTTGGAATCAGGAAGTCCTAAGTTTAAATCTGGCCTCAGATGCTTACTAGCTGTGTGACTGGGGGGAGGTCACTTGACCACTCTCAGCCTCAGTTTTTTCACCTGTAAAATGAAAATAACAATAGCATCTGCCTTCCCAGGGCTGTTATAAGGAGAGAATGAGATAATATTGGTAAAGCACTTTGTAAACCTTAAGGCCCTATAGAAACTTACTATTATTATTATATGTACATATGATCTCCCTCATTAGAAAATAAATCCTCGTAAGTAGAGATTGCTTCATTCATTATATCTCCATCTTCAGTGCATGGCACAGTGCCTAGCACATAGTAGGTGCTCATTAAATGCTTGTTGACTGAGTGATTGACTGAGTAACCATGGGCAAGCCACTTAGCTTTCCCGGGCCTCAGTTTCTTCAACTCTGAAGGGAAGAGATTGCCCTTTATATAGGGGCTATATATACATACATATATATATGTATATATGTGTGTGTGTGTGTGTGTGTGTGTGTGTGTGTGTGTGTGTGTGGTGTGTGTGTGTATAATTTCAAAGATCCTTTGACTCTCAGAGATCCTCTAACCTTGTGGCTTAGAGCTTTTTGTGGACAACAGATTGTCAGTATGATATTGAATGAAGGGGCAATGTTTAATCTGGTGAAGAGAAGACTTGATAGGGTCTTCAAGTATTGTAAGGGCTGTCCCATGCAAATAGCTGAATTAGAT
The DNA here is from genome assembly GCF_003287225.1 of Phascolarctos cinereus. Lineage (NCBI taxonomy): Eukaryota > Metazoa > Chordata > Mammalia > Diprotodontia > Phascolarctidae > Phascolarctos > Phascolarctos cinereus. The sequence goes on along the minus strand of NW_027555958.1, from coordinate 421,534,929 downwards.
TTGTTGTTTTACTGAGCCCCAGAGAGAAAAAAATTAGTAGAATGGGTAGAAGCTTTGAAGAGACAAATTAAGGCCTGAAGTCAGAAGGAACTTCCCCAAAACAAAAGCTAACCCAAATTTGTTTAACCAAAATGGTGTACCTTGGGAGGTATTGGTTTTCTCCTAACTTGTGGTTTTCAAGCAAAAGCTATGTGACTACCTGTGCAACACATTAGGCTAGCTGACACGGTGGATAGTGTTGGACCTAGAGTTCCAGAATACCTGAGTTCAAATCTGGCCTCAAGCACTTACTAGCTAGCTGTGTAACCCTGGACAAATCACTGAACCTCTATCTCCCTCTTCTCCAACTGTAAAATGGGGGTAATAATAGCATCCACCTCCCAAAGTTGTTAGGAGGATAAAATGCACTAAGGTTGTAAAGTGCTTTGCTAACTTTAAAACACTTTATAAATAAATGCTAATTGTTGTTGTTATCATTATCTTAAAGATGAGATTGTTGTTCAGGTATGGGGTGGACAAGATGGTCTCTACAGGCCTTTCCAACTCTTAGGTTCTCTGTCAACCAAAAAAGCTCATTTGATTTTAGATTCCATTAATAGACAGTATTCAGAATTAGAAAGATGATGTAACAATATATTCTATCGTGCTCAGACCACATTTGGAGTATTCAGTTCTGGGTGCCATATTTTGGGAAGGATGATGGCAAGCTGGAGCATGGGCAAAGGAAGGTGATCAGGATAGTAAAAGGACTTAAAACTATGGTGAAGGTGTTTAATTTGAAAAAGAGAAGATGTAAAGTCTGGGATATTGGATTTGGAGAGAAAGGAAATGTGTTTGAATCCCAGCTCTGACACCACTACTTTTGGTGAATTCACTTTAGGCAAATCACTTCACTTTTTCTGTCTTTACTTTTAGTCTAGGAGGGGACAGAACATGACGATATGATGTCTAAGGTCCCTAACTCTAGAACTCATCTATGTTCCTAGGTATTTGAAAGGTTGTAATTGTTAACAAGAATTAGATTACTTGACCCCCAGAGGGTAGAATGAGGACTAATGGATAGGAATGATGGGAAAGCAGTGCAGTGTAAGAAATTTTTAATAATTAAATTTTTATAATTCTTAATAACTAAATCTGTCTAAAACGAGAATGGACTCCTTTGGGAAATGACCTATTCCCAGTCACTGAAAGCCTTCAAACAGAGTCTAATGCTTAATGTATGAACTGGACCAGAGAACTTCTAGGACATTTCCAAATCTTAGAGCCATATTCCTTTGGGTCAGTATCGAAAGAGTCCTCTAAAAGTACAAACATTATCTAGCAGAATGAGTATCATAAGCTATTGCTGCCCATTGGTACTTTAGCACAAATGATTTTGTCAAATTATTGCTTTTTACCCTTTTACCTATCAAAGCCCTAGAAATGAGCCGCCAAAACTATTTATTAAATACTTATTATTATGCTAGATTGAGTACTGATAGATTAGGAAAGATGAGTCACTGTCCAGAGTTCTGATAAAGGGAGACAGATTAAGAAACATGAGTCACTGTCTAGAAAGGCAGGCCCAGCTGGGCTCCCGCAGTTGAGAGTTCTATACACCCAGGGCAACCCAAAGGTATTAGTCACTGGCACCAGGGATATAGGGAGTGAGAGGGACAAAGCCAAAGGGCCTAGAGAGGTGAAATTGATTTTCACTTCTCTCATAATTTTTCATTAGGTCAGTCTTGCTACCCATGAAATGCATAGGTACTGCAAAAAAGGGAATGTGAACATTGATTTAGACACCGTATCAGGAACCCTTCCATGTAGAATCAGCTCCCTGAGTTGTATTTCAGAGAAAGAGGGGGAGGAATTTCCAGGTACGTCAGATTTGGAAGGAAGAGGACCACGTGTGTCAGGCCAAGATTAAGGATTGTGCATGTAAATAAGATTTCATGATATAAGAGGCAAAGAAGAAGTCCATGTCTCAGGAGCCAACTCCAGTTATAACTCCCGCATTAGGCCCCAGTGACTCCAGCTATAGTAGCTCTTTCCATCTTTCAATTCCTGTGGCACTTATTGGACTTTGTGATGGGCTTTTGGCTTATCACTAAAAATTACTATACAAGGATATGTAATTAGTCCAATAATGGGGCACAGAATGATTAAGTGACTGGCCTAAGATGGCTCATATACTAAGTGGTAAAGCTAAGATTTGAACTTGGGTTCTCTGGTCCCAGATCCAGTTCTCTTTCCAGGCTGCCTCTTCAGATCCCTTATAATTTGTAAAAAAGAAAAAAAAAGTATTAAAGGACTTTATTGCCTCACCTGGGACTGAGCTAAGATTATGTAACATCTAACACAATCACTTTCAAAAAAAACTGCATAGCCCAATTTTCCTTCTCCCTCACTCCTTTCTACCACTAGGGAGAGGAATGATGTCCCCAGATAGACCCAACCCCCTAGGCTACATGTTCTATCTCTGGAAGGAAAACAGAAATTGTGAGTGGGTGGGGGATATTCCACACTGAGGCCCAAGCTGGGCTGCCTTGGCTCAGAAGACTTGCCTCCCGGGAAAGACATTGTCCCTCAGGAGGCAGGGAAATCTCCCAAGAACTGGTTCCACAGGCTGAGTTCACCCACAGGTCACATGCCTTCTGGCTTCATGTAAACAATTTTTTAAAAAGCCATTTCAATTCCTTTCAGTCATCCCTGAGGTTGTAGGTAGGTAAGAAGGGTTTAGGGGAAGTGAGAGATGAAGGGGGAGATTCCAAGCTAGTTATAAGAGAGGATCACAAGTTCAGGAGATAAGGATGGTCATTTGCCTTCGGTCTCTAGGCCCTGAGGCTCAGTCTTTTAAAAATCCTCCCAATCTTTTCCAGGATTTGCTCACAATCTTGACTCTTTCCTGAACTTCATTTCTTCCCAGATTTATGGAAGGGTGGGGTATTGACTCAACCTGAGTTATTTCATTTTTCCCTTGGCTATCCTCAGACTTTCAGCTGTCATATTACACCCCCATGCTAGGTGTAGGCAGGAATTTGTTGAATAAATGAATGTGTTAATGTGCTTATAGAATGAATGAATGAATGAATCATAGGATTGTAAAGTATGAAAACAGAAAGGGACCTTAGAGTTTATCTAGTCCAACCCATTCATTTTACAGATGAAGGAATTTGGGGCTCAGAGAAGAGAGTGAAGAAAAAAGTAAAATGTCCTGTCTTGGGATGCAAAGAAGGTTTAGGGTGTTGTAGCAGTGTTGAATGTAGGTGAAGCAGAGTATTTAGGGCAAGCCAAGATGGTGGATTAGGGGAACACTCAGCAGAGCTCTCCCAACATTTCCCTCCAAACAACTTTAAAATAATGTCTCAAATTGAATTCTGGAGTGGCACAGCCAACAAAAGGTGAAAGTAAGACATTCTTCTAGCCCATGACAACTCAGAAGGTCAGAAAGAGATCTGTGACATGGGGGAGGAGGCTGACCCAGAGCCCACATGGATGAAATACCAGTGGTGGGACTAGGTCTTGGTCTCTGCCAACACCTTGGAGAGCTCTCAAGCCAGAGATGGTAAGGGGACCTGGCAACTGGCCAGAAAGAGATTACAGAGGACCTCTGTGATAGCACAGGTTGCAGGACCAGAGGCTATTTGGCAACTCCATTGCCTATACCCACTTCTGCGTCATAGTTCAAATGAGGACAGGAGAGCTTTTGGTCAAGGGGAAGCAGTATCACTTTCTGTCACAAGGGTTTAGGGACCCTGAGGAATAGTATCGCTTTTGCCCTAAGGAAATAAGGTCCTGAGTAGTATCATTTCTGGTTCCAAGGGGTCAGGAACCCTTCCTGGGTAAGGACCAGAGTGAAGACCAGGAGAACAAGGACCACACCTCTCCCCAGATCACACCACCAAAAACTTCCAAACCTCCAGAACTAGCTCTGAAGACCCCAGTTTGAAAAACTTGAAGCTTGAGATAGTGCCTCTCCTCTCCCCATGCCACAGGAACAGAGCCCAACTGTAACACAAAGTTCAGAATCAAGAAAGAGGGTGGAAAAAGGAACAAGTAATAAGCAACAAAACAAAACAAAACAAAAACAAACAAAAAAAACCCTGACCTGACCCTTCCCTAGTGACAGGGAAGATCAAGACACAAACTCAGAAGAAGACAATGAAGTCAAAACAGCTACAAGCAAAAGTCTCAAAGAAAAAACTGTTAATTGGACACAAACCCAACAAAAATGATTTTCAAAATCAAATAAGAGTGGTAGAGGAAAAAATAGGTAAAGAAATGAGAGCAAAGAAAGAATATGAAAAAATAATTAACAGCTTGGTAAAAGAGGCACAAAAATAATAAAGAAAATACCTTAAAAAACAGAATTAGCCAAATGGAAAAAGAGGCACAAAAACTTTCTGCACGTCCTTAGACCATTTATCAACTGGGTAATGGCTCTAATTTTTTTACATATTTGGCTCAGTTCCCTATGTATGCGAAAATGAGGCTTTATCAGAGACACTTGCTGTTAAATGTCTGCCCCCCCATCTAATTTCCTGTTTTCCTTCTAATTTTGACTGCATTAGTTTTGTTTGTGTAAAAGCTTTTTAATTTCTTGTCATCAAAATTATCCATTTTTCTTCCTGTTATCCTGTCTATCTCTTATTTGGTCATAAACTCTTCCCTCTCCCATAGAACTGACAGGTATATTTTTCCATGCTATTCTAATTTATTTATGGTATCACCTTTTATGTTTAAACCATTTATTCATTTTGACCTTATCTTGGTATATGGTGTGAGGTGCTGGTCTATGTCCTGTTTCTGCCAAATTGCTTTCCAGTTTTCCCAGCAATGTTTGCCAAATGGTGAGTTCTTACCCCAAAAGCTTGGACCTTTTGGTTTGATAAACCATAACACTAGATCACTAAGGTCATTTATGAACCTACTCCACTGATCCACCACTCTATTTCTTAGCCAATACCAGATTTTTTCATGATTACGGCTTTGTAATATAGTTTGAAATCTGGTACTGCTAGGCCACCTTCCTTCACATTTCTTTCCCATTGATTCCCTTGATATTAACAGGCAGTTTTCAGAAGAAATCAAAGCTATCAATATCACATTTTAAAATGTTCTAAATCACTAGTGATTAAAGAAATGCAAATTAAAACAACTCTGAGTACCAACTCATACCTATCAGATTGGCTAACATGACAGAAAAGGAAAATGACAAATTCTGGATGGGATGTGGAAAAATTGGGACACTAAGGTACTGTTGGTAGAGTTGTGATTTAGTCCAACCATTCTGAAGAACAATTTGTAACTATGTCCAAAGGACTAAAAAACTGTGCATACCCTTTGACCCAGCAATACCATTACTGGTCTATATCCCAAACAGATCAAAGAAAATGGAAAAGGACCTATCTGTGCAAAAATATTTATAGCAGCTCTTTTTGTGGTGGCAAAGAATTGGAAATTGAGGGAATGGCCTTCAATTGGGGAATGACCGACCGATGACTAACCCTATGGTATATGATTGCAATGGAATACTACTTTGCTGTAAGAAATGATTGAGCAGGGTGGTTTCAGGGGAAGACATATATGAACTCATGCAAAGTGAAGTGAGCAGAACCAGGAGAAAATTATGCACAGTAACAGCAATAGTAAGGGTGATCAACTGTAAAAGACTTATCTACTCTATGTTGAATATAATGATCCAAGACAATCCTGAAGGACCTATGGTGTAAGATGCTATCCACCTCCAGAGAGAGAACTGATGAGTTCTGAGTGCAGATTAAAGCATACTTTAAAATTTTTCTCTATTTTTCTGTTTTGTGTTTTCTTTTACAAGATGGCTAACATGGAAATGTGTTTTGCATGACTTCACATATTTAATCAAATATTAAATTGCTTGTCTTCTCAAGATGGAGGTAGATTTTGGAAAAGAGGGAGAGAATTTTGGAACTCAAAATGTAAAAAAAATGAATATTAAAATTTTCTTAGATCTAATTGGGAAATGTTTAATGAAATTATATGTGTGTGTTGGTTTTTTCTTAAATGATGCAGGTGAAACCACTCTCCCAGCCTCTTAGAAGGATTTGGTCTGATTGGGACCTGAGGAGTCTAGGGTTATCCCATTTATATTCACAGAAGAACAAGTCTCTAAAACAAATCCTTCAGTTTGGTCACAAGTGTTAGTTTGTTCTTGATAACAAATTAACCCTAGAGGTAGCCAGTTAGGTGGCACAGTGAATAAGAGTGGGAGTCAGGAAGACCTGAATTCAAATCCTGCCTCAAACACTTCATAGATGTGTGAACCTGGGCATATCACATAACCTCTGCTTGCCTCAGTTTCCTCATCTGTAAAATGGAGATAATAAAAGCACCTGCCTCATAGGTTTGTTGTAAGGATCCAGTGAAACATATCTACAGCACTTTCCAATTCTTAAAGCACTATTTAAATGCTGGTTATTTTTATTTTTGTTGTTGCTATGGATTTAGAGCTGAAAAAGACCTTAAATATCATCTAGTTCAATTTCCACATTTTTACAAATGGGAAAACTGAGGCCCATAGGGGCTAAGTGACTTGCCCAAGGTCACAAAAATAGTAAGAGGCCCTCAGAACTAGAACCCAAGATCTAGTATTGATCCCTTCCCTCCTTTTGCACCATTGGACATTTCTGTAGGATGACTGGTATCAAAGTCTTGGGACTTTCTGTCCTCTTCCTAACTCGTCCATGACTTTTACAATGTCCTCAGACAAAATGGGCCCCACCATTCATAACCTCTCATTTTAAAAGAAAATCTTTCTCGACAAAAGGTTCTCTTCCTTGCTGTGCCAAAGTCTTGCTCAAGGACGCTGGGCTTCTCATTTCACCCCATGTATCTTTACCTTCCTTCCCTTTAGGGCCTGTGTGGAATAATGGCTAGAGAACTGGTCTCCAATTCAGGAAGACCCAGGTTCAAGTCCCATCTCTGATATATTTGGCCAGGGTGACCCTGGGGAAGTTGTCCCAGACAACTCTCTAAGACAGTAAGGTGCCCATCTATATCAATATAAGTTACTGTACCTAGGAAATCACAATTCCAGTTTAGAAAGACAAACAATTCTATCTATAATTTTAAAAAAATAAATAAAAACTTATTCCTTTCTGTCTCTCCTCAGGCCTTTGAAAGCAGTTACTGAAATGCCAGCCTGTTTGCCATGCAAGACAAGGACCTCAGAGTGATTTTTACTAGAAAGTACATGAGAAACATCCCATTACTACTAATGGACTTGCATTGAAGTTTCTGGTCTATCAAGAAATAGCAAAAATCTCCTTTTTCCTTTATACTGAGAGAAGGGCAGGGAAGACACCCAGGCTGCACCCTGCCTGTCAACTACCTCCCTCCCCCATGCTGTTGCTCCTAGACATGGGAAGATCATGATGTTTACTCACGAGTGGAGAGAATGAAGAACAGGGGTCTCATCTTCCCCACCGCAGTCTCTCACTTTATCACAAATCCGTCTCAAACCTGGGACAGGAAGTCAGTCAAGTCAAAGGATCTTTTAGCCTGTTAAGGCCTGACAAGTTAAATGGATTCACTCTTCTTCTCTTCACTTCCCTCTTAACTGTGCCCTCCCCTGCCCATGGACTGACAGGTGTACTCTCCTGTGAGTCTGGACTTTACCCACCCACCCACCCCACCTTCTCCTAGATGAGTATATCTTGGTTTCCTCCTTCCTGCTATCTGGTTTCAGTTATATACAGGTATACAAATGTCACTGATGCTTATCCACAAAGGTTGGAATTTGTTTATTGCTAGCAGGAAATTGTTCTCATGCAATGAAAAGAGAATTACGGGCACAGAAGGGTTTCTCAGGCCACGATAAGATGTTGGGTGTTTCCCTCTAGGACTGAAAAATGGCAGAGCATGGTATAAAGTAACACTCCCCTTCTCTCCCATGCACTTCCCTTACTAAAATGCCCACTTGCAGGGAATGGAGCATGCGTGGCCTAGTGGAGGTCAGACAAGGAAAAGAAAAGATTAATATCACTCATTCTGCAGCTCAACTCTTCCATGAAGCACCTTCTGAGTTTATGAGTAGGAGCTAAGGATAAGAGGAAGAAGAGGTGCTTGTTTCACTGATAAGAAAAAAAAGGAAAAGGACCATTTCTCAGGTTATTTTTTCTCTGCCTCCACTTTAGGGTTTGAAAGGGGCTTTCTCCACCAACAGGCTTATATGTAGGGATTTTTTATTAACAGGTCCAAAGAAATAGTTATGCATCATATAAAAAATGTAACAATTCACATTTACATGAAACAGGTATAGGCACTTGGATATTGAATTAGCCCACATGGACAATAGGCAATCTCTCACCGGCTCATGGGCTCTATTACTCAACAAATGTATGTAGTATTTAATTTTTCCACAAGGTGGCACTATACTCAAACCACCAGCCGAATGGTTGCAACAGAGTGCAATTGTTATTCTTGGTGTTTGAGAAGGGGAGTATGGAAGGGGTAGGTTATTGGTGGGGAAGAGTTAAAAATCCACACTGGCCTGATTCTGAATCTAGACTAAGGGGTGATGAAATATGGGTCTGAATTATTGGAAAATCTATGGTTCTACCCAGCTGCACATCTAGAGTTTCCCTTCTTAGTGAACAAGCTCCATGTACTCATAGGATACAGGCACTCAATTTGCTGTGGCCTTGTGGTTTATTAAACATATACTCAATTCACTGCAGTCATGTGGTTTATTAAACACCAGCTCTATCAGTCAGCATCCCTCCCCCCAGCCAACAGTATTCCTCCAAAATCAGTATAATAACACCTCTCACATTGTAAGATGGGCATGTGCTTAGTACAGCGCCTGCCACATAGTAGGTACTTCATAAATGTTTATTATATAATATAATAATATATAATAAATAAATAATATATAATAAATATGTGTGTAATATAATAAAGAATATAATAACATAGTAGTAATATAACAAATGAATGAAGAGGGATGATAACATCTTCCTCATTGGGTTGTTGGCAGAATCAAATGAGGTAAGGCATGTACATCACTTTGCAAACTTTTAAGTAAAGAAGCATCTGTTATTATTATGGTTGTTGTTATGATTGTCTGAGAATACATATTATCTGCTGTTGCTCCAGCATTTCCAAAAAATTTCCAGACAGTACCAAATCCCTAGACTGGTATTTTGTGCATCCATCACCTCCTTACAAATAATTGGGGGAATCAGCCACTCCAGAGTCACAGCTTACCTGAATAGGGCTCAAAGTATTTTCTGGAGCTTCAAGTATAACCAAGGGAGGAGGAGGACTGTCCAAAAACAGAATAGGCTGCCTCGAGATGGGGTAGGATTCCCATCACCTGAAGTCCTCAGATAGAGAGTGAATAACCATTTGTTGGGAATGTTGTCCAGGGATATCTATTTGGATCAAGTCAACAAGTATTTTTTTAATATTTTATTCCCACCCCCCAAGTACTTGTAAAAACAATTTTTAGCATTTTTAAAAAATTTTTGAGTTCCAAATTTTCTCCCTCCCTCCCTTCTCCCTTCTCCCAATTGAGAAGGCAAGCAATTTGATATAGGTTATGCATGTGTAGTCATGCAAAGCACATTTCCATATTAGTCATGTTGTGAAAGAAAACAGACCAAAAACCCAAGAAAAACAAAGAAGGTAAAAATTATGAATAAGCATTTATCAAATTCTTGCTCTGTGCAGGCGCTGAGCTAAATACTGAGAATACAAATACAAGCAGAAAGAAGCAGAAAGAAAGACAGTCCCTGTCCTCAAGGAACTTACATTCTAACAAAAGAAGACAAGTCAAAAAGGAAGCTGAAGAGCAGGGCTGGGAGTTTTTGAAGGTACCGCAAGTGGGTCGGAGTTGGGGTGGGGTGATAGAGAAAGTTTGTAGTACAAGGACGGTACCTTGGAGAGGACTGACCACATGGCTGGTTCGGGCATCCTCCTTAAGTTGGAGGTTCTGGGAGGTACCTGCCAATCGAATAGAGTCTTCAAATGGAGACTGAATGACCATCTGGTGAGAATGTTGTAGAGGGTGCATCTCTCCAGGTATGATTTGAACTAGATACCTACTATCTACATATAATTTTAAGGTCTGCAAAATGCTTTACAAACATGATCTCATTTGATCCAACTGTGTCAGGTAGCTGCTGGTATTATCTCCATTTTACAGGTAAGGAAACTGAGGCTAATAAAGTTTAAGTGTCTTGTCTAGGGCCACATAGCTAGTAAGTATTTGAGGCAAATTTCAAACTCAGTTCTTCCTGAAAATCCGATGCTCTCTCCACTGTTCCAACTAGCTGCTTACACAAACTCTGAGGTCTTTTTTGACTTCAGAGTCAGATTCTACAACTCTATGACTTCCAGCTGGAGGCTGAGTATCCCCACATGGGGCAGTGCCCCAGATGCCCTAGTGTGTCCAAAGCTCTGTTTTCCAAGGATCATGCCACTGGCTTTCCCCCACCCTCTCACTCTCTTTCAATCTGTAGGAATGGATAGGAATCCACATCTCAGTTTACAACTGCTCTTTCTTTTAAGATATTGTTCCACCAGCTAGCATTCAATTTAACAAACATTTGTTAAGCACTTACTTATGTGTGAGGCACTGTGATGGTTACTGAGGGTACAAAAACAACAATAAAAAATGTCCCAGCCTCAAGGGGCTTACATTCTATGACCTCATCACCTTGGAGTCACTGCTGTTTCAATTAGATGGTGATCATAGACTTCGGGGTCAATTAGCCAAAAAAATTGAATTTAGACAGCTGGAAGTTCACACTGAAGCTAATGCTACTCCAGTACAAAGCTGAGTAGAAGTGGGATGGGAGGGGGCGAGGCCAGGTGTTGCCCCGTGTTCATCATTAGTTGGGTACTTGTCGAGATTGGGAAGACTACAATTATGAATGCACAGATTTTAAATTCTTGTTGAAGTTTTTGTTTGGCCATAGGCAGACCAATTCCCCTCCAGGCCTCAGTTTCCTTATCTGTAAAATGAGGGAGTTGGACCCAAATGACCACTAAGCTTTAAAATCTAGGATGGTAAACTTAGAAGGGGGCATTTAATGATAATAATAATAATAATAATAGTAATAACTAGCATTTATATAGCACTTTATAGATTTTCAAAGTATTTTATGTAGTTTATAAAAACGATATGATTTATATAGTTTTTGTATATAGTTTGCAACTATATAGATTTGCAAAGTATTTTACAAATATTATCTCATTTGATCCTTTCAATATCCCAGTGAAATGCTATTATTATCCCCATTTTACAGATAATAATAATAATAATAATAATAATAGCTAACATTTCTGTAGTGCTTACTAAGTCACAAGCACTGTCACATGCTTTATGTAGATATCTCATCTGAGCCTCACAAAAACCCTGGGAGGTTGTGCCATTGTTACCCACTGTTTTACAGGTGAGGAAACTGAAGCAGACAGAAATTACATGACTTGTCCAGTCGCACAGCTCAGCATCTGAGGTGGGACCTGACCACACGTCTTCTCAACTCCAACTGAGAGAAGAAGAGGGAGAAGAATGGGAGGGAGGGATGAATCAGGGTAAAGGTTAGAATGGTAGTCAAGGTTTGAGACAGAGAGGGGCTGAGAAAGGGATCTCAGGCAGGAAATATCCTGAGGTTAGTGAAACAGTTTGGGGAGAGAAGAGTGAAGATTAGGGGTGGGGACTTGGGGAGAGAAAAATTAGGTAGGGATAGTCAACAAGGACGAGAGAGGATTCAATCAGAGGAGAGGGTAGACTGACATGTGTGTGTGTGTGTGTGTGTGTGTGTGTGTGTGTGTGTGTGTGTGTGTGTGTGTGTATTTACAGGCCATGTCCTCTGATTCCAAAGCTAATGATCCTTACTGTTTGCTTTTTGAAGTTTCTTCCAGAAGCAGCTATCAAATCTGAGTCTCCCCCACCATCTCTCCTATAGCACAGTTACTCCCTGGGTCACAGCCTAGGGTAAGGGTGATAGGAAGTCACCCATCTATCCTAAGACTAGTCCTGGTGACAGGATGCACCCCTGGGCATAAGCAGGAGCTGCCTTTAGTCATTGGCTCTAGGAGTCCCCAATTTTCCATAGTCTTTGATGTCTTCCTCTTCTACCTTTTTGTCCCTGCATGCCCACAGCAAAGGCTTTTAAGGATTGGGTTATCTTCTGGAAGATATTCTGGAAGGGCTTCTAATACTTGTGTCCAGGAGTGGGGTATGAATGGGGAGGCAGCGTTGAAATAGCCCCGAGACCTCTATGGTATAGGAGGAAGCGACAGGTCTGCCCTTTTGGCTTCCCCAACTCTCCTGCCAAAGAAATCAGCTGTCGGTGGCAAAAGGATGATTGGGCAGGGAAAGAGTTAAGGCTGCACTTCTCTGCCCCGCTCCATGCGAGGCTCTGCATTCCTGCCTCCAACTGAACTGCCAGGCAGCATAGGACACCTGCTAAATTTAGAGAGCTGTGAAGGGTTTCCTGTTGACAGTTGTCCTGCCTCTTGAAGAAGGGACTCTGGAGAGAGAGGTTCCACTCACTCGCTCCAGCCCCTGAACAGTTTTTTGCCTGACTTTCTGGGGTCCCCCAGCACCTGAGTGAATGCTTTCCAGACAGCAGAAATACCCAGAGTTCAGGTGAGTGTCATTTTCTCCTTCTTTCTTTGTCCTGGGCCAGTCCCGGGGCCCACAAGTCCGAGTGGCAGTGGCGGCTGCTGCTTAGGCCATGTCAGGCCCCAACAGTACATTCCTGATGCTTGAGACCAGCTGTAGGGGATTTCAGATCCCTTTAATAGGAGGTGGGGGGAGGGCCAGATTTTCTCAGCAAAATATAGGTGTTGTCTGCCTCGGGCCTAACAGATTGAGGTAAAAGAAAATCAGCCACTGGTGAATCTGTCCTTTCTAAGCTTTTGGTCTGAATCAAAAGTGGCTGCCCCTGCAGGGACCCCGCAGCTCTGGACATTTTCACACTAAGGTAACAAGAAAGGTTTGGCCTCCTTGCCTTGGGGTGTCTCTTGGCCACTAACTTCCCCAGCTTTATGAATAGTAAATGTATCTTCCTTCTTGGTGAGGAAGAATCATGTTGCTCTTTCTTAAATTGGATTATCCCTAGTTGGGGTGAGGGCATCTCCATCTAAGAAGTCCTAGATGGCTCTAACACTATCACCTTCCCTTTGGGGCAACGTGATATTATAGAAAAGAGTCCTCCATCATTCATTGACCTTGGAAAATAGAGTGCCTCAATTTCCTCACCTGTCAAGTGAAGATATTAGTACTGATGTGAGGATCCTATGCAATTGTTTGAAAGACAAGGATGCTATATAAATGTGAGAAGAGTAAGACAGCCTACTGTTCCAAACCCTAACAGGATGTGGAATTTTTTTTTCTTTATTGTCTTATGTGACTATTCTACTCTTAGTCCTACAGAGCTTGACTACACTTTTTTTTTAAGGCAATTGGGGTTAAGTGACTTGCCCAAGGTCACACAGCTAGTAAGTGTCAAGTGTTTGGTCTGAGACCAGATTTGAACTCGAGTCCTCCTGACATCAGGGCCGATGCTCTATCCACTGCGCCACCTAGCTGCCCCCTTGACTATACTTTCTAATGTCCTTATGGTTGCCTTGTTCTTATTGCTAACCCCCTAATGGTCTTCCTTCCTTGTTCTTATTGCTAACCCCCTAATGGTCTTCCTTCCCCAACTCCCTAGAATCTAACAGGTTGTCATGGCGACCAGCAACGATCCAGAGGAGGAACAGGTTGTTCCAGATACGGAAGATGGAGCGGATGTGAAGGCAGTGCAGGCCCGATATCTCCGAAGCCCTTCTCCCAGCCAGTGAGTGTACACTCAGAGCGATTCACGGCCCACCACAGCCTCGGTCACATGCGAGAGGACGAGTGACAGGGTGGGAAATGCCGCCCAGGGAGTCCTAACCTCTCCGTCAGTCTCCACTTCAAAATGAGGCCAGAGTGTAGTTATCCATACCCACTAAGAAGGAGTGAAGATGGGATATTGGGGCAGCAGCAAGCAGACTAGATTGTAACACATGGGACCTGGAAGATGTTGCCTGTAAAATAAATGTGATTCCACTAGCAGTCCCCTCCTGAAAATCTCTGATAGGAGACAGTCTTAGTGCTAAGGAAAGAGCGTGGAATAGGGAGCCAAGACACCTTTTAGGAAAGGCTTTGATGAGAACTGTGAGATCTCTGGAGCTGGTGAATCCACTACTTCCTAGAGCAGCTTCTTCATTTTTTGGACAATTCCAATGAATGATTCAGAGGATTTTCCTTTCATCAAGTCTAAATCTACCATACGTTGAAACTAAAGTTTCAAATGATCAACCTGCTAATTTCTACCCAATGTACCTAACCTCATGGCACCAACAGAGACAGCTCTAATTTGCTTTCCTACATGACAGTCTTTCAAAATTCTTGAAGCCAGCAATCATGGCCCTCTAAATCTTATGTTATCTGGGCTAAACATCCCTAGTTCCTTTAGCTAATCCTCACAGCACAGGATCTTCTGTTTTCTCATGATTCTGGTTGCCCTCTTCTAGCCAATCTATCCCATCCTAAAATGTGGCAAGAAAAACGAATACTCCAGATGTGGTCTGACCAGAGCAGAGAGTACAGCCAGGGTGCCATTCTGTACACTGTTAATGCAGCCTAAGATCATGTTCCTTTTCTTGGCTGCTATGTTACACTGTTCTTCACTTTGAGCTTGCAGTCCACTAAAAACCCAAGATATTTTTCACATGAACTTGCCCTACATCCTCTTTGTGACTTAGTCCTCCATTATTGTGTCTTTCCCCAGAGCTGTAACTAAGAAATCTGGCCCTTGGGAAAAATTCATTTGGGGCAAAGAAGGGCAGGAGTTGTCTAAGGCATGCTCATTCTTTTGAATGGCTGAAGTAGACTTGAGACTAAGATCACGGAGGCTAAGGAGGTTGAGAAAATAGGAGGCAAGGTTATTCAAAGAGGGTGGGTGTTGGGGAAGAGTTGTTTGGAAGAATGATCTGGTGGTCAAGAGGGAACTTTTAAAAAACAGCATATTATTTTCCCTAATTATATGTTTAACAATTTTTTACATTTGTTTTTCTTTTAAGTTTTGAGTTCCAAATTCTAATCCTCCCTCCTTCCCCTCCCCCATCCTGAGATGGTAAGCAACCAGGTATAGGTTATACCTGTGCAATCATGTAAAACATTTCCATGTTGGTCATCTTGTACAAGAAGACTCAAGCGAAAAAGAAAGAAAGTAAAAATAGTATGCTTTGATCTGTTTTCAGACAATATCAGTTCTTTCTCAGGAGGCAGATAGTATGTTTCATCGTTAGTCCTTTGGGATTGTCTTGAATCATTGTGTTGCTGAGAATAGCTAAGTCATTCACAGTTCTTCATTGTACGATATTGCTGTTACTATGTATAATGTTCTGGTTCTGCTCACTACGCTTTGCAGCAGTTCATGTAAGTCCAGGTTTTTCTGAAATCAGGATGGCAGGAACTTTAAAGCAGAAGAGGTTGTTGCTAAGTGATGGTGACGAAGGGAAGATTTGAGAGTGTCCACTACAAGGTCTAGCAAGGAGTAAGCCTACTCCTCCTTGTGATCCCGGGTATCAAGGTAGAAGAGAGGAGGAGTAACCATCTTTGGAGACAGTATTTGAAAATACAGAACTGTATGGAGAAATTTAAGTTTCAGAGAATACTAGAAGATGGAAGTAATAGGAGAAAGAGGGATCTAGGATGGTAGGATCATCCATTTAGGGCTGGAAGGGACCTTGGAAATCATCTGGTGTGGTAGTGTCAAACTCAAATACAAACACAAACAGAGGCCCCCAAACCACACATAATGATCTCTTTGGGCCATATCATAACAGAGGAAGGTTCCAGAGGGTACAGAGGAAAGGGAGAGCAGAGGAGGATAGTGCCTGGAAGAGAACTAAGGCTGCATTTAGGGATAGGGTTCTGCACAGGGTTTCGGGGATCTATGCAGCCAACAGTAAGCCATTTTTGCTTCAGTTGTGCCCCCCTTCCCTACCTCAGCCCCTGAAGCTGAATCCGCACTAATCCCTTAAAATGAGTGCCTGGGCAACGTGGCTTATGGGTGCTGAGGGAGTGGAGCAGTACACTCAAAGCATCTCAAGGTGGGCAGAGTTGGGGGAGGAATCATGGTCCCTGGTGCACCGGCATCTGGGCCCAGCCCTAGATGCCCTCTGCTAGTTTCTGTCTCTTCATGTCTCTACCTCATGCAGGTGAGATAATTATCTGGGTACCTGCCAAAAGGTGAAAGGAAGCTCCTGTCACTTGTACAATCACAGCCCTTTGAACAAATGGATGCTGAAGTATCTTCTTTTAAAACCAAATTGTCTTGTTGCCTGTTGGTAAAACGTTCAGATTTGAGAGAGGATCTATTTCCTCCCTCTAATCTTTAAGTATGTACATCTGTTGCACACCTGTGCAATATACACTTTTATGTAATCAAAAAGTAGGCTTCAGAACTAGGAAGATCTGGGTTCCAGTTCTGCCTCTGACACATAGCAACTGTGTGAGACCTAGGTAAGTCCCTTTACCAACTGGTGTTTCATGTGTCTCTTTAAGGCTATAATCTGCAAAGCTGCTGCCAGTCTGTGTTGATGGAGGGAGGGTTTTTCGGTGAGGGGAAGGGGGCAGTTCCCTATACCAAAGAAAGCATAGGTGTGGACCTCAGGTTTCCTAGGACACCAAGTGGCTGTGATCTGCTGTATCAGAAGCAGGATTTGAACCCAGGCTATCCTGCCTCTGAGGCTCACTCTGACTGTTCTGCTGTTGACACCCATTGAGAAATCGTTATTTAAAATATGCAGGATTGACTTGGCTACAAATCCCCAAATATCTCTTCTCTGTCACCTCTGGCTGGTGCAGGAAATGATACCATTAGTTAGCAAGTCAACCCTTTTATTCAGCCAGCGGTTTCTTTAAAAACATACTCCCAAAGGGGCCAACACATTAAATTCCAAGCATCTTCGTGTGAATCACTGTATCATAATACTTTCTTCCTGATGGGCACCCATTAGCCTGAATCATCACATCAATTGTGGAATCAGAGAACTTTAGGCCAACCTGGGAGGAGGGGAAGGAAGGGGTGCGGACACCAGGGAAAGCAAAAGGAGGGGTGCCAGGTTGCTGAAAGGAGGACAAAGAAGACAAACACTGCTTATTTAACAATTTTGTCTAGAGATCCCTCTGACAGGAGTGTTTTAAGATGTTCCCTTTTTCTAGGGCATTTTCCAAACAAGCCTCCAGGCCACTCCATTAGAAACCCCACCACCACTACCACCACCTCTCCCAGCTTGCCTTAGCAGAGCTAGGTACAAACCTTAGTTTGACAGACCCATATAATGATAACAGTAATAATGATGATGATGATGATGATAAGAAGAAGAAAAAGAACAGGAGAAGAAAGAAGAGAAGAAAGAGGAGAATAGTATTTATATAGCATGTTAAGGTTTGCAAGACTCTTTAAGTATATTCATTCCTTTAATAACTCTCTGAGACAGGTACTATTATCTCCATTTTACAGAGAATGAAATTAAAGCACAGACACTGTGCCCAGGGTCACAAAGCTATTAAATGTCTGAGGTAGGATTTGAATTCAGGCCTTCCTGACACCAAATCTATGCTCTTTCCATTTCACCATCTAGCTACCAAAATGCTACATCTTCAGTGTTTTCTAAAGATGTGACCTTTAAAAAGCTACCTTTTCTAGATGTTCTCTAGAACATCTAGAGTCAGCTGGTGGTACAGGGGATAGAGCTCTGAGTTTAAGTCTGCTCTAGACACTTACAAGCTGTGTGACCCTGAGCAAGCAGTCACTTAACCTCTGTTTGCCTCAGTTTCCTCAACAGTAAAATGGGGATAATAATAGCACCCATCTCAAAGGGTAGTTGCAAGGATCAAATGAGCTAACATTTATAAAAACACTTAGCACAGTGCCTGGAGCACACTAGGTACTATATATATGCTTATTTCTTTCCTTTAGGGTTTTCCATTGCTTTGGACACTGGGTTCTCAATTCTAGGAATTTTTCTTATGATGTTGACACTAAATATGCTGACCTTGAAATAATTTATAATAATATTTTTTGTTTTTACATCTGAAGTTCTATCCCTTATAAGAAAGAACTTTTAGGGGCAGCTAGGTGGCACAGTGGATAGAGCACCGGCCCTGAAGTCAGGAGGACCTGAGTTCAAATTCAGCTTCAGACCAAACATTTGACACTTACTAGCTGTGTGACCCTGGGCAAGTCACTTAACCCTAATTGCCTAAAAGCAAAAAAAAAAACTTTCAAAAAGAAACAAAAAGCAGCTCAACAAAATTAATGAACATTTCAACTGAGTATGACAGTATAAACACTGTTCCACACCCATAGACCTCCACCTCAGCCAAGAAGGGAGCAAGGTGCACTTTCTTATCTCTTTGCTGGACACAAGCTAGGTCATTATAATAATACACCATCTAGTCTTGGATCTTTTGTTCTTTCTAATTATATTGTTGTAGTCATTGTTTATGTTGTTTTTCTGGTTCTACTTTCTTAATTTTGCATCAGTTCATATAAGTCTTACCATGCTGCTCTTAATTCTCCACTGTTATATTTTCTTATGGTGTGGTAACATTCCATCCCCTTGTTATACCACAAACTGTTTAGTTATTTCCCTGATTTATTAGCATCTACTTTGTTTCCACTTCTTTGCAATAACAAAAGCGCTGCTATGAATATTTTGGCATATGGAACATTTTGTTCTGTCTTTGGCATCTTTGGGGTATATGGTTAGCAGCAGAAGCTCTATGTGAAAGGATGTGAATGCTTTAGTCACTTTCCTAACATAATTTCAAATTGCTTTCCATAATGGTTGGATTATTTCATACTCTACCAACTGTATGTTGGTATACCTATCTCTCCACAACTCCTCAATGTTGACTATTTGTATCTTTTGTCAACTTGGCCAATTTGCTGAGTGTAAGGTGAAACTTCAGAGTTGTCTTGATATGTGTTTCTTTTATGATTAGTGTTTTGGAGCAGTCTTTCATATGGTTGTTAATAGTCTGCAAGTCTTTAGAGAATGTTTGTTCACATACTTATACAATTTATCCATTGGAAAATGGTTCTTGGTCTAATGTATCTGTCTCTTGCCTATCTATCATGGCTATCAAATCCTTAGAGATATTTGATGTAAAGAATTTTCCTCAGTCAACAAATTCTCTTCTTATCCTAGGTGCACTGATTTTACTCATTCAAAAACCTTTTAATTTCATGACGTTTAAATTATTTTATTTTCTGTGATTGCCTCTACTGCTAACCTGTTTTGGAATGGGCTATGATAAGGACAAAAACAAAACAAAACAAAACAATGAAGTTTTATTTCTATGTCCCTTTTCATGATGACCCTCTTAGGATCTCAAAGATATGGAATCACAAGGTAATTGTGAAGTTCAAATACTATATAATAGATAAATCACTTGGCAAATTTTAAAGTGCCTAATAAAGCACTATAAGTAGTTAATTTGGGGGTTATAATGTTGCTTTGAGAGGTCATTTAAAGCTCTTTCCCTTGCCTTCAGGTAGAGACATCTAAGTTACCTCAGGCAATTGAGAACCCATAATATTTTTTAAAGACCTTCAGAGAAAGATCCTACAACCAATATCTTTCAGTGACTTTCAATGTTAAGAAATTCTTCTTTTTATGTAACATAAGCCCTTCAAGCTGCAGTTTAAACCTATTTCCTCTTATTCTGTCTTCAGTGGAGATTAAAACCAGCTGGTCATTGCCCTCTGTCTAAGAGCCTTTCCTCTACTTGAAGACTTATTAAATCTCCCACTAGCCTTCTCTTGTCCAGGCTGAATGATGCCTTTCCCCTTACTCTTGCTTCATAGATCTTATTTCCCAACTCTTTAATCATCTTTATGCCTTTTAGAACTCTGAGCCATCTCCAACTTCTCTACATTTATCTTTAGTTGGAAAGGATTCAAGTAAAGGGTCATCAGACCACAGCTGAAGGATAATAGAAGGTTTATCTCACTTGTCTTTTGTACACCCCAATATTGTGGATGCTTTTAAAATATAAAATTACAAAACCCTTCTGACTTTGATTCCTGGATATTTTTCTGTGTAGCAAAAAAAAAAAAATCCCAACTCTCCTACTCCCACTCCCAATGACAGGTTGTATCTCCAGAATGTGGCTGCTAGATTCCTGCAGGGTTCTAGGGCTTGACCTTAAGGGTTTTGTGCTGGAGCTCATGAGCCCCCACCAGTGTGCTTCTCCCCATGATTATCAATGAGTCAGACAAACAATCAGCTTTTAGCAGAAGGTATTTTAGTAAGGTGGTATAATAAAAACAATTGGTACAAAACAATTCCCCCCCGCCCCAACCATGTCTGTGATACTCTCATACCAGGACATATAAAATCTAGAGGAAAGGGGCTCAATCTTAGAGCACATGCAGCAAAACTGACAGTTCTCACAATGTTGTCTATAGGAATGCTCCCTCTCCTCCCCTTCTGGGCTTTTTCTAGAACCTTGAATCTCTGTCCAGTCTGTCCATGGCACTCAGTGCACATACCACCTTCAGCTACTAGAACCCCAATATGAAGATAAGAGATCCAAAATTCTTCAGATCTCCCAAGTTCATAAGATTGAAGCCAGGGCTCTGCTACTTCTTGTCCTCTCCTAATCAATTCTTTCCTAGGAGTTTAGCTGAAACTTTTCTCTTCCAGGCACTGAAATCTCTGATTCCAACCAGCTTGATGCAGAGGGCATGCCTAAGTCCTTTAGCCAATGTGAACAGACTTCCCATTATAAATAGTGAGGTATCCAGGTCTATTCATGCCTGATGAATAATTGAAATGTATTTTCACCAGACATGTGTCAGGGCTGTAGCTCTTATCACTTACTTTAAATGAGGTTTGGTGATTTGATTGATTTACCTAATGGACCTCCACTCTTCCATCTGTATAGGCAGTTCCCCCTCTCCTCTCCAAGGGTGCTACCAGCACATCCTGACTCAATCTTATTCTCTTTATTCCTGACAATTTCTCCAATTTATTGTGGCCAGTTCCAAGTCAACCTTCCAAAACGCTGGCTGCAATCCACTTCTTCTGTATATTCCACCCTGGTATCATTGTCCAAGTAAAGAACACATCCTCTAATCCAGCTTCCAGGCTCTGCCTCTACCTGGCTAGGTCACAGCTTCCTTGAAGGAAGAGATAGGGCCTTGTATACCTCTTCTGTCCTCCAGAATACCTCATGGTGTCCTATACATAGTGGGTCTCTGTAAATGCAAACTGAGTTGAAGAGGAAAAAAACCCAAGAATGTTAAATAGTGCAAGAGCTTGGAGCTGGAAGGGACCTTAGAAGCCATTATGTCTAACTTTTTCATTTTACAGATAAAGAAACTTCACAGAGAGATAAAGTCACTTGCCTAGGGTCACCCAGTGTTTATTTATTTAGTGTTTTATATTTTTCAAAGAACTTTGCCTATGTTATATCATTTGGGCTTCACAATAACTCCCTGAGGAAGGTGCTATAGATATTATTATCCTTATTTTATAGACAAGGGAACTTAAATGACTTGCCCATGGTCTCCCAACTAGTAAGTGTCAGACATTGAGCCCAAGTCTGCATTATTCCAAGTCCATCACTTTACCTAGCAGTTCTTAGTCCATGGCTGCTCTGATACCTCAAGTAAGACAGTTAATTGTTAATACTTCATGCTCTCCATCCTTTGGGTTGTTTCCTTGACCTCCCTGCATACAGGGCTCCCTCCAGCTACCCCGAGACAATTAAGTGGCATTTAGCTCTGACACAGTTGATTCCTACCTTAATAATCCTGTCAATATGAGGTCTAGACCTAACACTCTGTGATTTCATGGTCTGGAAAAGGTCTTCTAGTTTCCCCTCTGCTCTCCTTGGCTCACTTGAAATTCTACCCTTAGAGCTTTATTTCTTTAACTTAATATTTTTCACCTTGCTCAAATGAAGCTAACTCTAGAAGTCAGTCACTTTCAAAGTTGCAACCATTCATTTATACTTTTATGTGAATAAAAGATGTCTCATCATGGCATGGAAAGGAATAAAGGCCATGCTCACTGAGCATTGGCTGTGGCAGCTTCCGCTGCAAAGGCTTTGGGTACTGTTGGGACAACAGACCGAGTCTGCTTTCTTAGGACCAATCTAAGTACTACAGAGGCTTATCATTAGGAAATTAACTAGTTGCTTAGCCGTGGTGACCCATGAAGTAAAGAAAAATTCCAAAAGAGCCCCTGTGTGGGGCTCCTCTGTTCTAGTGTTGATGATAGAGTAGGAGCAAAGTGGGCAGAGATTGCTAAGAATTACACCATTTCTAGACTGCCTATAAACTTTATACTATTAATTATTTATACCTGTATATTAGATATACCTATAACTATTAGTACTCTAAATGTGATCTCTTTTCCCAAGGACCAAAGAGTTTCCCTGCCTCTAGAACAACTAAATTGCATCAATCTTGATGTTCTTGCTATAAAAGAAACCAGGAGACAGGAGGAAATTGCAGATAAAAGCAAGGATGAGCCACAGATTATCCTTACAGAACCAAATAAGGAAGTTGATAGAGGTGATTTTTATCTTGTGCTCGAAGGCAACAAGAAACATCATTTCATGGGGTATTTGGTCATCTCTTATTGCACTTTCATTACAAATATTTGCAAAAAGCACCCCCGTGAGAATAACTGCAGCTATGTCCCACAATTGTTACGGGGGAGTAAGAAGTAGAAGCATTCTATAAAGAACTTGATAAAACATTCCAGGTTAAATCCAAGGGAGGGAGAGGCCTTGGAGTCAGGATCAAATGGATTCAAGGCCTGCCTTAGGCATCTATTGGCAAGTCACTAACTTATCAGTGCATTCAGGCTGTTCTCTGAAACTATGAGCTACAGAGGAGTTGCTGACCCGTATGACAGGAGGGAGTTTCCACACAAGGGAGTTTCCCACACTAATGAAATCACAGGATCAATCAAACAATCAACAAAGATTTATTAAGGGCTTACTTCATAGCAGGCACTGGGCTAGATACATACAAAGACCAAAGCAAAATAGTCTCTGCCCTCTAGGAGCTTTCCTTCTAAGAGGGGAGATGGATTACCCATAGTTGTAGAGATATAAACAAAGCAGATAGGAGGTAATCTTTGTGAGGGCAGCTGCAGTCAGGGGGATGGACCAGGAAGGGCCTGAGCTGAGACTTGAAGAGAAACAAAGGAGACCCTGCTCCTGCCTTCCCTGCCTCCACCTCCCTGCAAAAACTTTGTAGTGACTTCAAAGCGAAAGTAGAAAAGGGCAAGGACAGTGAAAAATCTGTTGGAAAACAAGGTTCAGGAATAAGGAATGAGACAGGCTTTGGCCTCTTAGACTACCCAGAAGCTTCAGTATATAAGGAGGGGGTAACCTAACTTTAAGGTCACTGAAGGATCTGTTCTTAAGGTATACAAAGGAGGAAAAGATACCAAAACCATGGGGAAAAAATCTTGGATCTCACTGTCACCAAGAAAAAAATGGCCTAAGAGATTCCTTACTGAGCCATACTGATAAAAAATGCATTTAATAAGAGATTATGCCACAAACATGATGCTGATCACTGGGATATAAATACAAGTAAGCCAGTAAGTCCTCAGGTAGCTGACATTTTGATGGGGTAGGCAGCACAGATATGGGAAGTGATGGTCAAGGAAGGGCCCTGTGGTCTGGACAGTTCTAAGGATGCCTACTTTCCCCACTATATAAAAATTTTATGAGAATAATTTGCACATGCATCGAAGACATCTTTGATGAGGGTATTAGAAGGGAAAGGCAGGCTTTCACGAGTGATATTCCGTAGGAGACCACATCTTTGCTGTCACACATACGACTGACTGAAAGATATAGAGAGTAACACAGGAGTCTGTGCTTATTGCTTCTTACCTATGATAAGAAAAAGTGTTTGATTTAGTAGAACAAAATCCTGCCTTAAAGGGTCCCCTCCAACAAGGTGTATTCCAGGCATATGTCAAAATCATGCAAGATTCCTTGGAGGATACAACAGAGAGAACTTTCTTCAATAATCCTCTATTTTAATTTGTATCCCTAGAAGTTATCACGCTGCCTGGCACAATGTAGGTACTTCATAAATGTTTGTTGACTTATCCACTGATGGTTAATTGCAAGAAAGACACAGAAAAGGGAGACATTTGCTTACCAAAGGTGTTCACCACTGTGATGGAGGAAATCCATGCAGAATCTAAGTCCAGAGGGATTCTCTAGGTATAAATTCAAGATCCAGATGAGACTATTCAGATGCTCTGGTTTGTAGGTGACATTGTACTCATTACATCAATCAGTCACATCAGTTCCTTTTAAATGAGATCCATAATCACTCAAAAAAAACCACAAACAAACAAACAAACTTTGGCCTAACCACCTGCATGGGCAGCTAGGTGGCTCAGTGGGTAGAATGTTGGACCTCGAATCGGGAAGAACTGCATTCAAATCTGGCCTCAGACACTTCTTAGCTGTGTGACCCTGCACAAGTCACTTAACCCTGTTTGCCTCAGTTTTCTCATCTGTAAAATGAGCTGGAGAAGGAAATGGCAAACCACGCCAGTATCTTTGCCAAGAAAATCCCAAAATGGGGTCACAGAGAGTTGGACATGACTGAAATAACTGAACAGCCAAAAAAAAAGCACGTACTTAGAAAAAACTACACAGGAAAAAATAGTAGATGAAGAATTCTTACCAAAGGGTCTCAACCTGGGGTCTGTGAAATTTTTATAAAAAATATTTTGATAACTATTTCAATGCAACTGGTTTTCTTTGTGACTATTTCATTTTATGCAAATAAAAAGATTATTTTGAGGAAGGATCCATAGGCTTCACCCAACTGCCAAAAAATGTCCATGGCACAAAAAAAGTGGTTAAGAATGCCCAGATCAAACTATGATAGGCAGCTTAATGAGCAACTTGTACAGCTTGTCCTTGAAAAAGAGGCCTACTTTTTTCATAGCAATAGTCTTCCAGTGTTGTTATATGTGTCTCCAAGTTGTAGAACACTACAGAGCTGAAGTGAAACTGAGGATCACCCAAAGGACGAAGGAGAAGCACGTGGTGCCATGAGCAGGAGGTTCGTGTACAGCACACGTACCAACAGGAGATTCGAAGAGGTGGACTCAAGGATGTAATCAAAGAAATATATAAGCCAAAAACATCTGCTTGTTATGTGGCCACATCAATGGATAACTGATGGACTATGTATTCCATCATTATCCTCTAGAAATCAAAAGAAAGTGAGGACGATCTCCAGCACACTGGATGGAACCTCTATAGTGAATTTGTGGGAGGGCATGAGTAAAAGTCACAGAGGATGGGGTAACCATGGATGGGTTGAGATCTATATCAGTGGAGGGAATGGCCATATCAATGAGATCACAGAGCCATTTGAATATTTGAGTGAATGAAGGATCACAGAACTACAGAATGTTCTATTTGGAAGGATCCTTAGAAACCATCTAATCCAATTCATAATTGAATTCTTCTATCACATACCTGACAAATAGTCATCTAGTTTTTGAAAAATAAACTTTTCTACTTGTTTCAAAATTCAACCTTATTAGGTACAAAATGGGGCCCATCGGTATTTCTCTGATAAAGAACTGGGAGTTTTAGCAGATAATAAACTAAATGTGAATCATTCACACACACCATCACAGGTAAGAAAAATAACATAAGCATATGCTACCTGAAGAGGTGCAGGGTGTCTAGGAAATGGAGAGATAATAACTTCATTATATTCAGCCCCAGCCAGGACACATTTGTAGTTCTGTGTTCAGTTCTGGTTGATACATTTCAGGAAGAACACTTATAGACTGGAAACCATCCAGAAGGGTAATTGTGATGGTGAGAGGCCTTGAGTTCCTGTTATGTGAGGATGAGGTAAGAAATCAGGGAATGGGTGCAGTAAAACAGGGGATTAGGATGGAAAGGGGACTTGAGTTCCCGTTGTGTGAAGATGAGTTGAGAAACTTAACATGTGCTAGGTAGATGGGCAAATAATTCAAACTTTCTGAATCTCGGTTTCTTCTTCTACAAAATGGAGGTGATGTTTCTTGTATTACCTACCTTTACTTGTTGTGAAGAAAGCACTTTGTAATCTATAAATACTATAGAGATCTGAGGCATGGCTGTTGACATCTGAATCTCCCTCAAGTGCTTAGCTGAGTGCATTGCACCTAGACAAGGAAATATTTTTAAATGAATGTCTAATTAATTGATGTATTTGCCTTTCCATAGTTCCTTTTTCTTTCCCATAGGGATGTTTCAAACATTTTCCTATGCCTGCTGAAATCTACTTTCTTAAATATCATTATCTTTAGTTTGCTGACTTTTATATTTGGAGGCTGCCTTCTTCAAAGTAGGCTTCCATATCTTCATAGGTTTTGTCCACTTTCTTTTTTGCAAGTGCCAGACTGAGCAGGAGACCACAATAATAATAATAATAATAATGACTAATGTAATAACAATAATAACACAAGTGATAGTTATAGAGTGTTTCAAAGTTTAGAAAGAGCTTTACATACATTATCTTAAGGTAAGTACTCTGTCTTCCTTCCCAACCAGAAAGCTGTCTCTAGTATTCTTCAAGTCAAGTGAAGTCAACAAGACTTTATTAAGTACCTATTCTGTGCTAGAAACTGTGCCATACTCCAGGCACTATGAAAACTACTGTGTCAACTGATATGATTTGCATTCCAATAGATGTCTGGTTAAGCCACCATGCTACCTGGTTCTATAATTTGTCAGTGTATCACAGGTGCAACTACCAACCCTAACTCTCTTCCTAAGTTAAGGCTGACTCGTTCACCCCCACCTGCCTCACTGCAACATGTTGGACTGGTTCACCAAAAGAGTAGACGTGTGTCTATCACTGATTCTCAAGGTCCTAGGGATAACCACGGTGTGGGAAACACTGTTCTACCACTGATTACTGTAGCTCTAGAGCCCCTTTTGGCGTGCTTCCTATTTATACAAATGAGTCACAATCACACCATTAACTTTTGAATATGACACATTAACCAAGAAGGCAAAAGCAGGAATAATCAAATTATAACAGTTCACCCCTAAACCCAATCACACTCTCTCGCCAATATACAAAAATGTCAGGGGGAGGGTAAGGGAAGGAAGTAAGCACATACATACAAAAACCTAGCAGTGAGGTATAGGAGTAGGGGAAATCCCTGTGCCTGTGCTGATTCACATGGACAATTTTCCTATTGTCACCAAGCAATTACTTCGATTTGTAGTTTCTCTGCTATATTCTTCCCAACCCCTGAAAACAGTTATATGTAAATGAGCTGATACACAATAAAACACCGCAGTCATCCCCTCATTTAGTAGATGCTTGTGGACCTTGCTTTAACTCATCTCCCCTCAAATTGTCTGTGGTTCTCCTCAACCACTTATATCTGAGAAGCTATTTCCCTCAAATGGTCCTCCTTCTGTGTCCCTCATCCAAATATCTTTTTCTGTGCCTTTCTGTAAATAGGATGTTTACATACGAAAGGGGCAGCACCTATCGTGGCAGCATTGGCAGCCAATGTAGCGAAAGTCATCCCTACCAATATTCTGCTCTTGGTGAGAACTTCTAGCATTACCAACTTTTCCCTCTCTAGGTCTTCTTTATTGTTTGCCCTTTTATTTCAGATTCAAGCCTTGCTAGTTCTTCTCTTTCCCAGTTCTGAATATAACTGTATATGCTTTCTTGATTCTCTCTTGTCTTGCCTATCTTTCTTGATTAGGTCAACTCCTTCCAGTTCTCCCTTCCAGGTTTTGTTATCTTATCACATCTCAATTGAACTTTTAGTGCCTTGCTTTGTATAAACAATCTGGGTTGACTGGGACTTGTCTCTTTTCCCCCTTCTTTCTCACTTTTCCATGTGTTTTATCAGGAGCTCTTATTCTATTTGAAAGTTGAAGGGTTTTTGTCCTCCTACACATTATTCTTACCTAAGGTATCTCTCTTTTCCTCCTTCCCCAATGCCCATTTTACTAGATCTAATAAACCTGTCCTGCTGTAGAACAATTGTTTTGTTATTGGGTTTGTCTCCTTCTAAATGGTAGATGACTCCTGGTACATCTGTAATTTATAACTGAAGGTTGAAACTCAGTAATGTCAGTAAACTAATCTCAGCTTTTAGTAGAACCTACAGGTAAGGAGCAAAATGTTCTGTGCCTACCTCTCAACGTAAGCTAATTCATCAAAATTCTGACTTCCTAAATACAAGTGTGATATTGGCCATTTCAATTTTTTTTTTGTTCTAGACCTGTGATTTCATTGATGTAGGTAATTCCTAGTGAGGAAACTTCCTCTACCAATCAAGACCAGCAGCTGTTGTGCAACTTCTAGGCTTAGGGAATTGACTGGGGCACTGAGAGTTTATGTTACCTGCTCAGAGTTACCCAGCTGTCAGGGGTAGTCCTTGGACCCACACCTTTTTCTGATTCTAAGATCATCTCTGTATCCATTAAGAAACACTGCCTCTCCAGTTGGAAATTATATGGCAAAATTGGTTGTGGGTTACACCTTGATTGTAGCTTACACAGCTTACATGTTTAGATCTCTCAGTTTTAAATTTTAGTTTAAATTCTCCCAATACTTTAGATAAACAGAGCAGGTATTCATGTCCATATATTTACAATGTATAACTAAAAAAAAAAACCCAATGAAGCCTAAAGTAAGAGGAACATTTGCAAAAATGAAGAAATTGCTAAGATCTCTATTGATATTCAGACAAATCTTGCAATAACAGGACCCCAGCAATACTGAGCTTTAACATCCTTTGGGTAAGATTCTTATCAATTTAATTCAACTAAAGTTTCATTAAGGGCCTACTGCATACAAATCATTATGCTAGGGATACAACAGTGAATAAATGACAGAGTTGCTACCCTTGAGAAGCTTGCATTCACTATAACTAATATGAATGCCGTCTACCTCCAGGTACTCCATGGTCTCAGATGCTGAAACAGAGAGTATTTTCATGGATCCCATTCACCTATCATCAGCTGTTGCTGCCAAGCAGATCATCAATGAAGGTAATTGAATCAGAACCTACGTAGGAAGTGAAGAAGGTGGGAGGTTCATCTAAAGACATTACCTTGTTCCTGGAGAGGCTCACATTTTAAGCGTATAGAATTTTAGAGCTGGAAGAGACTTTAGAGGTGAGGTCGCCTAGTCCAAACAAAATCTGAATTTGAAGCATGAATTCTCCTCTATATCACCCCACCACCACCACCACTGCCACCACCATGTTCATCTGCCCTCTGCTTGAAAACCTCTAGTTCCCTACCTCCTGGGGCAGCACATTATATTTCTAATTGTGACCATGATTTTCCTCATGTTGATTAGAAATATGCTGTCCTGTAACTTGCACTCCTTGGTCCTGAACCTGGCCTCTGAGCCTCAGTAGGATAAATCATCTTCCTCCTGGCAATCTTGCAGATCTTTTAAAACGGCTATTGTGATCCCTGCTCACTGGTTAGGGGTTTTTCCTTTGTTCTCTAAAGAATATCTTCGGTTTCTTCAACTGATCTGTGTATATATGTTCACTTGATGATCTCATCAGTTCCCATGAGTTCAGTCGTCATCTCTCTGCAGGTATTTCCCAGATCTATTTTTCCAGCCCTGGTTCCTCTCCTGTGCTCCAATACTATGTCACCAACTGCCTTTGGACGTTTTGAACCGGATATCCCATAAGCATTTTAAACAAACAACACAATTCATTTCCTCCACTCCCCACAAACTGTCTCATCTTCTAAATGTCCCTATTACAGTTGAAGGCACCACCATCTTCCCAATCACCCTAGCTCACAATCTTGGTGTTTCTTCAACTCCTTTTTCTCACTCATCATCCAATCAAAGGCCAAACTTGCAATTTCCATCTGCACAATATGTCTTGCATATGTCTCCATCTTTCCACCCAGGCAACCACTACCCCAGTTAAGGCCTCATCCCCCATCTCCTGGGTTATTGCAATAGCCTTCTAATTAGTCTTCCTGCTCCAGTCCAACCTTTACTCAGCTACCAAAGTGATTTTTGTAAGGTGTAGGTCTAAACACGCCATCCCTTCGTCACTAAACTCTAACTTCAATAACTTTTATTATCTCCCTGATCAAATGTAAATTTCTGTTTAGAATTTAATACTCTTTAC